>NW_027204937.1:357500-835000 GCF_024711535.1 Dipodomys merriami
CTTCTTCTTCTTCTTCCTCCTCCTCCTCCTCCTCCTCCTCCTCCTCCTCCTCCTCCTCCCCCCTCCTCCTCCTCCTCCTCCTCCTCCTCCTTCTTCTTCTTCTTCTTCTTTTCCTCCTCCTCCTCCTCCTCCTCCTCCTCCTCCTCCTCCTCCTCCTCCTCCTCCTCCTCCTCCTCCTCCTCCTCCTCCTCCTCCTCCTCCTCCTCCTCCTTCTTCTTCTTTTTGGGTCCAGTCGTGGGCCTGAACTCTGGGCCTGGGCACTGTCCCTCAGCTCTTCACCTCAAGGCTAGTGCTCTACCACTTGAGCCACAGCGCCACTTCCAGCTGAGAAATCAAACCCAGTGCCTCATGCATGCAAGGCAAGGGCTCTACCACTGAGCCACTTTCCCAGCCCCTCTTTCTTCTTTTTGGTGGTTAATTGGAGAAAAGAATTTTGCAGTTTTTCCTGCTCAGTCTGGCTTGGAACCATGATCCTCAGATCTCAGCCTCCTGAGTAGCTAGGATTACAGGTGAGCCACTGGTACCCAGCAACATCTATAATTTTGACCCTCAGAACCCATTTCAAGCAAGGACGGGTCCCTTAGTGCATCATGGGAATAATGGGGGGGGTAGTGGTTTGCTAGGTTGGGTGGGGGGTGAAGGAGGATTAGAGGCTCCAAGCCAAGAGCATTGCATTTGTTTGGAATGTTGAGGAAAGGCAAACAGGATGTGGTTAGACAAGAAAATGCCCTATATGCAGATGAAACCAAGAGAGCTGGGAGAGTGGTGTGACGGGACTAGAAAGGTGAATCACTCTGCAATGGCCACTAAGGACATTGTAAGTCATACCAAGAGGTTCTTTTTTTGTTTTGTTTTGTTTTGCCAGTCCTGGGGCTTGAACTCAGGACTTGGGCACTGTTCTTGAGCAGCTTCTTCTTTTTCTTGGGGGGGGGTCTGGTCGTGGGGCCTGAACTCTGGGCCTGGGCACTGTCCCTCAGCTCTTCACCTCAAGGCTAGCACTCTACCACTAAGCCACCTTCCCAGCCCCTTGAGCTTCTTTTGCTCAAGGCTATCACTTTACCACTTGAGCCACAGCATCACTTCCAGCCTTTTCTGTTTATATGGTACTGAGGAATCAAACTCAGGGCTTCATGCATGCTAGGCAAGTACTCTACCATTAAGTCACATTCCCAGACCAAGAATAAAGACTATAAGGATGAGAAAGTTTCTAACAGGTTCTTTCTCTCTCTTTCTCTCTCTCTCCCCCAGAGAGCCCAAAAGAAAGTTGTCTATTAAAAGAGGCAGTGGCATTGAGAGACCTTCATACTGGTTATGGCTGTGAGTTCAGAGGCTAGTCCTGTCCTCCATGAAGACTCAACAATGACACCACCTCCCAACTCCTGTGAAGCTCCAGGGTTGGGCTCTGGTACCATCCTTGGGCCCAACCCAGATGTACTCCTGGTTCCTATCCCAAGTCCTGGATTGGCCCATGTTCAAGACCTTCATCCAGCTTTAGAGGAGGCCCCTGGCCATGACTCTGATAACACCCCCAGTCCTTGTGACAATGGAGTCTCAGATCCAGCCTCTCTCCAGATGACCAGTTGCTGCCCTATGGAAACTGTGGACTGGAATTCAAATCACACTTCCAAGCTTGACCCACAGGGAGCCCTCCATGCAGCCTCAAATCCTGTACTGGAACCTGGCTCTTCTGAAGACACAGGTCTGAGCCTGGATAACCTGTCTGTGCCAAACACTGAGCAGGCCTTCAATTCTGCCTCAAACAAGATTTTTGGTTTGGGCCAGAGTAACTCCAATCCCTCCAGGCCAGAGTTAAACTCATTTGTAAGGTCCCAATCAAAAGAAGAGCCGGGCCCCTGTGTCTCCAGGCTGGGCTTGCAGATTCTCCTTCCAGCCTCCAGCACTTCTCAGGATCAGGGTTCCAATCAACTGCTCCATGGGAGCTCAAGAAATATCTCCAAACTGAACCTGAATGTAGCTCCTGATTCATCTGGAACCCTGATCCCAGAGACCAGTCAGACCATCCCCATGTCACACAGCATCTCCGGATCCGTTTCCAAAGGAGTCTTAGGTACAACCTGGAGCACAAACTCCAAGGGCACCGTCAATGTGGGTTCAAATGGCCAGCCCACAACTGATCTGAACACGACTATCATTCAAGCCTCATCTGTCGCCATGATTTCTGGCTCCAATGATGGTGTCAGCCTGCACTCTAGCTCCCATGGACCCAACTCTACTCACTCTCCATCTTTATGCATGGTCCCACTCCTGGGCTCCAATGAAACTGTGAGCATGGGCTCCACCTTCATGATCAGTGATCTCTCCACACTGACCCTGAGTACCCAACAGGATTATTCTGAGCAAAACAGCATTCGAACCATGTTTCCAGAGAGTGAGGGGGTCCCCGGGGGAGAGAGAGAGCCCTATGGCCTTCCGCAGCCTCCCAGAGGGTGAGTGAGACTGGAGTGAGGATGACTGGGAAGACCACTGTTCAGATTTGTAGGGGGAAGGGGGGAGCAGGGAGCTAGCTTCAATTTCGTTAACCATAACACCATGGGGGAAAAATTCTTCTATTCTGTGGTTAAGTATCTAAGTCTATCTATCAGCTCCACCTTCCCTTCAGAATGAATGTGTTGTTGGGTTTTTTTTCCTGGTAAATTTCAGTCCTGGTTCCTTAGGCCCAATGCATGGCCAGTGCAATGGCTAGGCTGCAGACTCAGTTTACCTCTGTTGAAGGCTTATCTCTGTTAAGACTTTGAGGCTCTTGCCTAGGCAAAGACCTGGGGGGGGTCCTATCTATATGCAGGAATTCCCTCCCTCCCTCCCTTTCTCTTTCCCTTCCTTCCTTCCTTTCCTTTCTTTTTTTTGGGGGGGGGTCTTTTTTTCTGAAACTTTATTTATTTTTTTTTACAAATTTATTGTAAAGGTGATGAACAGAGGGGTCATAGTTACATAAGTAAGGTACTAAGTACATTTCTTTCTTTTTCTTTTTTTTTTTGTCGGTCATGGGGCTTGAACTCTGGGCCTGGGCGCTGTCCCTCAGCTCTTCAGCTCAAGGTTAGCACGCTACCACTTGAACATCAGCCCCACTTCTGGCTTTTTCTGTTTTTGTAGTGCTGAGGAATCAAACCCAGGGCCTCATGCATGCAAGGCAAGCGTTCTACCACTGAGCCACCTTCCCAGCCCCTCTTTTTTTTTCCTTTTTCTCTCTTCTTTCTTTCTTTCTTTCTTTCTTTCTTTCTTTCTTTCTTTCTTTCTTTCTTTCATTCATTCTTTTGTTTGTTATTTCTTTCTTTCATTCATTCTTTTGTTTTTTCATTCTTTCGTCTGTCGTGGAGCTTGAACTCTGGGCCTGGGCGCTGTCCCTCAGCTCTTCAGCTCAAAGAGAGTGCTCTACCACCTAAGCCACAGCGTCACTTCTGATTTTCTGGTGGTTTATTGGAGATAAGAGTCTCATGGGCTTTCCTGCGATCCTCAGACCTCAGCTTCCTGAGTTGCCCATCTTACATTTCTTTTTAAACACTGTTACCCCTCCCTCATTTTCTCCCACTTACCACTCCCCCTTCCCACCTCCCAAATTGTAAAGTTCATTTCCAACATAGTGTCTGGTGAGTATCATTGTTGCATTCATTCATCCTTTGTCCTGCTGTTTCTGTGATTCCCTTTCCCTTCCAATCAAGAGAGAAACTTATTTTCTTGTTTTAAAAAATTTATTTATTGTGAAAATACTGTACAGAGGGGTTACAATTACATAGGCAAGATAATGAGTGCATTTCTTATCCAGCATTGTTGCCTCCTCCTTTGTTTCCCCTTCCCATCTCTTCCCATCTCCCGGCCCCTCTCCCCCAATAAACTTATTTTCTTTAGGTAAGGGTCTTGGGTCTTGCTATATAGCCTAATCTGGTTCCATCTCTTTATCTTCCTGCCTCAGCTTCCTGAGTATGGGGATTACAGGTGTGCACCACCACATTGGAATCTTAGTTTACTTTTACTAAGTGCACCTAGAGCAGTGTGTTTCTATGTTAAGAACTGACTAAAGGGCTGGGAAGGTGGCTTAGTGGTAGAGCGCATGCCTTGCATGCATGAGGCCCTGGGTTCGATTCCTCAGCACCACATAAGCAAAAAGAAAAAAGCCAGAAGTGGCACTGTGGCTCAAGTGGTAGAGCGCTAGCCTTGAGCTGAAGAGCTGAGGGACAGCGCCCAGGCCCAGAGTTTAGGCCCCACGACTGGACCCCCCCCCCCCCAAAAAAAAAGAACTGACTAACTGTCTGAATGATTATTGAAAATGATTTAGAGAAAAATCAAAAGTATAGTGCTAAACCTGTTGATTTCTAAATCAGGAGACAATTAGTAGTGGTCCATCACATCTGAATTCTAGTATATTTCTTGCAAAAAATAACAAAATGTAATAACCATAGCCAGGAGATTAATATTGACAAGCAAGTAGCATCAAATGCTTAGCCCCATTTCTCATGTTACCTGTTTTCCCAGCAATGTCCTTTGCAGCAAAGGATCCAGTTCAGGATCTCTTCCCGTAATTTTCCATCCAGTCTGTTCTATTTCCCTCAGTCCCCAGCCTTTTCCTGACTTCCATGTCCTTGACGCATTTGAAGGTTATAGACCAGCTGCTTTGTAGGCTGTGACTGAGTCTGGGCTCATCTGATGTTTCCTCATGAGCAGATTTTTGGGTCTTGCATCCTTTGCAGGGAATAGCACAGAAAGATGGGAGTTTTGCTCATTGCCACCTTGTCTTGTGCCTGGTGATTTTTATTTGTTCCCTGACTAATGTTCACTTTGATCACCTGAGAAAGATGGTTGCTAGGGAAATTCTCTGCTGTGCAGTCACTATTTCTCCCTTATAATACACATCTTGTGGCACAAGGTGCTTTGTGTTTCATTCCTTATCAAATTGTCTCATGCATCTATTTATATTAGTACACTGTTGTGGTTTCCTAAATTATTCAATGGACTATAACCTATTGTTATTTGTCTCCATACTCATATTTGCCTTAATTTGACCAGTGGAATCACCTTTGTGTCCCTTTGACATACCTCATTGCTTTAGGGAGTTCTGTCCTTTGTTTTCTGGCATCAGCTGTCTCAGCTCATCCTGAACTTCCCCTGGAATCCACCATTTCTCCAAGGAGCCTTGCTGGTTTTGGTAGAGAATGGAATTTAGACTCCAAGATCTTGGCACCAGCTGTATTCAGTACTTCCTCTTGGCTCTATCTCCCTATAGCCTCTGGCAGTTCCAGCCAAGATGACTGTGGAGCCCTAGTTCTCCCAGGTTCTGCTAACCTTGACCTTGAAAGGCTCTCTTTTGATGTCACCTTGATATCCTTAAATAAAGGGCTTTTCTGGGAGCTGCTCCCTTAAGTGCCCATCTCTGGGCCAGTCACTGCACATGGAGGCATGAGATATGCTTATTGGCCAAGCTTGAGCTCCAAACCCACCCTATTTAAAGAGGAGGTGTGAGTGGGGCTTGCAGCATTCATTTTCACCTACCTGCATGGAGTGGGGAGCCCTCATCCCCAGAAAGATGAGGCTCTTTCACCTACAGCAAGTTGAGTGATACTTTCTGTAACAAATAAGCCTTTGGCTATAACGGGAAGAAGAGAACAGAACATAGCACAGCAGGACACAGTGGGCCCTCATGTAATACGAAGGCCAGGAGTGGCAGGCACAGAGACCTGAGGGAGGGCACCCTAGGGGAACAACAGGGCAATGGTCCAGATGAAGAAAATGACATGTCAAGGCCTTGATGGGGAACTTGTCCAGGACCATAAGGAGGCCTGTGTGGCCAGAGCCAAGGAGGCAGGGGAGAGCAAAGAGGATAAAGCAGGAGAAGTGGCCATGTGGCCATGTGGCCATGTAGACTGGCAAGGATGAGGCCTTATGACAGATGATGTGGGGGCTCCACCCAAGGGCTTTAGGCAGGGGAAGGAACATGAACTGATTATTTCATATCTTTTATTTGAGGGGCGGGGATGAGCCATTTGGGACACTTCTTTATGTCATGTGCACAGCTATTGCACAGAATGAATGTGCCAGGCAGGTCTCGGGTGGCTTTTTCTGTAATGTTGCAGATATGGTCAAATATCCTCTGAGATTTCACAGCAGAATCCGATATGCTGAGTAGTCACACAGCACCACTGCTTTGGCATAGTTTTAGGTTAAGAGCAATAGGCAGCCTAGCTACTCAGGAAGCTGATATCTAAGGATAGCAGGATAGTGGTTCAAAGTCAGCCTGGGCAGGAAAGTCCATGAAACTTTTTTTTTAATTTTTAAAATTTTATTGTAAAAATGCTCCACAGAGGGGTTACAGTTATGAGTAAGGTACTGAGTACATTTCTTGTTGAGCATTATTACCCCCCCTTCCTTTGCTTTTCTCTTACTACCCCTTCCCTCGCCCACCTCCCCCACTCGTCCCCCCCCACCCGAAGTTGTAGAGTTAATTTCCAACAGAGTGTCTTGTGAGTCTCATTGTTGCAATGGGTCATTGTGTGTCCTTGTTTCAGCATTTTGTTATTCCCCTTCCCTTCCCCAAATTAGGTAAATGTATATATAAGATGCAGAGTACCAAAATCAAATACAGCCATGAAATTTCTTATCTCCAATTAACCACCAAAAAGCCAGATGTGGAGCTGCAGCTCAAGTAGTGAGCACCAGCATTGAGTGAATAAAGCTAAAGTTCAAAATAGTATAAGCACCGAAAGAAAGAAAGGAGGGAAGGAAGGAAGGCAAGGAAGGAAGGAAGGCAAGAAGGAAGGAAGGAAGGAAGGAAGGAAGGAAGGAAGGAAGGAAGGGAGGGAGGGAGGGAGGGAGGGAGGGAGGAAGGGAGGGAGGGAGGGAGAAGAGAGAGGGGAGGAGAGAGAGGGGAGGAGAGAGAGAGAGGAGGAAGAAGAAAAGAGAACCAGGAAGAATAAGATCATAGAAAAGAAGGACTTATTAGAAAAGCATAAGTACACTTCAAAGCATGAGGTGGGTGGCTGAATAAGAGTGAACTGCCCAAAGAGGGACAGCACACTTCAAGGGGAGAAGTAGGTGGAAAAAGGCTAAATGTCTTATTTACACTTTTAAAAGCTCAGTGTCATCAGGTTAGAGGAGTGGCTTTGGTGGTAGAGCGCCAGCCAAGAGTGAAAACAAGCATTAGATAGTGAGTTCAAGTCCTGCTCTTGGACCAAAAAACATGAAGTTTAATTTGGCTGTTGGGGGAATGAGGACGAAGATGTCCAGATGGGAGGGGGAGGAGATTATAGCACCCTAAGCACCCATCCTTTACTCCCTTCTCTCCCCACTGAAACTGTTGACATGCAGGAGCCTTGGATGATGTGACCTCATGCCTGGTGAAGATGCCAGAGACAAGAGATGGCCACACGATGACTCTGGTATGTCCAGCCCCTAACCTATGCTGCTATGCCACCATATTGGTTAATGTATTCCCTCTCAAGTAGTGGAATGCCTGAATTGGTCTGTACCAGAAAGCTCGGAAGAGAGTTGCTAATGGTGGGATTTCAGGTTGAGATGTCAGAACCCTTTCTGTTCTACCTTTCCATTAACTGGAGAAGGAGGAAGGGTTTGCAGTCTCTCATATATACTTCTCCAAATGCTGGCCTCCAAGGATCGTCCTCCCTACCCTGCCGCCAAGACTTTTGTCCAATCCTCACCCACCCCAAGTACCTGTTGTAGAAATGTGTCATTTCTCTTGAGCCAATGCTGGGGGCTGGGGAGAGGGGTTGAGGAGCCCACCTGCTGGAGTGGGTAGTTAGCAGGTGTGGTAGGTGCTCTCCTGGCTGGTTGGATTCAGAGGGGCTCTCCCCCTGTGGTTCTATTCTCTGTTGCTCCTAAGGTGGATGATGTTATCAGACTGCAGAAGAACCAGGATTTGCTGGAAGAAGAAGAGAAGAAGATGATAGTGAAAAAGATGATGGTGCGGGAGCCACTGGGGTCCCGATAAGGTTCCACTGGAGTGGCAATGTCTGAGTCCACTCATTGGTGAGACTGGGGGGAGTGTGTGGAGTAAGACAGGAAGAAGACAAGATAAGAGGCAGCTCACCCGGACCTGAGCCTCAGCTCCACCTCTGCCTTCCACCCACTTGGGGAGAGCTTGGCAAGTTATTTCCCCTGGGGAAGCTCTGTCTTCTTGTCTCACCAGTGGATATGATCATGCTTGGTGACTTTGGCTCATGGAAGGACACAACCCAAAGCTTAGTCTGTGGGGAAGCCTGTGCTGCTGGAGACTGTAGGCTTTGTCCCGGCGTTACACCAGGCAAGCAACTTTGGAGGGTTCCCTGATAATTTTGCTCAGGGCAGTCTCTTCTCAGCCACCCATCAGAATGAGCAGGACACCAATACTCACTGAACTTTCCAAAGTTCAATGTAGCTCGGTGTCCCATATAGAGGAAAAGTCCTTATGCTTCCTACTTTCGTTTAAGTAGCACTAATTGAGCACCTATTCTGTGTAAGTGTTTAATCAAGGGCGAGAAATAATTAGTGTTTTAAAGCATTCAACTGGACAGCTTTTGAGAGCCAGGGATGGTGTTTCTTGCTTCAGGCCAATTCTGTGGTTTAAACACATCAGTCACCAGAAGGCTGCTATGAGAACAGTTCTTTCTGGGTGTTGGTGGCTCACTCCTGTAATCCTAGCTATTCAGGAGGCTGAGATCTGAGGATCATGGTTCAAAGCCAGCCTGGACAGGAAACTCTGTGAGACTCTTATCTCCAATAAACCACTCCAAAAACCGGAAGTGGCACTGTGGCTCAAGTGGGAGAGCATTAGCCTTGAGCTGAAGAGCTGAGGGACAGTGCCCAGGCCCAGAGTTCAAGCCTATGACTGACAGAAAGAAAGAAAGAAAGCCGGGCACTGGTGGCTCACACCTGTAATCTTAGCTACTCAGGAGGCTGAGATCTGAGGATCTCGGTTCAAAGCCAGCCCGGGCAGGAGAGACTGTGAGACTCCTATCTCCAATAAACCACCAGAAAACCGGTAGTGGCACTGTAGCTCAAGTGGTAGAGCGCTCGCCTTGAGCTGAAGAGCTGAGGGACAGTGCCCAGAAAGAAAGAAAGAAAGAAAGAAAGAAAGAAAGAAAGAAAGAAAGAAAGAAAGAAAGAAAGAAAGAAAGAAAGAAAGAAAAGAAAGAAAAGAAAAGAAAAGAAAAGAAAAGAAAAGAAAAGAAAGAAAGAGAGAGCTCTCCACATGGGGCACATAGGTTAGGGCATGGGGTATTTTGGTTGGCTTTGAACTGGGGGTATAGGATGGCATTGCAGTGAGCTGGTTCTCTGGCCTGTATCAGTGGAGGAGTTCTACCTAGGATAAAGAGCTGGGGCCAGTGAGGAGGGCAATCCTGGCTCTTCCCTCCTCCTCATTGGCCTTTCCACGCCCCTTGTCTAGAGGCAGATCCAGGAGGAGCCACTGGATTCCCTCTCCAGCTCCACCCGGCGGCAGGCCATGGAGACTCTGACCCAGCTGAGGTGTCCACAGCTCCCTCCCTGTCCCAGTTCCTCCCCCTTTCCCTCCAGGTGCCCCTTTCTCTTCTGGGCCTCTCCTCTACCCCATTCTTTGCCCACTCCCCCTGCACAAACCCTTCTAGTCAGTCCCATCCCACCTCATCTTTTGTAGATCTAACCTCAGTCTTCCCCAGGGCTCATCCCAGGTGCCCTCTCGCTGCCCTGCATCCTTGGTCCCTCCCTCCCTCCATGCTTTGCTTTCTGTCTCTTCCTAGTCACACCAAGCCTAACCTGAGTGTGCGTGAGCGAGTAGAGTTGGTGAACACGTGTGTGCAGAGTGTGTTCTCACTGCCTTCTGTGCAGGCTATGCAGGAGAAAGATGAGGCCAAGGCAGAGGCCATCCAGGTAAGTGGAGCCCTCCTGGTGGGTCCTCAGGCCTGGCCATCCTATTTCCTCTATCAGGAAAGAGGAAGGGCCATAAAAGAGAAAGACTGGAGGTTGGAGGCAGGGAGCTCAGCCTCAAGGGCCTCAGGCAAACATCTTCAAAACTCTATGGGGTTATCTGGGGAGGAGCTGGCAGAGGGAACCCTTGGTATAAGATGAGGAAGGAGGCTGGGTAAGGTAGGTGGTTTAAGGTGGGTGTCTTATTAGCAAATAATTAGCTAAGTGTATTTCCATACTAGACTCACACTGGTAGCTTTCCAAGTGTGGCTAAGGATGGGGGAGACCAATGTTATCAGAAGATGTTCAGATAAATGCAGAACTGTACCAGTGGTCAGTGCTGTAAGCAGGCAGCGTTTGGTGCTATAAAGAGCCTGCAATGGAAGCATGGCCTAGGCAGGGCCAAGAGCTGTGATTCTAGAGTCAAGAATGTAAAGAAGAGCTAGGTAATAAAGAAGGTGACAGATGGATGAGCATTTGAGGCAAAACGAACAGCCTGTGGGAAGCCAGTGGGCAAAACAATGACTGCAAGAATACCAAGAAGGCAGGGCTGGGAAGGTGCCACTAGCTCACACCAGTAATCCTAGCTACTCAGGAGGCTGAGATCTAAGGCTCAAGATGTGAAGCCAGAGCACGCAGAAAAGTCTATGAGGCTCTTTTTAAAAAATGTCTGTCATGGGGCTTGAACTCGGGGCCTGGGCACTGTCCTTGAGTTTTTCTGCTCAAGTGTAGAGCTCTACCACTTTGAGCCGTAGCACCACTTCCAGTTTTCTAGTGGTTAATTGGAGACAAGAGTCCCATGGACTTTCCTTCCCAGGTAGGCTTTGAATTGCAATCTTTAGATCTCAGCCTCCTGAGTAGCTAGGATTACAGGTGTGAGCTACCAGCGCCCTACTTGTGAGACTCTCATCTCCAATTGACTAGCAAAAAGCTGAAATGGAACTGTGGATCAGGTGGTAGAGCCACAAAAACTTGGCAAAAAAGAGCAAAAAAAGCTCAGGGATAGCACCCAGGCTGGGTGTTCAAGCCCCAGGACACACACACACACACACACACACACACACACACACACACACACACACACACACACACACACACACACACACACACACACACACACACACACACACACACACACACACACACACGGAAGGCAAGTGTGGCTAGAGCCCAGGAGGATAAACAAGAGTTTGGGGCAACAAGATGGAGAGTGATTGGGGTCGTAGTACATGGACACAATCAGGCCTCTGGATTCTGGGACTGGTGCCCTGAGAGAAGATCCAAAGGAAAGGCAAGATTCCTTGCTGGATAGAAAGACAACTCTCTTGTAGTTTCAAGCCTGGCCGGCAGAGGGAAGTGTTTCCCAGCAATAGGCTGCAGTAGGTGGGAAGGAGGAGGTAGTTGGTAATGAGGCTTGCTTGGTGGTTGGTTGTGGTACAACTCAAAGGACTTCCAGCTCCATACTATGCAGACTCAGGAGTCTTGGCCAAAGAGCACCTGGGAGATAGACTTGGGATTGCAGTAGGAAGAAGGAAGGCAAGGAAGAGACGATCTTCTCAGAGAACTCAAGCCCACTGCTTAGCCTTGTGTGTGTCAGCAATTGCAAGACTGTGGTGTGAAACTCAGGCAGGAACTTAAGGGCTATCTCCCTTAAAGGTAACCTGGAGAAGCCATTTGGGTCTACAAGTAACGATTGAAAAAGAATTAGAGAAGTTCCCCAGAGACACTAGAAGCAATGTTGTTCCCCTCATTTATCCTTACAGTCCTAAAGAATTTCCCATAGGGGGGCGGGGGGAGGATGGGAAGGGATAGGAAGGGGAAACAAAGGAGGAGACTACAATGCTTGATAAGAAATGTACTCATTATCTTGCCCATGTAGTTGTAACCCCTCTGTACAGTATTTTCACAATAAAAAAAAAGAATTTCCCATTCATCTTCTTCCCCCTCTCTCTCTCTCTTCTTTCCCTTCCTTCCTTCCTTCTTTCTCTCCCTCTCTTTCTTTCTTTCTTTCTTCCTTGCTTTCTTGCTTTCTCCCTTCCTTCCTTTCTTTCTTGCTTTTTTCTTCACTGGTGCCCTACCACTTGAACCACAGCTCCACTTTTTGGTGGTTAATTGGAGATAAATAGTCTCATGGATTTTCCTGCCCATGCTGGCTTTGAACTACAATCCTCAGCTCTCAGCCTCCTGAATATTTAAAGCACAGCCACTGGTTCATACTCTCATTCTTCACAACTTGGAAGTTCCTTTTGCTGTGCGGCCTTGGTCATTGTCTCTGAATCTGTAAAATGAGAAAAACAATTGGAGGACAAAGTGACATGGTCATAAGCAAATGGCCTTTCATTCTCCTGGTCCATAGCAGATATGGTAAATGCTGGGTTTCTGTTTCCACTGTCCCTAGAAAGCACAGGGTCACCAATCACCAATTTGTTAATGGGGACACTCTTGACCCACAGAGGGGAAGTAATTTAACTTAATAACAGACAACATGTGATACTTAGAGGTAGGGGCCAGAGAGCATCTCTTTATGGCTATAAATACCCTCTTCTGACCCGTGTCAGGGGGTGCCTGGAAGGCTGGCAGTTGTTCTAGGGGCCCTAACAGCTCGGTCTTCCTCCTTCCTGTCCACAGACACTCTACCATCAGACCCTGGATGCCCTGCAGACACTGCTCATTGCCCTCTTTATTGAAGACCCCACTCCTGCTGGGCTGAAGAGTATCTTGGAGGTGCAGGGAGGGAGGAGGGGAGGGATGGGAGGAAGGGCAGAGGGAAAGGGATGCTGGCTCAGCGCAGTGGAGTGCCAGACTCAGGAATGATTTGACTTCAGGATCCCAAACCAGCATCTGTCTCCCTTTCTCTTACAGGACCTGCTCTGGGCTCCTGTTCCTTTCCTCTCCTTTGCCCTGCCCCCATATAGAGCTTCTCCATGCTGCTACTGCTGTTGTCCCATTTTTTAAAAAATCTTTTCTTGTCTTTGACTTTCTGTCCTCATGACTCTCCCTTACCTTTCATCTTTCCTCAATGACCTCCCTCCCTCCAGTCCCTGAGTCCAATTCTCATCTCTCCTGAGCCTGGACAAGAGGAGGAAGGCTGTGGCAAGTTGCCTTCATGCCCCTTCTAGCAGCTTCCGCAGATTAGTGAAGCTGGCTTGTCCATCTGGAAGCTAAAGGTTGGCATCCCACTCTTGCTAGTCTCTCCCTTGTCCCTGCAGCCTCTGGGGCCCTGGATGAACTCTGGAAAGGCCCATGAGCGAGCTCGGGCTGTGAACAGCAATGTCTCTGTACTGAACCACACACTTCTGACACTGCCTTTCTTTGTAAGTGTCTCTGGGAAGGATGGACGCCCGGGTAAGGGGGGGGGGGTCTTCCTGGGTCTGAGGGTCAGGGTCAGATGTTAGGGGAGCCCACTAGCTCTGTTCCCTTTGGACACTGTCTCCCTGGGATTGACACACACAGATGTCCTCGAGCTTCCCCGCTCTGGGTCTGCTGCTGGGGAGGCTCCTTCTCCGCATTGGGGACCCCGAGGAGGAGATTGGCCGGGAGGCGCTGGATGGCATCACCATCCTCTACACTATTCTGGAGCTCCAGAAACGTAAGCCCTGCCAGCTGTGCGGCTGGGGGTGGGGTGGGGAGGGTGGGCGAGGTGGTCAGAAGGCATCACAGGCCAGGTGAGGACCAGAAACTGGTAGGAAGTCTTTGTCCCTACCGAAGCAGAGCTGCAAATAGACCTATTCACGTGGCCACAGTCTTTGTATTTGAACTTTCCCTCATCCCGCCAAACCTTCATCTATGACTGTCAAATTAATATGCCCACAACTTCATGCCTTGTTCTCTTGCCAATCTTCCCCACGAAGAGAAGGCAGGATTGTCTCAGTCACCACTGAGTTCCCAGTGTCTAGCCCTGGGTGTGACCCTCGAGGGCACTCAGTGAATATCTATGAAAGAAACAAAGAAAACAGGTCTGATATTAGAATCCATGGCTCAAGCCCTCAGGTGAGAGAAATGTCTTGAGATCTGGTTTCAGGGAGCCACTGACAACAGTGTGCTGAGACAGGCACCCGGAGGGATACAATATTGGCTCTCTTCTTTCTCTGTAGTCCCAACTCTGCCAACAACCTGGTTCACTCTCCCCTGGCACCAGTGGCAGAGTGGCTTGCCTACAAGACCAGGCCTTGACCTAGCCCCACTGTGTAAGCTCAGCAAACACTTTGCCTCACCTAGATTTCCTCATCTGTTAAAAAAAAAAAAAGGAGAGGGGTCCCTAGGATATAATCTACAAAGTTTTGAAATATTAAATGAGATGGGTTCTTCTTTTCAGCTCATGTCAGTCATGTCAGAGTATTTATCTTTCCCATCCCTCTAACCTTCTGAAGTCTGTCTGGTCCCCCTGCTTTTCTTGATCTCCAGCATCTGGGACAAAGATTAGATTTCTCCCACTGACCAGAAGCTATTCATGCTCCCCAAATGACAAGTGAAGGCTTAGTCACATTAATGATCAGCCCTAGGTCCAGGAATAGGATTGGCTAAATTAAGGTTGCCAGATTTAGCTAAAAATACAGGCCGCCCAGCTACATTTGAATTTCAGATAAACAATTTTAGTGCATTGTCTCATATATATATATATATATATATATATGAATATATATTTATCTGAATTTCAAATGTAACTGGTGTACTGTGTTCTGTTTGGGAGCCCTAAGCCAAATTCTCACTGCTAGGCTCTTGAACAGTTGGGTTGTCCAACCACATATGTGGAGACAGCAGCAAAGTGAGGACTTGGGGCTGGGTCTGCCTGATTGCAGAGCCTAGACCCTTCTTTTACCAACAGCAGAGATGGTCTGGGTCATCATTCAGCTTCAGGGGTTCTTTTTTTTTGTCAGTCCTGGGGCTTGAACTCAGGTCCTGAGCACTGTCCCTGAGCTTCTTTTGTTCAAGGCTAGCACTCTCTCACTGAAGCCATAGCACCACTTCTGGCTTTTTCTATTTATGTGGTACTGAGGAATTGAACCCAGGGCTTCATGTATGCTAGGCAAGCACTCTACCACTGAGCCACCTTCCCAGCCCTCAGGGGTTCTTTCTTGTATCCATGTCTTACATACCTTTGATAGGGATCCAGGCCTGATCACAGTAAGGGATCTGGGACTGTGCCTAAAACATGTTTATTTCAACAGAAAATATGGAGCCATTTTGCCAGGTACTATTTTAGGCTCTGGGGACTCAACAGTGGAAAAGAGATTCATTGAATAATCCTTCCTCAGTGTGTTTAACTTCTTGTTGCTAGGAAACAGACAATGGCCAAAAATAATGATATAGTAGAGTCCGGTGATAATAAAAAAACAAAAAACAAAAAACCTAAGTGGATAAAAAAGCAGAAGAAGAGATTGGGATTGCTCACAGAATTAGGGAGGTTACAATTTTTTTTTGGGGGGGGGGTGGGTCCAGTCATGGGGCCTGAACTCTGGGCCTGGGCGCTGTCCCTCAGCTCTTCAGCTCAAGGCTAGCGCTCTACCACTTGAGCCACAGCGCCACTTCTGGCTTTTTTCTTTTTTCTTATGTGGTGCTGAGGAATTGAACCCAGGGCCTCATGCATGCAAGGCAAGCGCTCTACCACTGAGCTACCTTCCCAGCCCCACAATTTTTTTTTTTTTTCAGTCGTGCGGCTTGAACTCTGGGCCTGGATGCTGTCCCTGAGCTCTTCAGCTCAAGGCTAATGCTCTACCACTTGAGCCACAGCACCGCTTCCGGTTAATTAGAGATAAGAGTCTCATAGATGTTCCTGCCCAGGCTGACTTTGAACCATGATTCTCAGATCTCAGCTTTCTGAGTGGCTAGGATTACAGGCATGTACCACTGGCACCCGGCTGGAGGTTATAATTTTTTAAAGTATTGTCCGTGCCTGGCGCCAGTGGCTCACACTATGAGACTTAAAAAAAAAAAAATTATTGTCAAGGAAATGTGCAGAGGGCTCACAGTTACATAAGATAGATAGTGATTACATTTCTTGTCTAACTTGTTATCCCTTCCCTCATTTTCCCCTCTCTTTCCCTCCCCCTCCCCCTCCTCGACTTTTTTTTTGGTTGTGGGGCTTGAACTCTGGGCTTGGGCGCTGTCCTTCAGCTCTTTAGCTCAAGGTGAGTGCTCTACCGCTTGAGCTACAGCACCACTTCCGGTTTTCTAGAGATTTCTTGGAGATAAGAATCTCACAGGGCTGGGAAGGTGGCTCAGTGGTAAGGGCTCTTGCCCTGCATGCCTGAGGCCCTGGGTTCGATTCCCAGCACCACATAAGCAAAAAGAAAAAAGCCAGAAGTGGTGCTGTGGCTCAAGTGGTAGAGGGCTTGCCTAGAGCTGAAGAGCTGAGGGACAGCGCCCAGGCCCAGAGTTCAGGCCCCACGACTGGACCCCCCAAAAATAAAACAAAAAACAAGAATCTCACAGACTTTTCCGCCTAGGCTGGCTTTGAACTGCAATCTTCAGATCTCAGCCTCTGAGTAGCTAGGATTACAGGCGTGAGACACCAGCGCCTGGCATCCCAAGACTATTATCTCCAATAAACTACTCAGAAAATAACTATAAGTGGCACTGTGGTTCAAATGGTAGAGTGTTAGCCTTGAGCACAAAGAGGCTCAGGGACAACATCCAAGCCCTGAACTCAAGCCCCAGGACAGGCAAAAAAAAAAAAAAGAAGTATTGCTAGGTGTAATAGCATAGGCCTAAAATTCTAGCACTCAGGAAGCAGATGCTGATGATTACAAATTTTAGCCTTTAATAATGAGACTTTAGTAATGAGACTTTGTCTGAATAAATAAAAAACAAACCAAACCAAATCAAAAAAGCCAAGTATTGCTCTTGAAATGGAATTCGGTAGTAGACCACTTGCCTAGCATGTGATAGGCTCTGGGTACCATCCCTAGCACTGCGAGAGAAAAAAAAAAAGTATAAAAATTTGCCTCCAGAATGACAAAATGAAATAGCTAAACCATATACTGGTGAGTCCTAGCACAACAGAAACTCTCATACACTGTTGCTAGAGAGAACAAGTTTGGTACCCTACCCCTACTCCAGGTAGAAAATAGCCCAACAGTATCTGTGGGGTGTGTGTGTGTGTGTGTGTGTGTGTGTGTGTGTGTGTGTGTGTGTGTGTCCAGGGTTGCGGGGGGGGGGGAGGGTTAATGGGCTTTGAACTCAGGGCCCTGTGCTCCACCACTTGAGCCATGCTTCCAGTGTTCATCAATATCTCTGGAAGTTGAATCTACACTTACCTGTGACTAAGCCATTCCAGGCCTGGATTAGTAGATAGGTTGATACATTTACCAGCAGACATGTGGAGAATGTGCAGAGCTGGGACCAGCCCAGATGAGCATCCAAAGTAGACAGGTATGTACACAGGTGTGCTTATACCATGGGAATGTCATGAGTACCACCTTGAACACTTTACAATCCTCCTCCCTTCCCTGCTCCCCACCAAGAACTCAGCTGACTGGAAAGGGAATCAGTGGGGAAAGGGCCAGATGAGGGACTGGCTCATTTCCAGAAGGATAGCACTGAGAGTAAACAGCAGAACTTGTGTTATATGCTTCAGGATTCGTGAATCCCACCTATGAGTGAAAAGAACCCAAATTGGAGGATGGCATGATAGAGTCCATTTATACGAAGTTCAAAAGTGAGGGACTCTACCTAGGGCTTAGAGATCCCGAATACTTGTTGCCTCCCATTGGGGAAGGAGCAGGAGAAGGGTATCTGGATGCTGGGGAAGGGGTACTCTACTACTTGAGTCACAGCTCCACTTCCAGACTAATTAGAGATAAGAGTTTCATGGATTTTCTTGCCCAGGCTGGCCTCAAACCTTGATCCTAAGATTTCAGCCACCTGAGTAGCTAGGACTACAGGCATGAGCTGCCAGTGCCTGGCTGCAATGTTGGATTTGAATACTTCTGAATCTGTGTTTAATGAAAGCATCTGGTCTGGCCACACCAAACAGCTTTTTTCTGCAGGATCCAGAGACAAGGAAGATACCAACAAGATGGAACTGTATGAGAGCAACAAGCGCTTCCTCGGGCCCTACAACCCTGTCAGCCCGTGCCAGAACATTCTCCGTGTCATTGCGGTGACTGACAACGCCCACCAGCCCTGTGCCCTTCTCCCCTCCCCTGTGCCCTAGCTTGTGGCCCATGACTTCTCCCCATGCATTTCTGGGTTCAGGGACCATGTTGCCCCTGCCGTTTTCTTTTTTCGAGATGGAAGCTCACTACGTTGCCCAGGCTGGTCTCAAACTCCTGGGCTCAAGTGATCCTCTTGCCTCAGCCTCCTGAGAAGCTATGGCTATAAGCATTGGCTGCATCAGGCGCTGCTTCTTTTCCTGTATCACCGACCCCCTCCCCCGCCCCTAGGCTCTAACCTTCACTGATTGGCAGAATGTGTGGCTTACCACATGCCAGTCACGAGCTATTCAGGTATTGGTGCCTTTATTTGAGGGTCCAGGTCTGCTCATCAGTGTCAGGACCTCTTGTGCCTTTGTTTCAGGAGTTTGGAGACTTCCTGGGGCCCCAGCAGGTCAAGGACCTGCTGCTGACTGCCCTGGAAGGGCTGAAGGGCGGCTCCGAGACTGGGGGGAAAGATTCTGGAGAGATGATGCAGCTGGCGTCGGAGGTCACGCTGAGCTCGGTGCTGGAGTGGTACCGCCACAGAGTGTTAGAGGTGGTAAGGCCTCCAAGGGCCTGGGGACTCCCTCCTCCCGGGGACTTGCTCATCGCTTGAGCTGGGTGGCATGGAGGGTACAAGACACTTAGAACTGGGGGGGACATGAAGGGCATTGGCTCACCCCAGGGGAGCAGCAGTCCCCTCGGTGCCCCTCCCTTTCTCTTGTACTATGTTCCCATCTCCTCTCTCATCCTTCCTGTCTGTCTTGTATCATCCCCCTTCTTTAAAACATTTTTTAATTGTTATTATAAAGGTGATGTACAGAAAGGTTACTGTTATATAATATCCCCCTTTCTTTCTCTCAACTTCCTGCTCTCCCATGCCTCTCTTGTTTCTACAGTGGGTCTCTCTTCTGTCTCTCCTGCTGCCTCCAGATCCCAGAAATCATGCAGGGCATCTATACCCAGCTGAGTTTCATTCAGGAGCCACGGGCCCGTGAGGTGGCCCTGCTGCCTGTGTCCCTCCTGGCCAGCTCCTTCATGACAGAGGTTGTGGTGGCGCTGCTCATGTGTCCCCTCCCACTGGACAGGTATGAAGTGAGTGGGTCTCCCAGCTTCTATATCTCAGAGGGCTGAAGTAGACCCAGCCCAGGATGGACCCTCTCCCCCGTTCTGCCCAGAGAAGCCCCTTGCTCTTCCATGATCCTTTTGCTGTTATGAGTGGTAATTTAGACACCTATCAAGCACTTCCAGAGCAGTGCTGGGGCAGTGCTGAGCAACAGCATAGTCTCTAGTTCCCTTAACAGCTCCAGTATATGGTTGAGGAAACAGAGACTCGGGGGACGTTGCTTGTCCTCTGCCCAAACCGGAGTTTACATCCCCCTTCTGTAAGGGGGATGACTCCAAGTCCAGAGTTCTTTTAATGATTGCATAAAGACAAGGCCTGAGTGTTGGCTGGTGGTCTTGGGTTGACCAGTTGCCCTCTACAGACCTCAGAAGTTGGGTGGTGTGCTGAAGTACATCACCAGCTGTGTGGAGTGCTTTTGGTGGCTGTGGAAGCTCCAGACTGGGTAGGCAGAGGAGACTGTGGTCAGGAGACTGGTAAACCTCAGCCTCCCAGCCCACACCTCCTTTGAACAATTAAATCAATGAGGGCTGGAGGCATGGTTCCAGTGGTAGGGCACCTGTGTAGCAAGCATAAAACCCTGAGTTCAGGGCTGGGAAGGTAGCTCAGTAGTAGAGCGCTTGCCTTGCATGCCAAAGGTCCTGGGTTCGATTCCTCAGCACCACATAAGCAAAAAGAAAAAGCCAGAAGTGGTGCTATGGCTCAAGTGGTAGAGCGCTAGCCTTGAGCTGAAGAGCTGAGGGACAGCGCCCAGGCCAGAGTTCAGGCCCCACGACTGGACCACAAAAAAACAAAACAAAACAACCCCCCCCCCAAACCCTGAGTTCAAAACCCAGTATCACATAAATGTTTACACCTATGTAGCCAACTGTCCAGTCAAGCTCGACTTTTTTACGATTCCAAAAAAATCATTGGTATGATTTCTGTTACTATGGATTGTCTCTTTTGTCTCAAATTTAAAAAGTAATATAATTCGCTCTGTAAAAAAAAAGAAAATTAGCCAGGCACCAGTGGCTCACGCCTGTAATCCTAGCTATTCAGGAGACTGAGATCTGAGGATCACAGTTCAGAGCCAACTGGGACAGGAAAATCCGTGAGACTCTTATCTCCAATTAAACACCAGAAAACTGGAAGTGGCACTGTGGCTCAAGTGGTAGAGTGCTTGCCCTGAGCCGAAGAGCTGAGGGACAGTGCCCAGACCCAGAGTTCAAGGCCCACGACTGAAAAAATAAAATTAAAAATTAAAAAACAAACCAGTATCACAAAGAAGAAAGAAAGAAAGAGAGAGTGAGTGGGAGAGACAGAGAAAGGAGAGGAAGAAAGAAAGAGGAAAAAGCAGATTGCTGGTGACTTGTACCTGTAATTTTAGCTACTCAGGGGACTGAAATCTGAGGATCAAGGTTCAAAATCAGGTCAAGAAAGTCTGTGTGACTCTTATCTCCACCTAACCACCAAAATGTTGGATATGGAGCTGTGGCTCAGTGGTAAAGTGCTAGCTAGCCTTGAGTAGGAAAGCTAAGAGTCAGTGTTCAGGCCCTGAATTCAATCTCCCATAGCAGTGTAGGCGTGCACGCACACACATACACACACATTAGTGTGTGCATACATATATAGGCAGTAGCTGATCTACATCTTAGAATGGATGTTTTTGAGTAAATGTGAAAATGTTATTCAGAGGATAGGGGTGGTCATCAAAGACATGGGGAAGGCCCATCCATACCCACCCTACCCCCTCCCTGGGAGAGTTTGGCCTTTTCAGTGTGCACTGTCCACTTGGAGGTTCTTTTTGGGTCCATTAAACAGACTCATAAGACCCCCATAGCCACCATCAACATCAAAAGACAGGGCAGGGGCTGGGAAGGTGGCTCAGTGGTAGAGTGCTTGTCTTGCATGCATTAGGCCCTGGGTTCAATCCTTCAGCACCACATAAGCAGAAAAAGCCAGAAGTGGCACTGTGGCTCAAGTGGTAGAGTGCTAGCCTTGAGCTGAAGAGCTGAGAGACAGTGCCCAGGCCCAGAGTTCAGGCCCCATGACCAACCAAAAAAGAAAAAAAAAGACAGGGCCGAGGGCATCTCACTAGTGCCAGCCTTCAACTTGCACTTGTGCGACCTTGAAAGTGAGGGCCCCTTACTCTTTGCACCCAGGATACCTCATTCTTCTCACCCTGGCCTGGGAGCTGACCTTTGAGCTCCCCAAATAAAGCTCAGGTGTGAGGGAAGGAAATCTGTGTCCCCATTGGTTCTTACAGTTAACTGATAGTTCCTCCCAGTCCAGATGCAATGTACTAAAGGGTCATTAAGATGGCCAGTTTTACCATAAGCAATGTTGCCTAGCAACATAGTTGACATACTATCTTTAACAGGTTTCCAGGGGAACGGAGCAAGAAAGTGTATGGAAAGTTCAGATGCTAATGCAGACAGGCAAAAGGTTTGGTTAACCCTTTAGCATCTTGTCAATTCCCCTTGGTAGGGAGGCAGAAGTGCCTGCAGGCTGGATGGAATGTACCTCTTGCTGCTGACCTTTCTTGCCTTGGGAACTATGCATCAAGGAACTGGAGTGGGGTGGTATTCTCCAGGATTATGCATAGGGTCAGATCTGGCCTCAAAGGGCTCACTGCCTCAATGCCCGCTCCTTGGCATGGAGGAACAAGATAGGCATTTGAGATGTCATATCCTGTCTCTGCAGCCCTTTAAATCGAATTGTGTGTGTGTGTGTGTGTGTGTGTGTGTGTGTGTGTGTGTGTGTGTGTGTGTGTGTGTGTGTGTGTGTGTGCTGATACTGGGGCTTAAATTCAGGGCCTTGACTGTCTCTTAGTTTTTTTTTTGTCTCAAGCTAGCACTCTACCACTTGAGCCATAATTCCACTTCCAGGTTTTTAGTGGTTAAGTGGAGATAAGAGTCTCTCAGATTTGTCTGCCTGGACTGGCTTCAAACCAGCATTTTCAAACCTCCGCCTCCTGAGTAGCTAGGATTATAGGAGTGAGCCACCAGCAGTTTCACTGCTCCGAGCCGCCACACTCCATCTATAAAATGGGAGTAACACCACCCACTTAGGGAGTTTCCTGAGACTTCAGAGACCTTGAATGTCTCGAATTTTTCTTCAGTCTTGAGCCCCAGAGATTTGCCTAGACCTGGTAACCAGGGCATGTTCCGTATTTGCTGAATTAAT
Organism: Dipodomys merriami; assembly: GCF_024711535.1. Classification (NCBI taxonomy): domain Eukaryota; kingdom Metazoa; phylum Chordata; class Mammalia; order Rodentia; family Heteromyidae; genus Dipodomys; species Dipodomys merriami. The sequence goes on from NW_027204937.1 coordinate 379,812, forward strand.
AAACTGTGTGTAAATAAAGCACCAAACCCATGACTTGGGGAAATCATGTCTTTAATCAGGGTTATCCTCCTGACCCATCGGGAATGTTTTCTGGACTATTTCTTGTTGGCCTGCCCATGGATGCCATTTCATTGGCATCTTACCTCCCCTGTCCCCTGCCTCGAAGCTACTTGGCAATACCTGGGTACCCCTGACCATGCTCTCCGTATCCTCAGCAATGGAGCAGAGATGTGGAGGCAGTTAATACTACGCAAGCCCAGCTGTGATGTCCGGGACCTGCTGGATCTGCTCCTGACCAGCCTGAAGGAGAAGCCTGTCACCAAGAAGGGCAGGGCCTCCATTGTGCCCCTGGCGGTGAGGACTGGGTCCAGAAGCCCTCCTCTTGCTGGGCCCAGCTGCTTCCAGGGCCCCATCTGCCTCCACTAGAGGGTTGGGCATGGAACCCAGACTTTTCCAGGCTGGGTCAGAAAAAAAAAAAGCATAGACCCAGGCCCAGCCTCTCAGAGCAGGAGGTCAGGCCTCAGCCAGCGGGCTGGGAAGATGGATGGATCAGGTCACACCACCTCTTTCCCTCCTCCCCTAGGCAGCCAGCGGCCTGTGTGAGCTCCTGTCTGTCAACAGCTGTGTGGGCCGTGTGAGGCGCATCTACCCCCAGCTGCTCCTGGCCCTGCTCATTCAAGTCCACTACCACATTGGCCTCAACCTGCCTGGCCGCATCCCCCCTCCTAGCAAGGACATGGAGAATGATGCACAGAATCTCCCATTTGTACCTGTTCGGTATGTTCTGGCTGTGGGGCAGGCTTCACAGCCAGGGCTCCTCCAAAGCCTTTAGGGTAATAAAGCCAGATACATTAGTTCTGGAACTGGAGGAGAAAACAGAAGAAACAGAAGCATACTTTAATATTATTAGAGTTACTTTAATGACTGCTCAACAACTGCTTTGGACATTTATTTCGTGTATCCATCCACTAGACTTAGTACAGAAGGAATCAGCTTTCCTCAGGAGTTCAGGCCTCCATTTTCTTCCTCTCTCCCAGAAGTATTATTTGCATCAGTATTATTTGTTCTAGTCCCTATCAGTTTATCTTATTTATTTACGTGTGTGTGCATGCACGCGCACATGTGTGTGCAAGTATGTGTGCACACGTTGCTACTGGGACTTGAATCAAGGCCTTGCACTCTTGCTTGGATCTTCACATATATTTTATATATATATATATATATATATATATATATATATATATATATATATATATATATATATATATATATATATGCCAGCCAGGCACTGGTGGCTCCTGCCTGTAATCCTAGCTATTCAGGAGGTTGAAATAGGGAGATAACAGTTCAAAGCCAGCCTGGGAAGGAAAATCTGTGAGACTCTTATCTCCAATTAACCACCAGAAAACCAGAAGTGGCTCTGTGGCTCAAACTGGTAGAGTGCTAGCCTTGAGCAAAAAAGCTCGGGGATAGTGCCCAGGCCCTAAGTTCAATCCCCCATGACCAACAAAGAAAGAGAAAGAAAAGAGAGAGAGAGAGAGACAGAGAGAAAGAGAGAGAGAGGAAGGAAGGAAAGAAAGAAAGAAAGAAAGAAAGAAAGAAGGAAGGAAGGAAGGAAGGAAGGAAGGAAGGAAGGAAGGAAGGAAAGAAAGAAAGAAAGAAAGAAAAAGAAAGAAAGAAAGAAAGAAAGAAAGAAAGAAAGAAAGAAAGAGGGGCTGGGAAGGTGGCTCAGTGGTAGAGCGCTTGCCTTGCATGCCTGAGGCCCTGGGTTCGATTCCTCAGCACCACATAAGCAAAAAGAAAAAAGCTGGAAGTGGCGCTGTGGCTCAAGTGGTAGAGTGCTAGCCTTGAGCTGAAGAGCTGAGGGACAGCGCCCAGGCCCAGAGTTCAGGCCCCACGACCAGACCTTCCCCCCCCCCCAAAAAAAAAAGAAAAAAGAAAAGAAAAGAAAAGAAAGAAAAGAATAGAAAAGTTTGTAGTTATATGCCAGTTTGGCACTTAACCTGCAATTATTTTATGATCTTTTTTTCATTCAGAAATTTATTATTTACATAGCCACACTCATCAATTCTTTCTTCTGTGGTTCCTGCTGTGTGTTAGGCTTAGCAGGTACTAGAGAATTGGGAATGCAGCTGTGAAGATGGACTTGGGGTCAGAAGGTCTGAGATGCAGATGAACACCTAGTGCTTTGTTCTTTGGGTAAACCAATTTAACCTCTTGTGGCTGGTTCCCTTATCTGTGAAATGGTGTGGGATTCCTGCCCTTTCAGGTATGTGGTAAGGACCAAACAAGATCATATCCAGCATGAGCCACACACCTGCCATCTGCTTGCTCTCCATTCTGATTCTCCTTGTATGAATTGGAGCTGCTTCAAGGGCATCACCCTTGCCTCAGATTGCTTATGCTGAGCAGGAGGAGAGGCAGGAGGTTCAGGAGCATCTGTATCAGCAGTGAAAGGACCACAAAGAAGAAGCTTTTCTGCTTCTGAGTGATGAAGGACATGGCCTCCAACGAGGAGGACTTGGCCTACAGGACAGTGTGTGTGTGACTATTACACATAGGTGGCTGTTATACCCATGAGCTCATTGGAGCTTAATGAGCTCCTGAGGTTTGTACCCAGCCTGCTCAGTTCCCAGGGGTGAGAGCTTCTCCAGGGACCTCTGCTATGTGTCTAGGTGGGGATTACTCCTACAGTGTCCTGAGGCAAGAAAAGGACCCCTGGGCAGGAGACTGAGTGGCCAAGTGAGCAGAGAGGTCTGTCTGCAAGCCATCAATCCAGCCATGGCTTGATGGGCAGTGTGTGTGTGTGTGGGGGGCTGGACAAGGAGGACCAGGAAGGCTGGAGAGGCTTGTTGTGGCCTTCTCCACCCAGTGAGTGAGGCTCAGGAGAAAAGGGATGGTCCAAGCTGTCTTTCCAGGGAGGGTAGTGTTGCTTCTGTTTCCTCTCTTATTTAGAAAGCTAAATATTTGTAATTTGCCACATTTGTGGGCTCAATGCACTCCTCTAACAATTAGTGCAGTGGAGAGAAGATAGTGGGAACGGACAGCTGCTGATAGTGGGAGAGAGGCTGGTGGAGGGAGGCCTGTGGTGAGGCTGGTGCAGGAAAGCTTGGCTGGCGAGGGGCAGGTGGACCTAATGCCTCACCCCCTTGTCTTGGCAGCTGGATAGTGAGGGTGGTGAAGACCCTGCTGCTGAAGATGGGCTGCTCGTACGAGGCCACATTTCTGGAGGACCAAGGGGGCTGGGAGCTCATGGGGCAGGCAGAAAACCACCATCGCGCAGTGTCTCTGCTGGCAAGGTAAGGTGGGGATGGCAGGGGCTGGATGGGCAGAAATTTCAGATCCTTAGACTGTGGCTGGTACCTGAGCAAGACCTCTTGCTCCCTCTGTCACCGATTCCCTGTAGCCTACACCCAGAGAGGGTCTATCATGCATCCAAAGTCACTCAGCCAGAGAGTGGAAGAGTGAAAACGGATCTGCTGGCCTCAACCAGACTTCCTTCCCCAATCACACATAGGGTGCACGCTGCCCAGAGGTCACAGCATCCACATTTACTGAGTACCAACCAAAGAGGTGCTACCTGGATGGTCCCATTGAATAGAGCTGTTACTTCCCTGCCATTACATGTAAGGAAGTTGAGGCTCAGAGAACTGAAGTCAAACAGCAAGGGCTGAGGTCAGGATTTGAATCTAGGCTCTCATTCTGATTATCTGTGTATGATTATACACTAACTCACAAAGAATTGGGAAAAGGTCAGTTGCTAGTGGATCACATCTATAATCCTAAGTACCCAGGATTCTGATATATGAGGACCAAAGTTTGATGCTAGCCTCGGCAAAATCCAAAAATACTCTTATCTCTAACCATGAGAAAGCTGGGACTGGAGGCATGGCTTGAGTGCTAAACACCAGCCATAAGAGATGAACTGAGCCCTGAGTTCAAATCCTAGTACAGAGAGAGAGAGAGAGAGAGAGAGAGAGAGAGAGAGAGAGAGAGAGAGAGAGAGAGAGAGAGAGAGAGAGAGAGAGAGAGGGAGGGAGGGAGGGAGGGAGGGAGGGAGGAGGAGAGAGGGAGAGGGAGAGGGAGAGGGAGAGGGAGAGGGAGAGGGAGAGAGGAGTAGGAGGAAGAGAGGAGGAGGAAAAGAGAGAGGAGGAGGAGGAAGAAAGAGGAGGAAGAGGAAGAGCAGCAGCAGCAGCAGCAGCAGCAGCAGGAGGAGGAGGAGGAGGAGGAGGAGGAGGAGGAGGAGGAGGAGGAGGAGGAGGAGGAGGAGGAGGAGGAGGAGGAGGAGGAGGAGGAGGAGGAGGAGAAGGAGGAGGAGGAGGAGGAGGAGGAGAATTGGATATAGATAGTCCTTATAGCATGTAAGATCTGCTGGCCCTGCTCTGAGTTCTGCTTTTGGGGGGAAGGGGTCTAGGATAAGGCCTTGAGAATATTTGCATTTCTTTTTTTCTTATTTTGGTAGTAGTTGGGATTTGAACTCAGAGCCTTGTGCTTACAAAGTCGACACTCTACAGTTAAGCCACACTTCTAGCCCAAGAATGTGCCTTGTGTATTTCGGACAGTTTCTAACAGTGGTGCTGATGTTGGCTGAGGTGACAGGGGTGCACCCTGAGCACTGCTGGCTTAGTTGGGTGAGCAGGAGGAGAAAGGCAGTGGGCATGGGAGCCCTGCCATTTTCCAGCCCGGTGGCTTTGAGCAGCTCATGCTCACAGCCTTCATTTCCTCATCTGTGCATGGAGCTAATAGCAGCCAGCCTCTGAGGACAATGGTGAGGTCCAAATGGAACAACTAAGGGAAAAGCATCTGGTTACTGCCTGGTATGAGTGAACCTCCCCCCACAACTCCCCCGCCCCTTCCAATCCCTGCCTCCAGCATGGCCCTATGCAGCCCAGCTCTTCATCTGTTCTGTCCTACTGATTTTCCCTGGGCCCTCAGGCAAGTCACTTCTGCACTCTAGTCTCAAGTTTCCCCAGCTGTAAAAGGAAATATTTAAACCTTATGGCCTCTGGTTCACACCTATAATCCTAGCTGCTCAGGAGGCTGAGATCTGAGGATTGAGGTTTGAAGCCAGTTGGGTCAGGAAAGTCCACGAGACTCTTATCTCCAATGAACCACCAAAAAGTTGAAATAGAGCTGTGGCTCAAATGGTAGAGTGCCAGGCTTGGGTGAAAAAGCTAAGGGATAGAGCCCAGGCTGTGAGTTCAAATCCTATTACTGGCACACACACACACACACACACACACACACACACACACACACACACACACACACACACACACACACACACACACACACACACACACACACACACACAAAACCCCGATGGCCTCTGGGATGTCTTTGAGGTGGGACAGCTGGAACACAGCATCACAGCATCTTGGTGATCCTGACTGTCCCAGCCAGCCCTCACCCAGCAGATCCTCAGGGAGTAGGAGAGCCTGAGGAACTGCTCCCTCACACATACCAGGGCCATGGTGCAGTACTCCTGCCAGGAGTTGTGCCGCATCCTCTACCTGCTCATCCCACTCCTGGAGCGCGGCGACGAGAAGCACAAGATCACAGCCACCGCCTTCTTCGTGGAGGTACTGACCAGGCCAGGCGTGGGGGTGTGGTGGCGGGATGTCGGGCTCATCCCAGACTCAGAGCACGCTGGAGGTTGCTCTACAAGCCTTTTTGCTTCCCTTGTCCCTTTCCTCTCTACCTCTGCTCCCCAATCCATTTCCCACAGACTTCCCCGATGTCTCTGTGTAATCTCCAACCATTGCTGGGCACCCCTGTGGGCCAGGCACTAACGATGCAAACAGGAACTTGAGTTCATGTTGACTTCAAAATGTTCTTGGTGTGGCAAGGGAGCCAGAGGTCATCCCCATTATAACATGGGGATGGCATTGCATGACTAAAGTGGGCAGTGAAGGAAGAGCAGAGTTTTGGGAGGGGCTTCAGGCAGGGCTTCTTGCAGGAAGTGACATCTAAAGCAAGGGTTGGTTGGAGGTGCTGGGGCTGAGTCAGGAGGAAGTGGGAGGGACTGGCCCAGAGTGGGGGACTGGCACTCTTTCATAGCTAGTCACTTCTAGAGACACAGAGACTAGTACAAGACCCACTTTAGAGGAGGAAGCCAAGGCACAGCGTACACACGCTCGTGCACGCGCGCGTGTGCGCGCACACACACACACAAAACCTTTCTCCTTTAGCTTACTGTGTTGAGATACACAGTGGGTGCCAGTCTACCATTTTAAGTACCTAGTCCAGTGGCCTTACGTACGTACAGGTCATCGATCCATCAGACCTGCCATGCAGCTTGAGAATTATTTCTATCTTTCCCTGATGGAACATTGCACCCATGGATCGCTATCCCTCCTCCCCTCAGGACTGTGAATGTGGGAAGAAAGGACCATGTCAGGTTTACATGGCAACACCAGGCCCAACCCTGATATGACAGCAGAATGTGTCATTGCCAGAGAGGGCAAACCTGGTCTTGAGATCTAGAGTGCTGGGTTCCAGCTCTAGCTCTGTCAGGTTGTATTTCTGGTACCATTTTGTGTAGGCCTGTGTGCCAAATACTGTGTCTACCTTTTTTTCTGCCCCACTACTAACCCTGGCAACCATGCAAAGGAAGAATCGTGCTACTGATTAGATGAAGCTGGGTAGTTTTGGGGGTCACACAGCTCAAGAGTCAAGAGACTCCTGATCTGTCTCACTCAGCCTCAGGAAGAGGCCTCTCTCTGAGGCTGCCCAGGAAAGGCAGTGGACAGCCTGGAAGGGCCCTGTACAAGCGCAGATTCCCAGGGCTGAATTTTGGAAGAAGCAATGGGATGTCATGTGGGAATCAGAATGGAGAGTGTGTCCCAGCAGAAGGGATGCAACAGCTAGAGTTTTCCAGCCAACTGTTGGCTTTGATTGCCTGCAATGCCAGGTCCACAGGCTGAGCATGCTGATTTGCTGGCCCTTGACCTTGGAGTATGTTTACTCCTTTAGCTGCTCCAGATGGAGCAGGCACGCCGGATCCCCGAGGAGTACTCTCTTGGGAGGATGGTGGAAGGCCTGAGTCACCGCGATCCCATCATGAAGGTGCTATCCATCCGAGGCCTGGTCATCCTGGCCCACCGATCTGAGAAGGTAAGTGAGGGCAGAGGGAGTCTAGTCCAGGCTCTGGGCTGGACTAGATCTTGGATGTTGGCTGTCATAGTCTTTTAGATGTTAGCAGCTAGATTCAGAGTCTGTGTCTGGCTTTAGTGATCCCATCTATAAAATGGATCTGCTTTCATGATTTGTATGTATTTTAATATTGTCAACAGTTCCCAATCTAGGTTTGCACCATGACCTTAAAGATTGTATATAGGAGAAAGGGGGTGATAGCTATTATTCCTAGTCATAGATTAGGAAACAGAGGTCCAGCTGCTTTTTCTCCCTTGCACCATTGCAGCTTATGATGTAGCCAGGATGAAGGGACAAGCCACAAATTCAAAAGCTAATATGGTGTGTGTGTGTGTGTGTGTGTGTGTGTGTGTGTGTGTGTGTGTGTGTGTGTGTGTGTGTGTGTGTGTTTTGATACTGGGACTTAAACTCAGGAGTGGGTGCTATCTCTTAGCTTTTTTGCTCAAAAGTGGTGCTCTACCACTGGAGCTACAGTTCCACTTATGGCTTTTTAGTAGTTCATTGGTGATGGGTCTCTTGGATTTTCCTGTCTGGGCTGGCCCCAAGCAGCAATCCTCTTATCTCAGATATCATGCTTCCTATGTAGCTAGGGAGCTAGGGTTTCAGGGGTGCGCCACTGGAAGCTTTTTTTTTTTTTTGTCAGTTATGGGGCTTGAACTTGTAGTCTTGAACTGTTCCAGAGAAATTTTGCTCAAGACTAGTGCTCTAGCCATAATGTCATTTCCAGTTTTCTGGTTGTTTCTGGTCATTAATTGGAGATTATAGTCTTACAGACTCAACTGCCTGGGTTGGCTTTGAATCTCAATCCTTAGATCTCAGCCTTCTGAGTAGCTAAGCTTACCTGTGTGAGTGACCACACCTGGCTTAGAAGCTAACTCTTAATGCTCATGTCATTTATCTAATGCCAAAGTAGGAGACCAACAACAAAGGGTCTCAGGAATTGAGGCCAGGAGGGAGTCATCAAGGCCCAAGCAAGAGCCTGAGGGAAGATGTCCAGGCCAGAGACAAGGCATAGGCAGGAATCCTGGGCCTGGAGTAGAGCCACCCAGTTCAGCCTGGGTGACTCAGGGGCCTAGGAAGAACCCTGTTCCACATCCTTCTGCCACCCAGATGGCCAAGGTTCAGGCCCTCCTGCCATCCATGGTGAAGGGCTTGAGGAGTGTGGATGGCATGCTGGTGGTGGATGCAGCCCACAACCTCAAGACCATCTTCAAAGGGCAAGGCTGGAAGCTGACGGACAGCTCTGTCTACGTGGAGATGCTACAGATCCTGCTGCCCCACTTCAGTGATGTAAGAAATCCTGTGGGACAAGGGGTTTAGGGAAGGTGTCTCTTTAGCACCTCTTCTGTCTACCTTGTTGCGTCTTGGAATAGTCACATTAATCTGCCTAGTGGGAAACCTGGATCTAGCTGGTCTTCATCTTTTGCAGTTGTTTGTCCAGAGAAGGCTCAACATTCTTACTGGTCCTCCTGGAAGGAGCTCTTCTTTAACAGTTTTTTAAAAATTTTTTGACAGTACTGAATTTGAACTTGAGGCTAGCACTTACAACCTGAGCCATGCCTCCAGCCTGACTTTTCCTGGTTATTTTGGAGATGGAATCTCTTGGACTTTTCTGCCCAAGCTGACTTTGAACTACAATCCTCTGGATCTCAGTCTCCGGAGTAGCTAGGATTACAGGCATAAGCCACCGGCACATAGTTGGGGATTCTTCTTTTATAATTGCATCTCCCCAATGATAGTGAACTATTGCCACTGGTCTGCCTTGAAAGGGAGTGTTGACTCATTGGTGACTCATATCTGTAATCCTAGCTACTCTGGAGGCTGAGATCTGAGGATCATGGTTCAAAGCCAGCTCAAACAGAAACATCTGTGAGACTTTTATCTCTACAAAAAGAGCCAGAAGTGGAGTTGTGGCTCAAGTGGTGGAGTGCTAGCCTTGAACAAAAGAAGTTCAGTGACAGTGCCTAGGCACTGAGTTTAAGACCCAGGACAGCCACAAAAATGGAGAGGGTACTTCTTTTTTAAAAGCAGTTTCAGTGAGGGGCCTTTTCTTACCTGACATAAAGACACCCTTTAAGTTAGTGGGAGTCCTGGCTGGGAAGAATGGAGAGCTCCAGAACCTAAGGGGAGCACCACCAGTTGACCTTGGCTGACCTCTCTGGGAGAGTGCCTCTGACTGAGGGAAGAGAAGGTAATAGAGCCACCTCCTGGAGGAGGGGCACCCCTAAGCCTCCCATCTGTCCTAGTCAAGAGAGGATGTGCGTATCTCCTGCATCAACCTGTATGGGAAGGTGGTCCAGAAGCTCCGGGAGCCCCGCACCCAAGCCATGGAGGAGCAGCTGATCGGCACCTTGGTGCCTCTACTTCTGATTATGCAGGATGGCAACCCTAAGGTGGTTCAGGTGAGTGAGCACGGGCGCTGGGCCCTCTCCTCCACTCCCAGGCCCTGCTGGTGTACCTCTCTCTGTAGAAACCAGGCCAAGACCACAATCAACCCATTGAAAGTCTTATTATTTTCCTCCAACCAGATGTGTTTCCCAAAGGCATCCATGTTAGTTATTTTCCTTCAGAAGAACTAACTTCATAATTGTACATTTCAGATAGGAGTGAGCTTCCAAAGTCCAACTTTTACACATTTTTCTTTTTTTTCTGGAACATGTTCTGGCTATCTTGGAATTTCATGACTCTGGTATTCTCCTCCTGTCCATTCCCAGAAATGTTTGAAGACCCTGTTCCGTTGCTCCTGCTTCATGGCTTGGGAGTTACCCAAAAGAGCATATAGCCGGAAGTCCTGGGACAACCAGCAGCAGACAGTGGCCAAAATCTGCAAGTACCTTGTGAGTGCTTCCGGAAACAACCATGGCTTCTTCCTTTCATACCAGCACTTTGACTGATTCCACCACCTCCTACAAGCCACTGACTCCAGAGCCTCCATCTTCATCTCTAACACCCCTGACCCTTAGGGATGCTCTCTGCTGGTCACTGGACACCTTGGATGACCCCCACAGCTCTGTTGGACTTCTGCCTTTCCCTTCCAATTCTGCTCTGTCCCTTTAGTTCTCAAAGCAAAAACCTGGGGTCACCTAGGATTTCTTCCTCCTCTCTCCTTCCACATTTGTTCTATGTTATTTATGTTTTTATGTTATTTTATTTTGTGCCAGTATTGGGATTTGAACTCAGGCCCTGGGCATTGTTCCTGAGATTTTGTGCTCAAGGCTAGTGGTCTACTACTTGAGCCACAGCTCCACTTCTAGATTTTTTTTAGGGGGATGGGGTGCTTAATTGGAGATGAGTCCCACAGACCTCTTTCCTGACTGGGCTGGCTTTCAAACCTTGATCCTCAGATCTCAGCCTCCTGAGTAGCTAAGATTATAAGTGTGAGCACTGGCACCCAGCTTGGCTTAGGTCTCTTCCAGCTTACCAAGTAGACTCCTTGCCACAAAACATGCTAGAAAAGCTACATTATTGTTATTATAATGTGATGTACAGAGGTTACAGTTACCTAAGTCAGGTAAAGAGCATACTTCTTTGTTTTACTTTTTCTTTTGGTTGATCATAGGGCTTGAACTCAAGACCTGGTGCTGTCTCTGAGCTCTTTTACTCAAGGCTAGAGCTTTACTACTTTGAACCACAGCTCCACTTCCAGTTTTCTGGTGCTTAATTGGAGATGGTTTCATGGACTTTCTCCCTTGGGCTGGCTTTGAACTGTGATCCTTAGATCTCAGCCTCCTGAGTAACTAGGCTTACAGGCATGAGCCACCAGGGCCCAGCTAAGAGTACATTTCTTTTTGGACAATACCACCCCTTCCTTCTTTCTCTCCCAGTTTTTCCCTCCATTCCCACCCACAAGTTGTATAGTTCTTTTTTTTTTTTTTTTTGCTGGTTGTAGAGCTTGAACTCTGGGCCTGGGCACTGTTCTGAGCTCTTCAGCTCAAGGCTAGCACTCTACCACTTGAGCCATAGCACCCACTTCCAGCTTTTTCTGTGTATGTGGTGCTGAGGAATTGAACCCAGGGCCTCATGCATGCAAGGCAAGCACTCTACCACTGAGCCACCTTCCCAGTCCCAGTTCATTTTTAACATAGTGTCTAGCAAGTACCACTGCTGTATTTATTCACCCATTGCTTCTCCATTTTCTGTGTCCGCCCCCATTGCTCTACCAAAGATAGATAAATAAGATAAAAAGAAAAGAAAACAAAAACAATCAAAAATAAACCTCATGATTCCATTTCCTGGAGTTCATTTCAATAAATATTATTTTATATGATCAGATACACGTAGACATTATGCCTTTGTGAGAAACCTACATTATTATTAACTAAGAATTAATAGCTAGTTTAAGTTATTTAAAACACTGCTTGCTGCTGACTGGGAATGTGGCATAGTGGTAGAGTGCCTGCCTAGCATGCATGAAGCCCTGGGTTCGATTCCTCAGTACTGCATACACAGAAAAAGCCAGAAGTGGTACTGTGCCTCAAGTAGTAAAGCACTAGCCTTGAACACAGAGAGGCTCAGGGACAGAGCCCAGGTCCCAAGTTCAAGCTCCAAAACAAGCAAAAATAAATAAATAAATAAAGGGAAAAAAAAGAAAAAGAAAACACTGCTGCTCACTGCACTCAGGCCCCTGTGGCTTGTGGCTGCATTTGTGATCCTCTGTGGTGGCTCCTTCTAGATCTCACTTTTTTTTTGGCACTATAAGCTATGGGCAGCTTTGCTCATGTGTAGGTTGACCTCTAGCCCTAGCTTTAAGAAGGGGTTGGTAACTTACTATCAGTGTATTCACTCACTCACTCATTCATTCATTCATTCATTCATGTAGCTAATACTTTTGGGATCCCAATTCCCAAGTCAGGCCCTGTCTAGGTGTTGAGGACTCTGAACCAAAATACAGGGTGAGCCCACTATACATTATGATCGTGTCACAGGTATTAACATGTTGCAGGGCCATCAAGCATGGCAAATGAGCTCTGCCTGAGGGTGGTGGAAAGCTTTAGGGAGGAGGTGACAGCCAGGCTGAGGCTAGAAGGATAAGAGGTGAGGAAGAGAGGGAAGGACACTCTAAATAGGAGCAACTGCTTGTACAGTGCACAGATCATGAATAGCATGCAGGCCATGTCTTTGTTCTAGACCACATTCTGGAACCTGGTCTAGAACTTGGTCTAGAACATGGTCTAAAACAATGATCTAGAGCATGGCAGTGAAGGCTGGGAATGAAAGATGTGGGACACAGAATGTGACCATGAAGCCTTTGCCTACTAGGCCCTAGAGTTCAGACCAGACACTAGTCTTGGCCATGAGGTAGTCACCAGGAGAATGATTAGGTCAGATTTCTCTTCATGTCCCGCTACAGCTTCTCAGCTAGATCACTCCTCCCAGCTTCTACTACCAGACCCTCTAACCACCATGACCAGATTATATTACATAAAACCCTGTTACTGCCCTGTCATGAACAATTGCTGCCATCGTACTTCCAAGCATGAGGAAACCCCATTCCTGCCTGGCTTTTAAGATTCTCAGTTTATCCCTTGCTGCTTTACAATGTGTATCCTTCACCCTTGTCCAACCTATCTCCTTATCTGTCATGTCTCTTGAATGTCACATCTCTGGTGGAATCTGGGGAGGGGTGTATTGGAAGGAGACTCCCCAGTGCAGGAACATTATTTATGTCTCTGTTGTAATTAGCTAAGAGAAATGGGACTTGGCCTCTTGAGAATCTTTGGCAGTGGGCTGGGCAGCAGAGATGTTCAAGAGCAGGGCACCAGGCTAAGTGGTGGGGCAGGATCACAACTCCTGACTTCAAGGAGGAAAGCTGGACCCTGAGAGCCAGGACTGTGGGGATTTCTCTTTGTTCCCAGGTGAACACCCACCGAGACAGCGCCTTGACTTTCCTCAACCAGAGCCTGGAGTACACCAAGAACTCACAGGCCTCCCTCCGGAAGTCCTCGGTCATGTTCATAGGTAACTGCTCCGCATAAACCTCTCCTGCTGCCAGGGCTCTGCCCGCTCTCCAGTCGCTCCGGCTGCCACCAGCCCTTTTGGCAGTTGAGCAATGCCTCACCTAAGGTATAAGGCTTGGCCAGCAGTTTGTCTTTAAGTGGCACATTAGGTGGTCTTCTCATTTTCAAGATCATGACCTAGAACATAGCCATAGGCTGAATTCAGCCCGAAATCTTTGTGCAGGTTCATTGCCTGAGCAACTATACTCAGCTGAGCTGCTGCTGTTCCCTGGAGTAAGAATGTGGCCAAGCCTCATGGGAGTTAGGGCAAATCCCCTACTGACTATAGCAGCAGAAGCCAGGCAGCAGGATGAAGAGGAGGGTAGAATCTCAGTTCATGATCTCTTCTCTCTCTCTCTCTCTCTCTCTCTCTCTCTCTCTCTCTCTCTCTCTCTCATTTATTCCCTCCGAGCATCAGTTTCCTCATCTATAAGATGGGCATCAACTCCCATTTCACAGACTGGATGAGAAAATTTTTTTGAAAGATAAGACCTGTCATGTTGAGATGTTCAGTTAGTTGCCTCCATTCTTTTTGTTGTTGTTGTTGTTGGTCATGGGGCTTGAACTCTGGGCCTGGGCGCTGTTCCCTTGAGCTCTTCAGCTCAAGGCTAGTGCTCTATTACTTGAGCCACAGCACCACTTCCTAAGTGGTATATTGGAGATAAGAGTCTCACCGACTTTCCTGCCTGGGTTGGCTTTGAACCGTGATCCTCAGATCTCAGCCTCCTGAGTAGCTAGGATTACAGGCGTGAGCCACCAACGCCCTGCTGCCTCCATTCTTTTTATTGTCCACAATCCCAACCTCTGCCTTTCTTGGGAAAAAACAAATAGCAGATCCCTTTATTCAGAATTCCCCCCAGAATCTCCTTCTGATTGTGTGCCAGGTGGCCTTCCTTCTATAAACCATACTGTACCATACCATACCATGCTATACCATGCCATACCATACCACTGCTTATTTGCCCTCAAGACCACATTCCCTTAACCAAGGACCAGGAGACCTTGCTACAGAGAGGCTTGGAGCTTATTACCTCTGTATAGTCTTCCCTCAGTTCATTTGCTCTTTTTCATCCATCCACCCATCTCATCGTACCATCTCACTCATCATCATCCATCCATCCACCATCCATCCACCCATCCATCCATCTGCCTATGCATCCACTCACCAATCTCTCTACTTACATATCTGCCTACTCATCCATCTATCCATCCATCAATCCATCTACCATCCATTTACCCAGTTGCCCACTCATGTATCCATTCATTCATCCATCTATCCATCCATCCACTCATCAATCTATCAATCTATCCACAAACCTGCCTACTTATCTACTCATCCATCTATCCACCAATCAATCTGCTCATCCATTCACAAGCTGCCCACTCATGTATCCATTCATCCATCTATCCATCAATCCATCCATCTTCCAATCCACCCACATACTCACCTACTCATCATCTAACCATCTATCCTTCTACCCACCTGTCCACTCATCCATTTATCTGTACCATCCATTTACCCACCCATGGAACCATCAACCCCATCCATCCACCCATCCATTCACCTACTCAGCCAGCCAGCCATCTGTTGGCTTACACAACAAACACTGATTGATCTTTTTCTCTTTGTCAGGCATAATGCTTAGGTAAGAGAAACCTTCAGAGGGTGGTGCTGATAGGGGTTTGGGAGTGAAGGTTTAGGCAGAGGTGTGATGAGGTGACTAGTCTAATAAATGTTGTGCTGCTCAGAAGGCCCCTCTCCTTTCTCTGTCAGTCCTGAGGCTTGAACTCAGGGCTTAGGCACTGTCCCTGAGATTCTTTTGTTCAAGGCTAGCACTCTACCACTTGAGCTACAGCCCACCTCCGGCCTTTTCTGTTTATATGGTACTGAGGAACTGAACCCAGGGCTTCATGCTTGCTAGGCAAGCACTCTACCACTAAGCCACATTCGGAGCCCCCCTGTCTCTTAAGAAGTGACATCTGTTTCCTAGCTGCTGATTTCTTTAAAGCTATCTCCAATCAAATAGTGTTTAACATCTCATACCTGGACCTGTGCTGGGGAATTAAGGCTGAGCAGAGCCTAGCTCTGCCCACAACAGTTCTTGATGCAGTGCAGAGCTTTCTAGCCTCTATTTGTTTGTTTGTTTGTTTATTGCCAGTTGTGGGGCTTAAACTCAGGACCAAGACTATCCCTGAGCTCTTTTTGCTCAAGGCAAGCACTGAACCATTTTGAGCTACAGTGCCACTTCCAGTTTTTGAGTGGTTAATTGGAGATAAGTGTCTCATGGGGACTTTTCTGACTAGGCTGGCTTCAAACTGCAATCCTCAGATCTCAGCCTCTTGAGTAGCTACTAGGCATCTGACTCTAACCTCTTTTAAATCACAGATCTTTTGTGAGACCCTCCTTCAAGGTTATGGATACTTGTCATAGAAAAATGCATATATGAGCTGGACATAGTGGCACATATCTCTAATCTCAGGAAAGTTGAGAGTTCAAGACCAGCCTTGGTTGGCCATTAAAAACATACACACAAGCTGGGCGTCATGCCTGTAATCCTAGCTGCTCAGGAGACTGAAATATGAGAATTGTGGTTCAAAGCAAGCCTGGGCCAGGCGCTGGTGGCTCACCCCTGTAATCCTAACTACTCAGGAGGCTGAAATCTGAGGATCAAGGTTCAAAGCCAGTCCGGGCAGGAAAGTCCATGAGACTCTTATCTCCAATAAACCACTAGAAAACCAGAAATGGTGCTGTGGCTCAAGCAGTAGAGCACTTGCCTTGAGCTGAAGAGCGTAGGGACAGTGCCCAAGCCCAGAGTTCAAGGCCCACAACTGACAAAAAAAAAATCAAGCCTGGGCAGGAAAGTCTGTGAGACTCATCTCCAATAAGCGACCAGAAAACTGGAATTGGCTCTGTGGCTCAAGTAGTAGAGCGCTAGCCTTGAGCTAAAGAGCACAGGGACAAGCCCCACAACCAAAAACCAACCAAACAAACAAACCATACACACACACAGATACAAAACACAAAACACAAAAAACATACACACACAAGAGAGTTGAGTCTATGGCTCAAGCAGTATACAGTGTTTGCACAAGTATGATGCCTGAATTCAAACCCAGGGCCACCTAAAAAATGTTTATGCATATAATTCTGTATATAATCTTAGGGACATCAGGGATTCACTTTACCCTCCTCCAACTGAGCTAAGATCTGATCTGGTGGGATTTAAGATTCATAATCATAACTAAGATACCATATGCAGACAGTAAAGATTCACAGACACTCTGGGAACTGAGGCAGTCACCTAACTTAGTCTGGGATAGACTGTACATGCAAGGACCAACAGGACTTTCCAGAACAGAAAGATGGGAGAAAAAGGCATTCTGAGAGGTAAGTAAGTAGTGTGGGCACTGGAGAAGCTGCGAACACTGTGGGAGCCAGGCAGGTGCCCAGGCTGTAGGCAGCATGCAACAGGGCTTGCCATGACTGAGAGATGGTGGGAAGGAGTTCTTGGACCCAGAATATGGAGTCTCAGTGCCTCTGGGGCCCTTGGCAGCCACAACTGACAGGTGCACAAGGTGCTCAGGGTCCTGAATATTGCTGCCATTCACTCATCGTAGAGCAGTGGGCAGTGGACACAGTATCTCCCTGCATTTCAGACAAGCAAGCTAAAGCCCAACCTATGGTAGCACTGTCAGAATCAATGGTCTAGATCCTGCCCCATCCTGGTGCTATCTTTGATTACTGGACTGACTATCTCCCCCAGGACCTCTCTGGGAGTATCCAAGAATGGAGATCCCCTTTGTGTCTTCATTTGTGGGTTTTGGAGGGGACTGGGAGGCTTCTCTGAGGAGGTCTGGGCCTCAGATGGGATGGATGGCATTATGCTGAGGAGCTGGGTGCCCTTACCTTTTGAATGATGCTTCAGGGTCCCTGGTCCCCTGCATGGACAGCATAATGACGGAAGATCGGCTGAATGAAGTGAAAGCCAGTAAGTCATGCCCTGGGCCTGCGAGATTTCTAGGGACAGAGAGACACTGAGCAGCAGGAGGGGCAGGGACACAGCCAAGGCAAGGGTCTTCCCTTCACTATCCAGGATGAGAGCTGTATGGGGCCCCATGGGGTTCCCAAAGAGTAGAACATACAGCCTACCTGAGGGAAAAATGACCCAAAGCTAGGGCTAGAAACTATTTAGTGCAGGATATATAGTTTAGACGTAAGAGGGTACAAGCTTATTTTGTAATTGGGAAAGCTGATAAGAGCATATAGGAAGACTGGGGGCAATCCAGGAATGCTTCTTAGAGGAGGCAGGCTTTGATTCACACTTTGAAAGCTGGGAACAGTTTGGAGGGCTGGAGGAAAATGAGGTGAGCAGATGTTGCACAGGGGGCATCCAAGCCAAGGCCAGAAGGTGGGAAGGAAAGATAAGGAGTGAGACCAGCTTAGAGGTCTCGTCTTAACCAATAGTCTTTCTTCTCCCTGTGATCCAGCTGTGGAAAACTTGAGGCATGATCCAGAAGCATCAGTATGCATCTATGCAGCCCAGGCCCAGGAACACATCCTGTCCAGCTGCTGGAGGAATTCTTGGCCACTTCCACACGGGGACTCATGGGTGTGTGACCCGGCCACCACGCACCGCTGGAACCCCAGCTGCGAGAACCTGCCCACTTCCCACCAGCGGCGCTCCTGGATCATGCAGGCCCTGGGCTCCTGGAAGATGTCCTTGAAGCAATGATGTCACACAGCCACAGCCCCCACCTTCAAGCTGTCCAAGCACAGACATGGACACATAAATGCCACATGGCTTCCCTCTCCACCCTGAGTGCTTCATGGGAGATGTCCCACTGTTATACTGGGACAAATCTGAGAGAGGGGTATGGCCTGTTGGTGACTCAGTTGCAGTATGTCTAATCTGGGTAGATGGGGAAGGTGAAGTTCAGATAGGTGCTTGTCACAAGCCACTGGAGGTCTCAGCTTCCTCTGCCCCCATTATCACAGGAGCTAAAGAAGTAGTGATTTGGGTTTCCCTTGGAGGAAGAAAGAAGAGGAGAGAAGAATCCTCCATCCCATGATATCATGTCTCAGGGCTTTGAGTCCTATCCTTAGGTTATGTGCTGTGATGTTTTCTAATTCTAGGAATCTTTATAGAGCTGATTCTACAAATATTTATAGAGCTTCTAACCTAGGCAGGTACAGGCTCTGGACACTTCATGATCTGAGGCAGAAGGTTCTCACCTAGGGCACTTTTGCCCCTTATGGACTATTTTACAATGTCTGGAGACATTTCTGGTTGTTTTAAGTTGAAAGTGGGTTGGGATCAGCATCTAGTGGGCAGAGGCCCTGGATGCTGCTCAACCCCCTACAATCACAGGACAGTTCCACAAGGAAGTTGTCATATGGCCAAGGTTGAAATTTTGGACTAGTGGAAGTATTGGAGACATGTAAAGATACCAGCAGCAAAGCAGGGAGGCATGGGGCTGGAGGTTCCCTATGAAGCGCCACAGGCCAGCGGGGTGTTGAGATGTCAGAGAAGGTTTCCTAAAAAAGATACTTCCCAAATGGGAGGTGACCATAAGGTGCCACCTGGAGCAGATCAGGGTATGTGGGACCAAGGACCAGTATCAGATTCCTATAATGGAGGGAGAGAGGACCAGGCCACTGTGGCCTTCATCTAGAGTGCAGTGGGAAAGCATTGGGAGGTGCTCAGCAGTGGAGAGATTTGAACAGATGTTGGCTTTAGAAAGCTGCCCCTCGGGGGATACAGGAACCCCTAGGCACTGCTGGTGAGATAGTAGAATGTAGCTATTCTGGGCATGAACCTGTCACTACTCAGCTATAGTAAGTTTATGTGTATCCATGGCCTGGGAACTGCACTTGTGGGAGTCTCCAAGGTCCATAAAGAGAAATGTATGAGGACTTCCATTGTAACATGCCCTGTGGTGCCAGGAGAGGGGAAGCCTAGACACTCATCCTTGGAGAATGAATGTGCTCCATGGACTCCTATGTGTAGTTAGAGGCAGTGGCAGTACATATAGCACCACAGGCCTACATGATAAAGTATGTCACAATGTATGCACAAAAGAACTTACATTTTGAAAAACAAGACACACGAAAACACTAGAATGATTGGTTAGGAGGGAGAGATGAAGAGGAGAGGTACAAAAGTGGGGAGGAAAGGGAACCCACTACTACTTTGTAGTAGAACAAAAGGGCTGGGTGGGCAGAATGGACAAGAGGTGGACCAAGACTGCTAAAAGGAAATGGTGGCATGGACCACAGAGGGCACAATGGAAGGGCAGCCAGTCCTTTAGGAGACCAGAAAGGGGGATTCTAGAACACAGTGGTTCTCAGAATAGAGGAGGGAGGAGGAGAGCAAGGTATTAAGGATGGTACCCATGTTGCTGAGTGAATGATTGAGCCAATGGTGACCCCCACATTGAGGAGTGAAGCCAAGACCAGGAGCATGATGGGGATCACATGAGGACTGAGTGGCAGGAGTCAAGTCCAGTCTGGAAATGGTGAGCTTGAAGGAATTTGGGGGAACATGGTTGTGTGGCATCCACCAGGTTGATGGCTGCCATTATACACTGAATAAATAGACTCCAGACAGTTTCCTCATCCCTTCTGCATGGGAGAACACTAAAGTAGGAAGTGGGCCCTCACCAGACAGCAAATCTGTCCATGCCTTGATCTTGGACTTTATAGTCCCTAAACTTGTGAGAAGTTTAATGCGGCTTATAGGCCAAAAAGTTTTTGGAATTTCGTTTTAGCATCCTGAATAGATGAACATAGCTGCATGGGAAGGAACTCTGAAGAGGAGTCTTAGAGATGTGGAATACATTTGGGTACCAGAAATGTGGTGAGATTCCCCTGGGAAAGAGCATAGAGGTGATAGATGAGTGGAGAAGCACATATTCAAAGCCTCTGCTGGGGTTGAGGAACTCATGAAATTGACCACACAATCATCCTCAATTAATGGTAGTCCAAGGCCTTTGAGATTCTGGTACAAAGAGCAGAAAGCAGGGATGCTTCATTCGCACAGCCCTTTTTACTGCCGAGAATATTCTTGAACATTACCTCGAGTCTAGGCATCCCTGTGAGTTGAGGGAAAACGGGTCAACTTTGCTTCAAAGCCAGTGGAACTCCAGGAGTAGTCAGGCCACACCCTCTAGAAGACCACGCCCCCACGAGACAGCGGAACTCAAGGTGCACCGATCGGCCACACCCCTGGGCTGGCCACGCCCCCGGTAGGCCCGGCATCCAGGCAGGCGGAACCCCGGGCGCGCGGGCCGGCTGTAGCGCGGGGAGGGTTGAGGGAAGGACACCGCTCCGCCGGAAGGAGTTTCCGAGCTCTGCTCAGAGTCCCTGGAACCGCAGCTGGAGAACTTCGAAGTGCCATGGAGCCGTCGCCGCCAGACGCCGCCGCCGAGGACGACTTCGACTCCTTCCTGGAGAAGTTCCAGAGTCAGCCTTACCGCGGCGGCTTCCACGAGGACCAGTGGGAGGAGGTGGGCCACCGTGGGGACTCCGCACGTGTGTGGGGGTATCTGCGCTCTCGTTTTAAAATAGGGAAACTGAGGCACGTGTAGATGATAGCCGTTGATTAAGATAAGGACAGCTGGCCATTCAGACCTAACATTGGTGAGATTTGATAATGAGTCATGGCATTGGATCTACTCAGAAAATCCGTTCATGTACTTCATTCTCCAAATTTTATCCAGGAATTCGACAAGATTCCCCTATTTATGAAGAAAGCACCATCGGAAATTGATCCCAAAGAGAATCCTGACTTGGCTTGTCTCCAGTCAATTATATATGATGAGGAGCGATCTTCAGAAGGTATATTACATAACTAGCATTTGATTTGTGTCTCCACTGAGTTGTGGTGAAGTGTGAGAACAGTTCTGACTGGTAGCAAGTAGTGAGCTGACCCTAACTTGTCACCAATTCACTCCACAAAGCTCTGCCACTCGAGCCACGCCCCCAGCATCATTCCACACATCCTTTTTTTTCTCCTTCCTCCTCCTCTTCCACCTCCTCCTCCGCCTCCTCTTCCTCCTCTTCTTTTTTTGCCGGCTTGCACTCAGGGCCTGGTCTGTCCCTGAGAGCTTTTGCTGAAGGCTAACTTTGTACCACTTGAGTCACAGCACCACTCCCGACTTTTTCTGAGTAGTTTATTGGTCATAAGAGTCTTATGGACTTTTCTGCCCAGTTTCAAACGCCATACTCAGATCTCCATCTCCTGAGTAGCTAGCTAGGATTACTGGTGTGAGCCACCAGCACCCAGCTCACATGTATTTCTTTAGATAGCAACTGTTTGCACGGTTCCTGCCCTCCAAGGTCAGGCTCCAGTGAGAAGCCAAATTATCCTAAAGAATCAGGACAAACATGTAATAAGGGCCAACACTTAGGTGTGTTTGTGTATATACACATAATATATATATGTATATTTGTGTATATATGTATACATGTATGTACTTATACACACATATATCTTACTATAGCTATACCAAATGCTGTTGAAATGCTGGCTGAGAGTGAACTTACAGTGGATTGGCAATTGAAGCTGAAATGGAACAGTTTCATAGGCTTTTACTATGGCAAGGAAAATTTGCACTCCAGAGCATGAAAATGTAAGCAAAATCAGAAGTATAATTTCCTCCTATTTTCTTAGTAATTAAAAAACAAAGTTCTTAAAAGCTCGGATGCATATATTCTTTCCTTCATGCTTCTTGTGAGATACTTGGAATTGATCATAGCATTGTTTGTTTGATGATGTTTCTCCATATTGATATCCATTTTTTAACATAACTTTGATTTGTGTTTCCTTTTTCTATTGCTTTTTTCTCTTCTGTTTATCATATATTAGGTTATTACATGATTTAGAATCTTTTAAAAAGTAGAAATCTTTTTTGTTGTTGTTGCTGGTTTTTTTTTTGTTTTTTTTTTTTGGGTCCGGTCGTGGGGCCTGAACTCTAGGCCTGGGTGCTGTCCCTCAGCTCAAGGCTAGTGCTCTACCACTTGAGCCACAGTGCCACTTCTGGCTTTTTCTGCTTAGGTGGTGCTGAGGAATCGAACCCAGGGCTTCATGCATGCAAGGCAAGCACTCTACCACTGAGCCACCTTTTCAGCCCTAGAACTCTTTTTAAAAGTAGAAAATATTTTTCTTCTTTTTTGCAGAACAAGCCAAGACCTATAAAGATGAAGGTAATGACTACTTTAAAGAAAAAGACTATAAGAAAGCTGTGATTTCATACACTGAAGGATTAAAGAAGAAATGTGCAGATCCTGATTTGAATGCTGTCCTTTACACAAACCGGGCTGCAGCTCAGTACTATCTTGGTAATTTATTTCATTAAGTACTTTAAAAAGAATTAACTTAGGATAAAAGGCTATTGTGCTGGCTATTGGGAGGTTTAAGAATATCAGAGAAAGAGGGGCTGTTCAGAAACCTGGAATAATTGTATTCTGATCTTTCAACTAGACATAGGAAGATGGGAAACAGGTATTGTGTAATTTTAACTGGACCAGAAGAGTGACTTAGTCACTCTGTAAGTTTTTTTAGATTTTTTTTTTTTTTGACGGTTGTTGGGGCCTGAACTCTGGGCCTGGGCAATGTCCCTTAGCTCTTCAGTTCAAGGCTAGCACTCTACCACTTGAGCCACAACACCACTTCCAGCTTTTTTGCTTATGTGGTGCTGAAGAATTGAACCCAGGGCCTCATGCATGCAAGGCAAGCACTCTACCACTGAGCCACCTTCCCAGCCCGGTAAGTTTTAAACCAAGATGCTTCTGTAATTGTTTGTGAGTGGTACTAATGCTTGAATTCAATGCCTCACACTTTCTAGGCAAGCACTCTGCCACTTGAGCCACACCCCCAGTCCTTGAATGCTTCTCTTCTTTAGAGAAAACAAGCAAAAAAACCTTTTTTAAAAAAATTGTTTTGACCTTTTATCCTGCCAAAAGATGCTAGAAGGATTAATATTGTACTAGAAAGTTTTTGTTTCAATTCCAGATGGTATAGGACACCTTCAGAAACCATACATAGCCTTTGTTTCTAGGCGTAATGAGCAAATCCACCTGACCCCCTACAGCCACCAGCCACCCCTGAAGGGAAACAGGCTGTCACCCCCTGTTACTCAGCTCCCACACAAGAAAAGTTGTTTTTTGTTTTGTCAGTCGGAGGCTTGAACTCTGGCCTGGGTGCTGTTCCTTTAGCTCTTCAGCTCAAGGCTAGCGCTCTACCACCTGAGCCATAGTGCCACTGTGTTTATGTGGTACTGAGGGCCTTATGTGGTACTGAGGGCCTCATGCATGCGCAGAAAGCACTCTACCACTGAGCCACCTTCCCAGCCCCAAGAAGAATATTTTTATATTATCTTAGATCAGAAATATCCTGAACGTTCTGTCTCAAAACTTGGTATCTTTTTCTCGATGGCTTTTATTAGGTAATTTTCGTTCTGCTCTTAGTGATGTGACAGCTGCCAGGAAGCTAAAACCCAGCCACCTCAAAGCCATAATAAGAGGTAAGTCCTATAAAACTACACCATGACTAGCACTGTCATTGCTATCACCGCTCTAAAAAGTACCACTTAAGTCTTGATACTGAAGTGCTAGGATGCTGCAGTGAGGTCATCTTGTTTTTGGTATTGAGTTCCTGTTCCTTTTGAAAGGATTCCTCAAGGAGTAGTGCCCATTCAGCTCAAACTCTGTATGCCTTAAAAAGTTGTAGAAAATTGAAACTCCTAATATTAAATCAATAAAAAATAAAATTAATTAAAGCAGTTCCAAAAGTCATATTCTAATTACTTCTTTTCAAATTCGTTAATTGAAAGGCAAAAATCTTCAAATGCCATGTTAATATTAATTAAAGGAATAGTTGTAGGACCTTTGCAGATAACTCTGATGCTGAGGTTTTCCTGAACTGTTTTGTTCTCGTACAGTCTGACCCTTCTATGTAATAATGCCTTTATTACGTCTGTACTTCATCTTTTCTTTGAGAAATTCATAGTTGCTTTTGAAGCTTTATTCATCACTTCTCAGTCCTCCCTTTATTCTCATGGAACAGCCTAAATGCTTCTCAAGTTGTGCCTCTTTGGACGCTATTGGCTAAGGAGTGGCAAATAGGTTCAACCCCCTTAGCTTAGAGGAGAGAAAGTTCTGGATAAAGACTGGCACATACTGTAGTCTTGTAGAGTTAGTCTCAGCCTGGAAATCTTGATTCAGTTCTCAGTTTTACCACCTTCTTTTTGTTGTTGTTGTTGGTTGTGGGGCTTGAACTCTGTGCTTGGGCGCTGTCCCTCAGCTCTTCAGCTCAAGGAGAGCACTCTGCCACTTGAGACACAGCACCACTTCCGGTTTTCTGTTGGTTTATTGGAGATAAGAGTCTCACGGACTTTCCTGCCCAGGCTTGCTTTGAACCATGATCCTCAGATCTCAGCTTCCTGAGTAGCTAGAATTGCAGGTGTGAGCCACCAGTGCCTGGCTCAGTTTTACTTTCTTTTATTTATTTATTTATTTATTTTGTCGGTTGTGGGGCTTGAACTCTGGGCCTGGGCGCTGTCCCTCAGCTCTTCAGCTCAAGGCGAGTGCTCTACCATTTGAGCTACAGCGCCACTTCCGGTTTTCTGGTGGTTTATTGGAGATAGGAGTCTCACAGTCTCTCCTGCCCAGGCTGGCTTTGAACCGTGATCCTCAGATCTCAGCCTCCTGAGTAGCTAGGATTACAGGCGTGAGCCACCAGTGCCCGGCTCAGTTTTACTTTCTAATGTGACCTTGGCAAGATGACCTCTCTTGTTGTCAGTCTGCTCATCTCTATGAGGGTATTAGGTTCCTGTGACATTGCCTTTACAGTTTAACACTTAGAAAAGCCTAGTATGCATGGGATTGGGGCAGAAAGAGAGACTGATTACATGGATAGCCATAAAGAACAAAATTAGCAGGTACCTAATGTCTTTAGTCTTTGGTCTTGTGACTAGGTTGATGAATGACCCAGGCAGATTCTTTTCTCTCTGTTTGTCTGAAGTTCAGAGAGGTGCTGTCCTTTGTCCAAGTGGGTAAATGACAGCCAGATTCCCAGCCCAGGTTTGTGATTTCAAAGCCTGTATTCTCTGCCATGAAGCTGTAGTATTTTGTTTTTTTGTTTTGTCTTTGTCTAAGACCAGGACTTGAACTTGGTACCTGTTTTTACTTATTGGCTGGTGCTCTACCAACTGAGCCATGCCTCTGACCCCAAGAATTCTTTACTTATAGAGTTCTTAACACTGGGAGACTTACAAGAGTTTTGAGCTGAATGGGCACTAGAAATAGGATATTTCTGATCTAAGATATAAAATGTATTTTTCCTGTGTGGGAGCTGAAGAACAGGGGATGACAGCCTGTTCCCCTTCAGGGGTGGCTGGTGCTGTGGGGGCCAGTGGATTTTCTCGTTACTCCTAGACACAAAGGCTATGGTTTCTGCAGGGGCCCTGTGCCATCTGGAATTGAAACACTTTGCTGAGGCTGTGAGCTGGTGTGATGAAGGACTGCAAATAGATGCCAAGGAGAAGAAACTTATAGAGATGAGGTCTAAAGCAGACAAGTTGAGGGTGAGTAACAACAGACAGTTGACATTTGCTAGTTAGTATTACCCAGGTGGTGTCTTTTTGGTCATTGTAGAGTTTTTCCTAGCCACTGGGGTTATGGTTGAATGGCACAGTGTATGTTTTTTATACATGAGGCCCTGAGTTTAGTCCCTAGCACAATAACCAATTTCCCCCCCCCCCCCACACACACACACAAATCATCCTTACCCTTGAAGAACACACATAAGCAAACAAGTAAGTAAAGGTGAGCAAGAATATATGGTCTCGTGGGCTGGAAAGATGGCTCAGTGGTAGAGTGCTTGCCTTGTATACTTGAGGCCCTGGGTTCAATTCCTCAGGACTGCATAAGCAGAAAAAGCCGGAAGTGGCGCTGTGGTAGAGTGCTTGCCTTGTATACTTGAGGCCCTGGGTTCAATTCCTCAGGACTGCATAAGCAGAAAAAGCCGGAAGTGGCGCTGTGACTCAAGTGCTAAAGTGCTAGCCTTGAGCTGAAGAGCTGAGTGACAGTGCCCAGGCCGAGTTCAGGCCCCACAACCAACAACAACAACAACAAAAAGAATATATGGTCTCTGTGGTACAATATACAGTACTGCCAAGAGCAAGGTATACATGGAGACTGGCAGGCAGACAGAGGTTTTCTGAGAGAAGTGAGGCCTGGGCTAGGGCGCTTGACTGAGCAGTCTCCTTGGCTCAGTGATAATGGGGGATAATAATACACAAGAGTCCTAGGGGATATTTTAACAGATTTGGGTGTGCACATGCATGCCTGGGTGCATGTGTCACTAGGGTTTGAATTCAAGGCCTCTTCCTTGCTAGGAAATTGCTTTGCCACTTGAGCCATGCTCCCAGCCCTTTTTTACTCTTTACTGTTTTTAAAAATTAGAACTTTACTTTTGCCTTGGAACAGCCTCACACCACAATTTGGTCTTGTGACTAGGTTGATGAATGGCCCAGGCAGATTCTGCTCTCCGTTTCTGTTTCTCAGAGACATACTGTCCTTTGTCCCAGGTCTACTAGGTAAATGACAGCTAGATTCCCAGACCAGGTTTGTGATTTCAAAGCCTGTGTTCTCTGCCATGAAGCTGTAGCTGTACCTGTTCAAGTTGTTGGGTTATAGGCATGACCCTCTGCAGCTAGCCTTGAACACTACTTTTGCCAATGCTTAAATGTATGAATAGCCTTGGACAAGTTCCTGATATTTCTGAAGCTTGGTTCCATTTTTGAAAGTGAAGAACACAATATAACCCTCAGAGTTGTGGGGTTTTGTTTTTTGTTTTTGGTGTTTTGTTTTTTTTTTCTTGTGTTGGTCATGGGGCTTGAACTCTGGGCCTGGGCACTGTCCCTGAGTTCTTCAGCTCAAGGATAGCGCTCTAACACTTGAGCCACAGTGCTGCTTCCATCTTTTTCTGTTTATGTGGTGCTGAGGAATCGAACCCAGGGCCTTAGCATGTGAGGCAAGCACGCTACCACTGAGCTACCTTCCCAGCCCCCCCCCTTTTTAAAATGAAGATTAAATTAAAAATGTATGAAATGAAAAAAGTATATTTGTCTATGTCTATATGTATACTTGCATGAATGGGTAAGTAACTGGTGTAGTCATACAAGGGAGTATTAATCATGAAAGGGATTGATTGTTGCTATACAATGTGAGTAAACCTCAACTAAGCTAAATGAAAGAAGCCAGACACAAAAGGTCACATATAGTGTGATTGCATTATGTGAAACATCTAGAGTAGGTAAATTGAGGAGGCGGAAGGAGCCTAGCAGTAGCAGGGGCCAGGAGAGGATAGGCTGGGAGCTGAGGGTGAAACAGAAAGATGGAAGTTCCTTTTCAGGGTATCAGAAATGCAGAGCTAGATGTACTGATGGCCACACCATACAGTAAGCGTGCTGAAGGTCATTGAATGATGTACATTATAGCAGGTAATAATTTTACATTGCATGAGTTCTACTTCAATGAAGGTATAAACTGTCCATCAAAAATGATAAAATTATTAAGTGGGACTTAGTTATAATAATAAAAAAAACTTTTGCTTCACAAAAGGCATGGATAAGGAAACTAGAAGTGAAGCTATCCAGTGAGCGAATGTGCAGTGCTAGGATCTATGGAGGGTTGTGCACAGAGGCTCAAGGGTTCCCTGCCATACAAAAAGAAAAAAACTCCACAATGTAAAACCAGGGTGAATGGTAGAGACATGTCTCAAAAGGTTTCCAATGAGCACATGCCAATATGCCCAGCATAGCTCATCATCAGGGAAATGCAAGTTAAACCCCCCAGAATGGCTAGCATTGGAAAAGACTCGCAAGACAAATACTGGAGAGGATGAGGGGGACGAGACCTTTCCACATTGCCAAGGGATACAAAGTGGCGCTGCCATTTTGGAAGATTGTGGGCTTTTGGTTTGTTTTGTTGCATACCACCAGCGTTGGGATCTAGCAGTTAATACTAATTGATGTTTAGCTAAGAGATGTTATTTCACAGAACATGCTCGTGACAAGACTGGTGTGTGGTCCTGGTAGTGTCCTGGGGGGGTGGGGCGCCTTTGAGAGTGTCATCAAACTGACACCATCAGCTGATGCCATCCCTTGGCAGAGGGGATTGCAGAAGGAGAGGCCAAAATTGACCAGCCATACTCTCCCTCAGAGGGTGGGTTTTTGTTCACAAGACAGTGAAGACATATGTTAATTTTGTGGAAAAGGTGAGTGATGGTTTGTGCTTTATTTTAGAGTATGAGTTAGCAAACTGATGCCCAGGCCAAATCCAGCCTGTAACAAAGCATACTTTTTACATTCTCTAAAGGTTTATAAACAAAACCAGACGGCACATGGTCTATGAACCCTTAAATATTTGCAGTCTTCTTTGCAGAAAATATTGGCAAATTGCTGTGAAACAAATGTGAGGGTGAAACCAGGATCAGCTGGTGTTGGGCACATTGTTTTTGCCAGATTGAGTAAAAGGTACTTATTTCTTTGTGTAGAAGGCAGAACCTCTGATACATTCTTGCCCTGGGTTCTCCAGCCGCATAGAGAAGTGGTATTTGTCTGCCCCAGTGTCCACTGTTGTTTGGAGATGCATCCTGGTCTGTCTAAGCCCACTTTAGAGGTACACTTACCACTCCCTGTGTCTCACTGCCCTCCCTCGCATAGCCACACTAGTTACACTTTTCTTGTCTGCACCTCTCAGTAGACGGGGACCCCCTTGGGTACAGGAACTAGTTTCTGCCATAGTAGGTCTGATGCTGTGGTGTGTTATGTGAGCATTTATTGGCTGTATTGAGCACTGGCATCCTTGACAGGAGCTGGGGTGGATAGGGTCCAGGGTAGCCATTCAGGAGCAGGCTGGGGTAAGAGACACTCATGCATCTGAACTTCATTTCCAGCGGACTGAACAGAGGGATGTGAGGAAAGCAAAACTGAAAGAAAAGAAGGAGCAGAATCAGAATGAGGCTTTGCTCCAGGCCATCAAGGTGAGTCTTCGGCATCTCTCCCTGTGTGTGAAGTTCACCAGTGTGGGGAGCCTGCTAGGAGCTTCTCTTGGGATGCCCTGGCCACACCATGCTTGGTGAAGCAGGCAGACCACCTGAGCGGAGGGTGCACTCAGGGTTAAGGGTTCTTTCAGTTAATCATCTTAGAAGGTCTGAGGCAGGTCTTCTTGCTCCTGTTTTACTAGCTGAGAGAACAGTCTCAGAAAGGTGAAGAAACTTCACACTGGATTTCAGAGCCAGTTTGGTCCTTACCATGAGTCATACTGTACTCCAAGAAGGCTAACTTTTAAAAAGTGTTTTTATTATTGTAAAGGTGATGTGCAGAGGGGTTATAGTAAGAGAAGGATAATTTTTAGAATGTTGCTCTTATAACTGTAGCAAGCACAAGATCCTTCCTTTTGTTCCTTTATTTTCAAACCAGTGTAATGCAGATATCAAACCTTGATATCCAGCAAGTCACCCATTTGAGCTTCCTTTGTTTTCTTAAGGGAGATTTTATACAAGAGCCCTAGGAGATGAGAGGTGAGTCTTCTGTTTTACTCTGTGATCAGTTCATTTATAGTTGCATTATAATATTACGTAGAAGTCACTTGGAAGTTATGTTACCCACATGAGCCACTTGCTGACTTTGAAAACTTAAATGTTGCCAGGTGCTGTTGGCTCTCGTCTGTAATCCTAGCTACTCAGGAGGCTAAGATCCAGCCTGGGCAGGAAAGTCTATGAGACTCTTTTTTTTTTTTTGCTGGTCATGGGGCCTGAACTCAGGGCCTGGGTGCTATCCCTCAGCTCTTCAGCTCAAGGCTAGAGCTCTACCACCTGAGCCATAGCACCACTTCCGGCCTTTTCTGCTTATGTGGTGCTGAGGAATTGAACCCAGGGCCTCATGCATGCTAGGCAAGCACTCTACCACTGAGCTACCTTCCCAGCCCCTCTATGAGACTCTTATCTCCAATTAACCACCAGAAAACCAGAAGTGGAGCTGTGGCTCAAGTGGTAGAACGCTTGCCTTGAGCAGAAGAACTGAGGGACAGCGCCCAGAGTTCAAGCCCCATGACCCACAAAAAAAAAAAAAAAAAAAAAAAAGAAGAAAGAAAGAAGACTTCAGGGTGGCCCATGTCCTTCCAAAAAGCAACCTGATAATGCATATTAGCAAGTTAACTAGAGGGATACATTCTTGATTTTCTTCCTGATGCCCCCTCACAGGGCAAGATTTGGCCATTTTCCAGAATGGGGTGCCCAGATATATGCATAGACCTTTTCTTTTTAATTTTTGGTTCTCTAATACAACACTGGCTCTTAGGTCAATTACCTATAAAACATTCTCTATATCACACAGTGCTGCATTTTACTAATGGTTTAAGGCAGGGGTAGCTTTACTTATGTTCGTTATGGCTGTGTCTGTTTTCATATTACAGTTCAGAGTTGATTAAACTCAGTAGGCTCTTTGATCCTCTAAGAAAAAGTTTGCCAACCCCAGTTTAAGGGGCTGTTGTGAAGTCATTTTGACTGAAGGTGATTTCCCCTCTTTATTCTGTTTTTATTTATTTATTTATTTAGCCAGTCCTGGTGCTTGAACTCACAGCCTGGGCACTGTCCTTGAGCTTCTTTTGCTCAAGCCTAGCACTCTACCATTTGAGCCACAGCGCAACCTCTAGCCTTTTCTGTTTATGTGGTACTGAGGAATCGAATTCAGGGCTTCATGCATACTAGGCACGTACTCTACCACTGAGCCACATTCCCAGCCCTGATTTCCCTTCTCGTACAAATCTTGGGAACCTCAACACACATAAGAGGTGTCCCTACACCTTAGACTCTGACTGGTCCTGCACTGCCAAGATGGAGTAGTGTGCATCATTTCTCATATCCACATCCTCAGACAGAAACAAGTATTTTCACTTCAGTCTTCTCTGTGCCCTTGCACATATTCTTCCTTAGGACAAAATGTACTTCCTGTCCTCCTTTCTCAGCCTTTCAAAGTCTGGGCCCGAGCATGTCCTCGTCAGTCAACTGGACTTCCCCTGTCTACAGTTTCACAGCTCCACTTCTCTCTTTTCTTTCTTTTAAAAAAATGTTATATATTTTACTTACATGGTACTAAGGGCTTAATGAATGGTAGGCTAGCACTCTACCACTAAGCCACAGCTACATTTCTTGCCTTCTGTTACAATTCTTTCCATAGTGTCTCCTCTCTAGACCATAAACAGGCTTGAGGGCAGGGAGCCTTGTCGAGCTCTGTCTGTGACACAAGGACCAGCACATGGCAGGTGCCTGCTGGAGGTGAGTGACACAAGTGGTGCCTACTCTGCTTGGCCTCAGGAACAGTGAAGATGAGTCCTGTGCAGAGCTGGCACTCAGGGAACATGTTGTGAAGTGGGTTTGCACTCACTCCAACTAATGAGGTTTGTGTGTATGTGTGTTCTTGTCTTTAATCCAGGCTAGGAACATCAAGCTCATCTTTGAAGCTGCAGATGAAGATGAAGATTCAGTCTCAAGTGGTCTGAGTGAGAATCCTTACGGAGCCCGGCTAAGTCTAGATGGCCAGGGCCGGCTGAGTTGGCCCGTGCTCTTCCTATACCCAGAGTATGCCCAGTCTGATTTCATCTCTGCTTTTCACGAGGACTCCAGGTACTTCCTCACCCAAGAGCCCATTGCTTGCTTGCATGCTTTTTCCTGCTGTCTCAACAGGAAGGTCAAGTGGATTTTTGGTTGAGGAGGGAAGAGTATAGTTTAGGGGCTTTTACACAATCTGGTTGATAGGACCCCTCTATCCAATAGCTGATCGAGCCTTAACTCAGCAGCTTCGCTACAACACAAGTCTCATCTTCCTATGTCTGGGCTAATAAACGTAATACCACAGTACAGTGTTTACTAAATGGTGGAATGTGTCACTGTTGAAGTATGAAATCTTTTTTTTTTTTTGGTCGGTCGTGGGGCTTGAACTCTGGGCCTGGGCGTTGTCCCTCAGCTCTTCAGCTCAAGGCTAGCGCTCTACCACTTGAGCTACAGTGCCACTTCCGGTTTTCTGGTGGTTTATTGGAGATAGGAGTCTCACGGTCTCTCCTGCCCGGGCTGGCTTTGAACCGCGATCCTCAGATCTCAGCCTCCTGAGTAGCTAGGATTACAGGCGTGAGCCACCAGTGCCCGGCGAAGTATGAAATCATTTTAAATAACATATACACATTGTCATTTAAGTGAACAGTTACTAGAAAAAAATAACATACTACTTTAACTTCTGATTTCATAATGTGGTTAACTAAAGAATTTTAACAATTCTGAGTCTGTAAAGAAGGTGTGTTTTTGGAGTAGTGATTCACAACCATATTTTGGGTTTAAATATACATGTGCATGGTGTGTTTGGGTAGTCTTCTCTCTGAGTTGGTATCCAGGGACTGCTACAGGAGAATAGATCAGAAGTCATTGATAACAGAAACGACGTTATATCCTTAGGTTTATCGATCATTTAATGGTGATGTTTGGTGAAATGCCCTCCTGGGACTCAGAGCGAAAATACTGCCCTGATCACTTGGAGGTAAGAGACGTTGTGTTCACTTCTCCATGGACTTTTTAGAGGGAAGAAAATAGGGACAGAGATGAACTGTTTTTTTTTTTTTCCACTGTGCTAATATAGTAATATATATAATATAGTAATATATATAATACAGTAATATACAAAACAGCATTTACCATTTAGCCATTCTTTTTTTTTTTTCCTAGTTTTGTCTTGAACGTGGGCTTGGCACTGTCCTTGAGCTCGTTTGTTCAAGGCTAGTGATCTACTACTTTCAGCTACAGCTCACTTTCAGTTTTTGAGTGGTTAATTAGAGATGAGAATCTCACAGGGACTTTTGTGCCCCAGCTGGCTTTGAACTACAATCCTCAGATCTCGGCCTCCTTCATAACTAGGCGTACAGGTGTGAACTACCACCGCCAGGCTCATTTAGCCGTTCTTTGGCACATTCACTCTTTGTAAGCATTACCACCTCCCTGAGTCCTCCACCATCCCAACTGAAACCCTGCACTCATGAAATAGTGGCTCCCTGCTTTCCCCCTCCCTGCACCAGTCCTGCTTCTTGTATCTGAATTTTATTATCCCACATGTCAGTGGGATCATATCGTATTTGCCCTTTCATATTGGGCTTATTTCATGTCGTAGGGTATGTTGTACCTTACATATTATAGCATATGTCAGGTTTTTTGGTTTTTTTGTGTATTGGGGATTGAACCCAGAACCTTGTGTCAAATGCTCTACCACTGATCTATGTCTTCCTCTCCTGTTTGAGACAAAGTCTTGTGTTACCTTTGTCCACATGGATTCATGCTTCTGCTTTTGCCTTGGAAGTAGATGGTATTACAAGTGTTTGTCACCATTCCTAGCACAGCCTTCTTTTTAAGGCTGAATAATATTCCATTACAGTTTACAGAATAGAGAATTCATCTTTTGCTAGATCTGGTGGTACACATCTATAATTCTAACATGCAGAGGTCTGAGGCATGGTGATCCAGAGTTTGAGGGAGTCTAAGCTACATGATGAGTTTGAGGCTGGTCTGGACGACAGAGTGAGACCCTGTTTCAGAAAACAGAGAAAGAATAATTTCTGTCTGTGGTGTATGTAATCCCAGTATTGTAGGAGGCTGAGGCAAGAGTTCAGGCTTTAATGATAAAGAGTTCAAGGCTTTAATGATAACCTTTTCTCAAAAACAAAAATACTAGTTTCTAGATATTGAGAGTAAGATGCTAGCAGATGCACCAGCAACCCTGAAAACTTTCATGTGCATTTTCCACAAGCAAGAACTTTTCTTCATAATTCCCAAATAGCTGTCAAAGCCAGGAAATTAACATGGATACCTACTCCCATCTTACTAGTGACCTCAGGCTCTTTTCAGGTTTCACAGTTTGTCCCAGAAATGTTCTCCTTAGTCCAAAGTTCCTTTTCAGAAACAGAGTATATTCAGTGATCATCTCCTGTAGTCTCCTCCCACAAAAAATGAGTTTCTGGGACATCCCTTGGCTTTCCTCACGGACACCCCTGTGTAGATTCTAGATCATGTATTTTGTGGAGTGCTGTGTGGTTTGTCTTAGGCCTCCTGTGACGAGGCTGGAGTTCTGCATATGTGGCTGGAGTATCACGGAAGTAATGCTGTGTTCTCATTACATCCTATCAGTGGTGCCTGGTTTCCGTCTGTCCATCTGTCCTGTTCTGATGTTGGTCATACCTGATTGAGGACATGTCTGCCAGGATTCTCTACCATTACTATTTTTGCTTTGTTTGTTTGTTTGTGTAGAACTCGGGATTGAACTCAGGGCTTTGCACTTGCTAGGCACGTGAACTATTCCCCAACCTTTTTTGTTTTTGAGATGGGATCTTGCCAACTTTGTTTGGATTGGCCTGGAACTTAGTCCTGTCTCCACTTGCCAAGTAGTTGGGATTGTAGGCATGTGCCATCATGCCCAGATATATTTCTTCTTTGAAATTATGTAAATGTATCCCATTGCACTTCAACCTCTCAACATTTGTTTACTTACATCAGTGTTTTTTAAAATCATTTCTTCTTTATTCAGAGTTAAAATATGTTACCATGGTAATTTTTTAATGTTTATATTATCCTGGATTTGGCTGGTAGAAATCCCTTCACAGTTGTTTCTGTGTCCTTTTGACTTATTCCCAATTTAAGCTCTTGCTCTCTGAAACAAATGCATCAGGATTAAATAGAGCTTTCCTAACCCAGCTTTGAAATCAGCCATAGTTTCCTACAGAGGCTTGGTTCTTTCAGGGCAAGGGGACTCACTGCTCCTGTGCCTCACGGCGAGGGTGTCTTGCACGCGCGCACGTGTGTGTGTGTGTGTGTGTGTGTGTGTGTAAAAATAAGATGTACTTCTGCTCTGAGTCTAGTGCCATAGGACTTTTCTCCTTTTCTGTTTGTACTGATGAGTTATTTTGTTATTATCCCCATACTGGGGCTTGACTCAGGGCCTCACACTCCTGCTTAGCCTTTTCTCTCACAGTGTACCACTTGAACCACACAGCATTTCCATCTTTTTTAATTGGAGATCTGTTTCCTAGATTTGTCTGCCCAGGTTGGCTCTGAACTACATTCCTCAGATCTTAGCCTCATGAATAGCTGGGATTACAAGTGTGAGCCACTGGTGCCTAGCCTTTCACCCTCGTTGGTCCCTCTCCTTCCAGAGCCTTCTGGGACTTAGAGCCACCAGTATGGGTGCTGTATTCATGTTTTACTAACTCTGACATCCTATATTGCTCAGCCACCCTGAGTGACTGTCCTCTTTGAGCTCTGACCTGCACACAGCCTTCTCCCCCTGCTCAGGTTCTTTGGACCCCATGGCCTTCTGCCTCCAATACCTAACGGCTCTAGGACTAAATTTCAGGGAAGGGAAAGCTACACAGGCTGAGCTTGAGCACTGGCTTGCTTTCTTCCCATGGACCATGTTCTGTTTGGAGAGTAGACCTGAGTACAACCTTTTGTGCAGGGTCAAAGCACTCAGCCCACAGGGTGTGGGCAAGGAGGCTCCCCCCACCTCCCCAGGTGCCTCTGCAAGCCTCGAGATGCGCAAGCCTTTTTGGTCCCTGACTCCCGCTCCTGGTTAATCTTGCAGGTGTACTTTGAGGATGAGGACCGGGCAGAGCTGTACCAGGTGCCCCCCACGAGCACGCTGCTGCAGGTGTTGCAGCACCCCAGGTAAGTATCGCTGAGGGCGATGTTCCAGCTCCTCCCAGGGTAGGTGGCTCCTCAGTGGTTGCCTCAGATCCCCTTCTTTGCTCCGGGCACTGAGCTGTGTGACAGGACAGCCACAGGGCAGGTTGCAGTGTGACAAGATCTATCATCACACCACAGGCAGATACCTCCAGACCAGGGGGAGTGAGAGGGCAGGGAAGGGAAAGCCTGCCTCTCTACCTGAAGGCAGCTGAGTTTGTGTCCATTTCCTGAGTGTGCCTGTGTCTCTTGCTTCTGTTAGTGGGAAAGAGCAGTGGCTCTTAAAAACACATATACCTCCTCTCCTCACATGTGACCCCAAGCACACACTGCCTCTGGGGCTCTCGATGAGAATGCTGTTGCCTACATATTTCTCAGCAGATGTCAGTGACCTTGTAAATTGTGGGCCAGCGCCTTGGCAGGAGGGCGTCTTTGTGGTCAGAAGTGGCAGCAAGCGCAATTTGGCTGTCTCAGCTCTCTGAATCAACAAGCTGACTCTTTTTTTTTGGTCATGGGGCCTGAACTCTGGGCCTGGGCACTGTCCTTCAGCTCTTCAGCTTAAGGCTTACGCTCTACCACTTGAACTACAGTGCCACTTCCGGTTTTCTGGTGGTTTATTGGAGATAAGAGTTTCACCGACTTTCCTGCCCGGGCTGGCTTTGAACCGCGATCCTCAGAGCTCAGCCTCCTGAGCAGCTAGGATTACAGGTGTGAGCTACGGGCACCTGGCTAACAAGCTGACTCTTAGACTGCTTTTCTCCAGCCTTGAGCCTGGGGATAAGAAAGGCAGATACTTCTGTACTTAGGCTGAGGAAAGAGGAAATTGAGGTGACGGAGAGCTGAGTTAGGACACACGTGAAGCATAACATGGATGGACCTGCTCAGGAGTATAAGCTCTGTCCTGAGTGTGGCCACTTTTCTCTCTGGTTTCAGAGGATGTTTTGTTTCTACAGATTTGAAGTGTTCTGTTTGCTGGCGAGGTCTGTAATAGGAGGGGATGGATTGGAGAGCCTAGCAGACTGGATGGGATTGGTGGAAAAGCAGACTGTATCTGCTTTGGCTTAGGAAGCAACGGAGGAAAAGTTCTCCAGACCCAATCAATACTTCACTTCTTTGTGTTTTTCTCTGAGCTGAAATTGTCCTTCTCAAAGTTTATGGACAAAATTTTAGCTGTTTATTTTTTTATTGTAGTGCCATCCTGGGGCTTTAACTCAGCCCGGGTGCTGTGCCTGAGCTTTTGTGCACAGGGCTAGCATTTTATCACTTAAACCACAGCCTCACTTCTGGCTTTTTTGGTGGTTAATTGGAGATATAGAGTCTCATGGGATTTCCTGCCTGCCTGGCTTTGAGCCCCGATCTTAAGATCTCAGCCTCTTAAGTAGCTAGGATTATTTATTGTTAACAAATTACCCATAATTCTTCAAAGGTCTGAGATCCTCCCAACACAATATGTCTAAAAAATAAGGGAGAGATCTTGGTAAAATATAGATGGAGCCCGACAAGAAATGTACTCATTACCTTACTGATGTATCTGTAACCTCTCTGTACCGCATCTTTACAAGAAAATAAAGTAAAAAAAAAAATGTAGATGAATTCATGGAGGAAAATCAACTTCATACTTTCAGAAAATGAAAGTGTTGGGGCTGGGAAGGTGGCTTAGTGGTACAGTGCTTGCCTATTGCATGCATGAGGCCCTGGGTTCGATTCCTCAATACCACATAAGCAGAAAAGGCTAGAAGTGGTACTGTGGCTCAAGTGCTAGCCTTGAGCAGAAGAGGTAAGAGACAGCGCCCAGGCCCAGAGTTCAGGCCCTAAGACTGACAAAAAAAAAAAAAATTAAATGAAAGTGTTGTAAGTGGCTACTTTTTAAATTACTAACATAGCTTAGGAACCATTCAGGACTGGTTTCTGGCAACTCCAGACCCTGAACTGGGTGGATCCAAGAAACAGGACCCTCTAGAGGTTGGCCCCTTCATATTGCCATTACCTTGGCCTGGCAGGTCAATGCTTGTCCGCCCCTCCAGCCCTGTCTCATGTTTGCTTTATGGCCCCAGCAAATGCTTGGGTTACCTAAATCTCCTAGGCCTCTCCTCCCCTCCAGCCCTTCCCCAGATTAAAGCCAGCTTCAGACTTGGCATCTTCTAGGAAGCCTTTCCTGTTCCCCTGCCTGTGGAGGGAATCAGGCCTCTGTGGGTTAATGCTGTGCTTCACAAACCTTCCTCTGTTGTATTTGTTATCCTTGATGGGTTCTTTATCTTCCTTTACCAGGGCTGAGCTTGAGAGCAAAAACAATGGTTTTTAATCTCTTGTATTTTCAGCATGGGACCTGTCTTACCCGAGTTACTCATGGAATGAAATGAATGAAAAGCAAATTTTATACTTACATTTCGTGTTTAGACATAGGTGAGCCTGTGCTAGAGTGCTGCCTTACAGGTTCTTCAAGGCTATCAGGGGGAATGTCAGGCTGATTTCAATTGACCTAGGAACAACCAAACAAACAAATGTTTACCAACACCCAAAGCTTCACCTTGAGTATGTTCGGGAAGGTCCATGGATGATTAACCCAGTCTTTGCTGTGTTCCTTGCAGGTACTTTGTAAAAGCTCTGACGCCAGCATTTCTAGTCTGTGTAGGAGGCTCTAGTTTTTGTAAGAATTACCTCCGGGGAAGAAAGGTGTACAGGGTAAAGTGAT
This sequence comes from Dipodomys merriami, assembly GCF_024711535.1. NCBI lineage: Eukaryota > Metazoa > Chordata > Mammalia > Rodentia > Heteromyidae > Dipodomys > Dipodomys merriami. The sequence continues at coordinate 418,433 of NW_027204937.1, forward strand.
GGAGCCAGACCTCCTGGATCTCCTTCCTCACCTTCCTCTGCTGAAATCTAGCACATTTGAAGCTGCTGGACATGCCACAAGTCCAGCCCTTTCTTTCTGTCATCTTGAGGACACTCTCCTTCCTAGCCTTGTGCTGAAGGAGCTGTGACTTCCCTGAATTGTGTCCCCCTGGCCAAGTTAGTGACTCCAGCTGGTCATTATTCTCCTCTGTGGATCCAGAGCCCTGGATGGTGGTCAGGGCATCCTTGAAGTCCATTTCTGAAGGGGACCATGTGCTGCAGTTCCCACAGCAGTTGGCTTTGGTACCACACTGGCCTGAAGAAACTGACTTGGATCCAGTAACATGGCTGTGCAAGAAGACACCTCCAAGGCAGTAAACCTACTCTGCCTGGACTAAGACTGAGACACTATGGCCAACAGTTGTTTGAGCAGCGTGGAGAGAGCTGCATAGGGTGTTGTAGATTCTGTGAATAAATGGGGTAGAAAAGCCACTAGATACCCCTCAAAATTTTGCAGTTTCTCTCATCTCTCATTTGGACATTTCTACCCAACTTCTGGGCTCAAGTTATCCTCCTGTCTTAGCCTCCTTAGGCTTAGGTTACAGGCATGCCTCTCTTTGCCTGGCCAGGATTTATGCCCCCCCCCCCCTTTATTTTTAATGTGTTTGTCTTTGGTCTTGAAGTCAGGGCCTTGGTGCTTGTCCCTGATCTTTTTGTTCTCAAGGTTAGCATTCTACCCCTTGAGTCACAGTTCCACTTTGAGTTTTTTTGATAGATGGTTGGGTATTAGTCTCAAAGACTTTCCTGCCTAGGCTGGCTTTGAACTGCAATCCTCAGATTTCAGCTCCTTAGTAGCTAGGATCACAGGCATGAGTAACCAGCACCCAGCTCAGTTTTATGCCCATGTTGTGGCATTGTCATAGGATGAATTTTGTTTTCAGTTTTACCATTTCCTAGGATTTTGACTGTCCTTAACTATAGCTGTGTGACTTCCTGCAGTGCTCACCCTTGCCCCCAGGGCCGCATACTTTCTGCTTCTATGCACAGGGTACAGATGTGACTGTGCCCATGTGGACAGAAGTTTGAGGAGCTGGGCACGGTAGCTTGTGTTTACCCTTTACCATCAGAACCCCTTTCCCAAATAGATGCAGCCTTTTCAGCCTGGTGCCAGGATAGGAAGATGTGCAACAGCCAAAGCTGCTGACCTGCAACCGTTGATTGTAACAGGAATGACTGTGTGTTGAAGTAAGCTCCCAGCTGACTAATACAACATTAAACTGAACCAGCCGCTGTCTTTTGGATGGAGTACTGTGGGTTTTGTGTTGTGGGCCCCATTGCTTCTGGAAGAGAAATTAGCTCTGGGGTATTTACAGAGCATCGTTAGCTTTCCTCCCAAGAACGGGTCTCTACAAGTCCAGGTCAGCCATGTCTATCATTTTCTCCCCAGCTTCTGTCTCCCTTGCTTCTCTCCCTTGCCCCTCCAGTGATGTCACAGCTATGTAGGTGCTTTTGGCATCAGGTGAGTCAGACTAGGGATGCCTGTAAATACCTTAGAGCAAGAAGTTGCCTAGTCCCAGTGGTCAGTCATTCTGAGCTGGAGAAATGTTACATTAAACTAAAAATCTAAAATACGAGTTTCTTTTAATGATAATGGGATTTAAACTCAGGGCCTGGCACTTGCTAATAAGCAGGAACGGTATTACATTAGCCATGTTCCCAGTCCTTTTTTGCTTGGGTTATTTTTCAGGTAAGATCTTTAGATTTTTTGTTTTTTGTTTTTGCCTTGGACTAGCTTCAGATTTTAATACTCCTACCCAGAGCTGGGATGTAGCTCAGTGGCAAAGTGCTTGCAACATCCTGGGTTTGATTCCCAGTACCAAAAAAAGAGACAATAATAATAATACTCCTACCCATTGCTTCCTATGTAGCTGGGATCACGGATATGTACCGTCACACCTGGCTCAGTGATTGTGATGGGGTTTGTTAAATCCCAGCTCATATAACTTGAAGTTTTGGGGAGAGGAGGGCAGTCTTGGGGTTTGAAATGTGTTTGCTAGCAGGCATGCCATTACTTGAACCATGTCCACCAGCCCTTTTCCTTCTGATTATTTTTGGCAAGTCTTGCTTTTTGCCCAGGATAAATATCATGCATGTTACATGACATTGTTTCTGAACTGTCAAGTGGAGCAGAGTGGCAGAGAAGTGGAAGTTCTCTGACTCTGCAGCATGTTCATGCTCATGCCTGGTGTGGAAAATAGAGCTTGCCCCTTCTGGTCAAGGTTGAGTGGACAGCCCTTGCAGAAGAGGCCAGAGGGAGCCTGTAACTAGTGGTGGACACACAGGTCCCATGGTGTGTCTGTGGCTGGAGAGAAGCCTTTGTGCCTAGAAAGGGGCCTGCTTGAAACCTGGGTCGGTGGGCAACATACTGTCCTTAAATAGTCTGGTGGCCTAGCTTTGTGGCCCTCCACCCTAGTTAGGTGAGAGGTTGAGAGAGGAGATTCCTAAGGGCCTCAACAGTTGTGCATTTTGGGTTTAGGAACATTATGAACTTGGGTCAGAAGTAAACATCAGGGGTTGAGAAGATGGCTCAGTGGTATGAATGAGGCCTTTGGTTCGATTCCTTAGCACCACATAAGCAGAAAAAGCTGGAAGTGGCGCTATGGCTCAAATGGTAGAGTGCTAGCTGAAGGACAGTGCCCAGGCCCAGACTTCAGACCTCACTACCAAAAAACAAACAAACAAACAAAAACATTGTCGCTACAACAAAATTACAGGGAATGTGAACATTCTTTTCAGTATTTACAGTGTTGAAAGTCTCCGTTTTCCAATCAAAGGACATAGAGCAGCAAAGTGGATTTAAAACAAGGCCTATTTGCCTGCCTTAGAGAAGATCCACTTTCAGCCTTGTGAAAGTCTATTCCTTATATACTTGTAGACTATTTGCTGACTACAAGAAACACATATCACTAGCTACCCAGAAGGCTGCAATCTGAGGATCATGGTTCTAAGCCAGCTCAGGCAGGAAAGTCTGGGAGACTATCTCTACTAAACTGCAGGGAGGAAAAAAAAAATCTGGGAGTAGAGCTGTGGCTCAAGTAGTAGAGCACTGGCAGAAGCACAAAAGCTCAAAGCAGCATTCAGGTCCAGAATTCCTACCTCAAGACCAGCAAAATAAGCAACACATCACTGGGCTGGGCTGGCCTCTCCCTATTGTCCACACAGCCCATTTCAGTTCCTTCCACAAACCTTTGCTCTAGTTCCCTTGACTAGGTATGTGCTTTCTCTGCCTGGTCTACCCACTAAACCCCTGCTTATCTTCCTCCTCCACTGTGTTTCCAGCTGCCAGCAGAGCTGGCCCTTCCCTGATAGGCATGCACCCCATCCTTGCCCTCTGACATCTGCCCCTGCCTCTCAGACACTGCAGTGCACCTGTGTGTCCAGGTGTTCACTGCCACTCCCCACAGCTGAGCTTCAGCTTTTGGGACCACGGAGTTTCCTGAGTGTCTATCAGGAAAACAAAGGAAGAACAAAGGAACCAATGCACAGAGGAATACAATAAGCCAGTGTCTGTTCCCAGGTCCCCACTTGTAAACACAAGCCCCAGCAAGAGCAATCCTAGGCTTGAGCCCTATGTGACTGTCTTTTCCTCCCTCAAGAAGGCTCCTGGCTTCTGTTAACCCTCTATGCAGAACAAACTCAAGGTGGGGCAGGCACACGTGGCATTCAATTGCTGGCCTTCTTCAGGAGGCAGGGCAGGGGTGTGTGGAGATGGTGTAGTTACCCTGGGAGGCAGATGCTTCCTGCCAGAGAGAGGAGACTTATCTGGTGCCTTCCTGGTCACTGTATACATTCCTGGGACTCCAGATGGTCCCAAGAAGAACTTAAACTTCCCCTTCCCCTACTGAGATGGGGAAATGGAGGTCCATGGAGGTGGAAGGATGAGGACAAGGCCAAGTTATGTGCTGCTACATCTGCTTCCCTGACAGGAGGTCAGAACTCCTCCTTCTCCACTTCTGGGCCCTTGACCTGAAAGCACCCAAGCGCAGCCCTTCTTCCTTCCCAGAGCCAGCAGTCAGCCATGGAGGGAGACCGTCCAACTTATGTCTGTTACCTCTGTGGATATAGGGTGGCAGCTGGGGATTGAGTTGGGATGAAACACTGCTGACAAGGGCACAAAGTTGGGTGAGGAAGCCTGCTGTGAACACTGAGTTCCAGCACTGCTGACCAGCTCCTAACTTCACAGTTGACTCAGCTGCCCTTACTCCACGCTTGTGGTAAGGCCTTGGCCCTCACTGTCACACACTGTCCCCACCTGGCTGTCTGCCTAGAACCAGTTATCTGCAAAACCTCTGCCACAACCCATTGCCAGATCCCTACAGCACCTGACATGCCCATCAGTGGGGCTCCCATCACCCCACAGAATCTGTGCTCTGGGGAAGCAAAAGGGGAGTCTGCCATTACAGTTACCCAGTGTGTGCCTCCTCCACTCATTTTCATTAGCTATGGGCAATTGAGTTCAACCATGGGAGCTTGTTAGCCTGCTGCTGGCTTGGCAGCAGTGGACACATTCTTGCACTAGGATGCCACCCACTTCAGCTGGCCCATGGTGTACCTACTGTACAAGAACTGCCCTTAATATAGGGGTAAACTGCCTGTCTACACCTGCTGAGACAGATATTGTCACCAGTGCACAGACAAGGAAAGTGAGGGGGGATGCAGGAACTCTGAGGAAAATCAGGTACATCGCTGTCTTATTCCCATTATGTAAGTTACTGTTTTAAACTAACCTTGATTTTTTTTAAGTGTTTAAGAGTGTGCTGATATCACAAAATTTTTGCCCCAATAAAAGCAAGCCTTGTATTCTAAGCAATCTGTACCAGAAAGCATCCTGGCATCCTAATGCAGAACTCCGAAGAGGCTTGGTATTCAAGCAGTTAAGGAAGTAGTGATTTCAACAGATTTTTGCTAAATTCCTTTATTGATCACCTAGCAGGTGTGTCTTCTATTAAAACAATATTAATGAAGCCCTTGGTTTACATTCTAAGCTTGACTTACATGATGTGTTTGTTATGCATCAGCCTTTGTCCCTAAGATTTAATTCTGTTATTTCCCAGATAGTTGCCTCTAGATCTCCCCAAGGAATAAGCAATGATAATCTAGCCTGTGCCTGTTAACTTTTGCCAACATCCCATTTCATCAATTTATGGCAAGAGGTAAACCCAGCAGTTACAGAACTGAGTAAAGGACACTGTGTGAATATTTCCAAGGAGATGATCTGCAGGTGGTACCCAGTTCTTACTCCTGACTTTTCCCAGAAAGAAAGGCCATAAAGCATCATGCCAAGAGAACAAGATCCAGGTCTTAAGCTAACAATGTTAGCAACAGAGCCTGAGCTCCCAGAGGGACTTCCTAAATCACTGGAAATCCTCAGGTGTAAGGGCAGGGTTTCTCAAATATAGACTGAGGGTTAAGCCTTTTACAACAGTGATCTCAGCCTCAGATTACAAAGTAGGTGCCATTAACTTGAGCATTTTAGCGATGAAGACTCAGACGTGCAAAGGACAAGCAATTTGTCTCAGGTCACATCCCCAGTAAGTGGTGAATCCAGGATTATGTCTCTTCAAGGCTATGATCTTCATACTATACCACACTGCCCCTGGCTGCCAGAAGAAACTCTGGCTTAGCAATCAGGATGCCCTTGCATGTCTCCCTATTGAATAAAAAGGTTAGGTACCAATTTCAGCAGCTTATGAGGCCTTTGGCAGCTCAAAGCCTGACCCTGTCCATCTTCCCTTCCTCCAACATAACAGTCCAAAGAGTCAGTGATGGCTGGCTGACACCTGCCAGTTAGATGGTGTGCAGCACTTTCTTCCAGCTCCAGGCTGTTTCCCAGCTGTGAACTGAACCTCATTCTCAGCCAGCAGGAGTCTATTATCACCCTCAAATCACTCAGGGAAGCATACATTTATTAGGTTTAAAATTAACTCGCTTGCTAATCCTAAAACCCCTTTTTTTTTTTAATGTTGGTAGTGGGACTTGAACTAGGGTCCTGGACACTGTCCCTTTGCTCAAGGCTAGTGCTCTACCACTTTGAGCTTTAGAACCACTTGTGGTTTTCTGGTGGTTAAATGGAAATAAGAGTCTCACAGACTTTCCTGTCCTGACTGGCTTTGAACCATAATCCTCAAATCTCAGCCTCCTGAGTAGCTAGGATTACAGGCTTGAGCCACCAGCACCCAGCTAAAATCTCGTTTTTGAGTTAGTATATGTTTGTAATACAGGGTTTTTCATTGTGAGATCTCCATACATGCAGTGTAGTTTTCTGGAAAGTTGTGAACTTCTAGATGCCTAGGCTTCCAGCTCACATCAGAACCAGAAACTAAATGAGGAACCCAGGAACTTCTAATGTGCTAAGGTAAGAGACTCAGTCTTGCAATCTAGCTTGTCCAGGTTTGCTCTCATAATCCTCCTCTCCTGGCCTCAAAAACCTAAGGTATCATAAAGGGACCCAGAGCTCCAAAGGAATGTCTGGAAGCCACTGTGCTAACAGACATGTGCTGAGAAACTTTGTGTGTGAGGGAGCAGGGCTACCCTAGCAATAACAGCAACAGCCATCGCAGGCTGCCAAGATGCATAGTAGTTGGGAAGCTGGCCAAAAGAACTGCAGGGCACCAGGTGATAATGCCTAGCCCCAGAAGGCTCAGCATCCATGACGAGGCCAGGGAACTGTGTCTGTGTGAAACAAGAAGGAATGCCACTGTAGGTAGAGGGAAGAATTGTTCCAGGAGCTCGGGCAACTTTTCACGAGGTGGCTTTGAGCTTGGCCGTGATAGGCTCTTGTTAGACCCAGACACATGGTGATCCTAGAGCAGCAAGGAAAATAGGTGACACTACTGTGGCCACACAGGGCTACCTGCAGCTCCTCACAGGATCAAGGCAGAAACCAGCTAGCTTTTAACAGTTACCCCTATCGTGGCGCTGGAATCCAATCTGAATCCAGAACAAGGTCACTGTAGGGCTGAACCGTGCTGCCCCTGGTATCTGTTGGGAGAAACAGTTGAAAACAACATCTTCTGGAGCTGGAATGTCGCTTAGTGGTAGAGTGTTTGCCTAGCATGCATGAAGCCTTGGGCTCGAGTCCTCATAAACAGAAAAAGCCTTAAGTGGCACTGTGGCTCAAGTAGTAGAGTACTACCCTTGAGCACAGATAGACTAAGGCTAAGTTCAAGCCCCAGGACTAAAAAAAAAGTGATAGAAATGATTAGGAAGACATGTCTTTTTTTTTGCCAGTCGTAGGGCCTTGAACTCTGGGCCTGGGCGCTGTCCCTCAGTTCTTCAGATCAAGGCTAGCGCTCTACCATTTGAGCCACAGCGCCACTTTGGTCTATTGGAGACAAGAGTCTCATGGGCTTTCTTGCCTGGGCTAGCTTTGAACTGCAATCCTCAGATCTCAGACTCCTGAGTAGCTAGGATTACAGGTATGGGCCACCAGCACCCAGCTTCACTTTCTTGAGTGTGGAATTAATAAAAATTAAGGCAGGTGAGTGGTTAAAACAGTAGCTGTTATTTTTGTTTCAAATGAATGTTGATGACTCATTCCAATAATGTGACTTTATTCAATCAAAGGACATGATCTCAGGAAGAAGCCACTGTAAAGGCAAAGTCAAGTTTGTAGGAAGTTCAGCCCATGGAGGATAGGAGAAACCAGGCCTGCCAGTCATGAACCTCATGGAAACACCCAGTTACAACTGTAAGGACTTCACAGGTCTACCTCCACCTCCTTATATTACAGATGGGGAAACAGGCTGGCAGGGAGTGGGTGTGTTAAGTAACCATTGAGCTGGTAGCAATCAGATCTCTGGGTTCTTTCCCTCCACTCTCAGCTTAGCTTACTTCATTTTCTTTCTTTTCTTTTTTTGTCAGTCATGGGGCTTGAACTCAGGACCCAGGCACTGTCCAAGAGCTCTTTTTTCTCAAGACTAGCACTGTAACACTTGGAGCCATAGCACCACTTTCAGTTTTCTGGTGGTTAACTGGAAATAAAAGTCTCATGAACTTTCTTGCTTTCATGGCTTTCAACTGTGATCTCCAGATCTCAGCCTCCTGACTAGCTAGGAATACCGTGAGCTACCAGCGCCCAGCTTTCCTCAGGCTTCACAGACTCAGACTCTAGGACGGGTGGGAGAAGCAGATGGTCCTTGGCCATCAACATTCCCCTCCTATGTACAGGGAAACTGAGTTGACAGGGGAAATGATTCACCCAAGAGCCAAGGCCAGACTCAAGTCTCTTTCATGCTCCTTGGCCTCCTCACAGAAGCTTCCAGAATGGACTATAAAAGGAATGGCATACCTAGAGTTGGGGAGCAAGTGCAGTGCAAGTGGCCATGTTGGCTGTAGGATAGAGCAGGGCTGTGGCACTCAGACAACCTGCACATGCGTCCTCAGTAATTCCATGACTCCCTCTTGGGTGAGGAAGACCACCTCACCAGTGTTCTGGCACCAAACCTCAAAGTGTGCGGGGTCCTCCAGGGCCCTCTTGCCAGTGATTATCACAAAGGGGTAGCCCAACTTGTCAGCATCCTTCAGCCTGTTTCCAATGGTCAGATGGGTCCTGTCATCCAGCACAACTTCCCCACGGAGCTGAGGCACCACCTCTGTGATGTGGTCATACAGGTGCCCAGTTAGCTCAGTGGCCTCGGTCTCTTTGCTGCCCTTCTTAGGGGGGAGGAGGCAGACTTGGTAAGGAGCCAGGAGGCTGGGCCAGCGGATGCAGTCTTCTGTAGAAAACACTTCAATGGCAGCAGCCAAGATCCGTGTTACCCCCAAGCCATAGCACCCCATTTCAGCCAGGGATGGTTTGCCATGGGCATTGGTAAACTGAGCATTGAAAATGGAGGAGTACTTGGTACCCAAGTAGAACGTGTGCCCCACCTCGATGCCTTTGGTTTGTGTCAGTGGGCCCTGACAGGTAGGGCAGTTTGTTTGTGACGGGTCTAGCAGCTCTATGTTGGCTGAGAAGTTGCAACTGGGACAGACTGCAAGCTGGTCCTCTCCAACATCTGCTGGGAGCTGAAACTCGTGAGACAGCATGCCCCCAATGCTGCCCACATCTGCCTGGGCCTTGAGAAACGGCAGCCCTAGCCTGTCAAATAGGCCGCAGTAGGCATCACACACCAGCCTGTAGGTGTGCTGGGCAGCCTCTGGTGAGGAGTCAAAGGTGTACATATCCTTCATGTAGAACTCCCGGCCACGAAGAAGACCAAAGCGGGGCCTGGGCTCATCCCGAAACTTCCTTGTCACCTGGTAGAGCAGGAAGGGGAGCTGTTTGTAGGACAGTTTCTTCTGGGAGGCAACCAGGGCTGTCACAGCTTCCTCGTGAGTCGGTCCTAAGCAGTATTCTTTGCTGTGCCTGTCTCTAAGTTTAAGCAGCTCTTTGCCCATCAGGTCCCAGCGGCCGGTGGCTTGCCAGAGCTCTGCCGGGCAGAGGCTGGGCAAGTTGACTTTCTGTCCCCCAATGGCCTGCATCTCCTGGTCTATCACCCGCACAAGCTTCTCCATGGCACGTACGGTGTACGGCAGGAGGTGGTAACAGCCGGGGCTGGCTGGGAGGATCAGGCCCACCTGCAGCATCAATCTCTGGCTCTTACAGGTCAAGCTGTCAGATTTGCCCTCCGGGATGGGCATCTGGTCTTCCCGAAGGTTCTGTGGCTGGAACATTTTAGACAGTACCAGGCGCTGCCTTTTCTCTGGAGCACAGTGGTGACACCTGTGGGGAACATATCTGGAGAGCTGGAGACTGCAGGTGGCCAGGGTACACAATGCTCTGCATCTTGTCAGTAGCCCTTCCATGATGGTCCTCCTCAGGGAAGCCCACCACCTACAGAAAAACAAGTTGTGCAGGATGAATGTTAACTGAGTTCTGATACCACAAGCAGCCATTCAGCCTGGGATCCAGTGAAGTCCCAGAACATCCACTGATTGTGCAAGTGTAAATCCTTCCACTTCTAATATTCTAGCATACTTCTGTTATCTCTTACTTTTCCTTGTGTGTGTGTGTGCACGCGAGCGCGCACGCATGCACCTGCATGCACAGGCACTGATCCTGGGGCTTGAAGTCAGGGCCTACATACTGTCCCTGAGCTTTTTTGCTCACTGCTAGCACTCTACCACTTGAAACACAGCTCCACTTATGGCATTTTGGCAGTTAATTGGAGAAAAGAATCTCATAGATTTTTTTTTCTGCCAGGGCTGGATTCGAACCTTGATCCTCAGAAGCTAGGATTACAGGCATGATCCACCAATGCCCAGACCCTCTCCTTTTTTTAAAATCAGTATTTTACTTACTATGAAAACACAACTTAGTGGTGCTAGGAATGTGGCTTAGTGGTAGAGTAGTTGAATAGCTGCATGAAACACTGGGTTCGATTCCTCAGTACCACATAAACAGAGAAAAAGCCAGAAATGGCACTGTGGCTCAAGTGGTAGAATGCTAACCTTGAGCACAGAGGCTCAGAGACAGAGACCAGGCCCTGAGTTCAAGGCTAGCAAAACAACAACAAACCAAAACCCTACAACCTGTGCAGCATGTGTATAGGCTCTAGCATCAGACAGCCTGAACTCCAGGTGGGCCTCATCTGCCAGCCTTCGTGTAGTCTACAACACATCCCTTAGCTCCTTTTCCCAGTTTCACACGTGAAATGCAGTAACAAGGGGACCTACCTTGTAGGTTTACCGTGGGACTTTTGGAAGAGTCAGAAAAAGTTCCTAGAAGAGTTTCTGGCACATACCAAAACTAGGTGGACATTTGCTATTGCTATTATTTTAGAAAACTGAGGAAAGTAAGTGAAACAAAGGAAATAAATTAGAATCCCTCAGACAACTGCTGCTGTTAGGTTTTTAAAAAGAGGTAGCCGAGTAAGAACTGCACCACGCACGTGGTATTCAGGTAAGGGGTGGGTTTATTCAGTAGACCTGCTGGGACCAGGCAAGGTTGGCACTCCACGTGGCTGGGAAAAGAGAGAGAGCTGGGAAAGAGAGAGGAAAGAGAGAGAAAAGAGCTAGAAAAGAGCAGAGAGAGCAAGAAAAGAACAGAGAGAGAGAGAGAGAGAGAGAGAGAAGAGAGAGAGGAGAGAGAGGAGAGAGGAGAGAGAGGAGAGAGGAGAGAGAGGAGAGAGGAGAGAGAGGAGAGAGGAGAGAGAGGAGAGAGAGAGAGAGGAGAGAGAGAGAGAGAGAGAGAGAGAGAGAGAGAGAGAGAGAGAGAGAGAGAGAGAGAGAGAGAGAGAGAGAGAGAGAGAGCACGTCTGGGCCTGCGCTAGCCCTTATCTAGGGTATGGGTGACGAAAGGTGTGGCCACATCAAATTCAGATGTGACCTCAGCGGATGCAGATGTGACCTCTTCCAGGTGTCCCAGTTGCCTAGGTAACTCAGGTACTGGGTGGAGACTTTGCTGCGAGGAGGGTGGAGTCTGCTCGCCATCGAGGAGCAGACCCTTACACTAACATATTGTTATAATCTCTTGTCTCTTTTTTAAAAAATTACTGTTATAATTAAGCAGTGTACAAAGGAGTTGCAATTCATAAATCAGGTTATAAGTACAATGCTTCTTGGTCAATGCTACCCCTTCCTTCATTCTCCCCCATTCTCCTATTCCTACCCTCAAATTACATAGTTTGTTTTTGTTTTGTCAGTCCTGGGGCCTGAACTCAGGGCCTAGGCACTGTCCTTGAGCCTTTGTGTTCAAGGCTAGCAATCTATCACTTTGAGCCACAGCTCCACTTCCTACATAGTTCATTTTTAACACAATGTACAGTGGATATAATGGCTGCATACTGTGTCCCTCCACCTCCTCACAGCACAGGCTAGCTGGCCAGTCCACATCTCCCCTCGGTGTGGGGCTCCAGACCTACATATCCGCCTGATCCCCGTGAGTGGGCACTGCTGCATGAACTATCATCTTCCCCAACCCCATTCTCCAGAGCTGCCTATCACTCTGCACCACACCACTTGCCTCCCTCCACCCAAAGCAGAAACCAACCTGGGTTCACCTACTCTGACCCTTAACTACCGCCATATTCACGAGCCCTAAGGGCTCCTCCCCCCACCCCACCCCTCACATCCACAGGTCCAGGTCCAGATCACCACCCCAGCGGTCGCCAACAGCCTCCTCATAGATCTCCGGCTAGGATTCCTGCCTCCTTCAATGGTTCACACAGACAACAATGCCGATTTTGTTGTTGAAATGTTTTCCTGCTGCCTCGGGATTAAGGTTAAGCTTTGACCTTGAGGTGTACACAGCATGCCCTGGCAGTGCGCTGGCCCTGCAGTCTCACCTCTATGCTGTCCTCTCCGTTCTTCCAAACACAGTCTCTTTTGGACATACTCATTTGCATAGCAATAGCTACCCAGCCTCCAAGCTGCAGGATGGCCATCTTGTCCTCTGGAAAGCTTTCCTTGTTCTACTCCCCACACCCTGAAAGACTCATTTCTCTGCAAGGTCTCCATCAAGCACTAATCACTTCTTGGGTGGGTGACTGCTCACATGGCTGCCAGATTTCCTCTTTTTAGCTGCATGCTGGCAAAGCCCAACTGTTTCCTCAGCATACTAGACAATGTCCAATGAAGATGTTATTTTTTTTTTGAGTTTACAAAATATCTCCTATGTCTAATGGCTTCCAAACTTCTACTGATTTTCACTGATGGACTATAGTAGAAGCAGCAACCAGAGTTGCTTTCTATTACATAATGAACAGGTGGCTTCTTTTTTTTTTTTGTTTTGTTTTATGTTTAGGGAACATTTCACAAATGGATTTAATGAGTCAAAGGCTAAACACTCTAGTGAGTATCTCTCCTCAGTAGTCTATGAAGAACTGGCAGCATGCTGAGTACAGGTTACTGAGCACAGCGCTCCAGTTATGCCAATGAAAAACAATCCACCACTGAAGACCCCAACCTGAGTTTCTGATTCCACAGATCTGGAGCATGGGAAGAGAACCTGTAGCAGCATTCTTACTACTTAAGCCATACTCTTACTACTTAAGCCATACTCCTGGCCCTCTTTGATTTTTTTTTTTTAGATAGGGTCTTCCACTTATGCTCTGGTATACACAAACTACACACAGCTTTCATTGGATGAGGTGAATCTTTTGCTTGAGCTGGCCTTAAACTGCGATTCTATGTGAGTCAGCATGTCCAGTACTGAGAACTTCTAAGGAGTGCCCAGGTGATGCAGATACTGCTAGTCTACACTGGAAGACACTGCAGAGGCCTAGTTGTGCACCTGCAGTAATTCAGACCAGAAATTCTGCTAAGTGCAAGAACTATGTTTATTTCAGGAAGTATTTGCAGCAATCAGCAGTGTCTGGACACAGCAGACACTGAATAAATATTCAATCAAAGAACTGATGGAGCCGGCGCCGGTGGCTCATGCCTGTAATCCTAGCCACTCAAGAGGCAGAGATCTGAGGAACTCAGTTCAAATCCAGCCGGGGCAGGAAAGTCCATGAAACTCTTATCTCCAGTAAACCACCAGAAAACAGGAAGTGGTACTGTAGCTCAAGTGGTAGAGCCCTAGCCTTGAGCTGAAGAGCTAAGGGACAGCACTGAGGCCCAGAGTTCAAGACCCACAAGCGACAACAAAACAAAACAAAACAAAAACTGATGGAATGATTCTTTACCTATCAGATCAGTCTCCATGTGACTGCTAGAAAGTCAGCTGACCCAATCACTCCCCAGTTCACAATCCATTAGCAGCTGCCCATCATAGATTTCTCAGGATGGCATCGAAGCATTTTGTATTTTCAGCCCAACACACCTCTTTCAGCTTCTTATCCTATTGTCTGTACATGCTGCCAAATCACTCACCATTCCCCACAACTAGCCAAACTCTCTCACCTCCCAGCAACTCAAACTCTTCAAAGTTCACTTACTACAAGCAGCTTTCTCCTCCTCCTCCACACAGTAAGTTACTCCCTCAGCTCACTCCTTACAGGAGACTGTACCAGAACCACTCCACAACTGTTTTGAGACACCACTGTGTCAGGCACTGGGGATGCATGGTTTCATGTCACAATCCTCCACTAAACTGAGTTCATGAGGTTTTCCACATTGATTGATGTATTTCATGGTGTAGCACAATGCCTAATATTTAGGCTACTATTAACATTTCTTGACAAATATATTAATAAATGAAAAAGGAAAGGGGTGTAATAATTAGCTAGAGAATTTAAATGAGAATTAAGTCCTCTGGCTCCAGCCCCTTCTGCTTACACAATAGGGATTAATATAACCCTAATTTTCAAATTTGTCAAATATAAAAACGAAAGCATGTCCAATGCTTCAGACTCGGGCAAAGCTGGTCAATCACTCAGAGTACCCGCTTTGTTGAGGGGCAGTCAGCCCTTCCAGCCCCGCTGCCCCATCCAATCAAGAAAGCCATACTCCAAGTGTTCACAACGGTGCCTGGAAGTACCATGGAGCGTTTGTTATTATTATACTAACTACTATTATGCCCAAATCATGGTCTGAGTTTGTGAAGTCAGTGTGTTAGGCGACAGCGATGGGTGTAGATCCACCCCGTAGGCCAAGAAACGCGCCTCCAAATCTGCTCCCATCACGGACCTGGCGTCAGAACACAGCACGGGCGCGCCACACCGGGCTCTAAACGCTAGCTCAGGAAGACCAGGGGATGACCTTGGTCCAGTCAACGCTTCCGGACGAGTGAGGGGCAGCTCGGCTGGCTAGAGGACACGGGGCTCTGCCCTCCGAGGCTAACCGGGCGGAAGTGCCGCCCTCCCTCAGAGCCGGGGACAGCCACGAGTCTGCAGTTGTGACCCCGCCCCAAATCACCGCGCAAGGGAGAATAGACGCCAGCTTCTAGGGCCCCGTGCCAAGGCTCAGCCCTCAGTTCCCGCTGCCACTTTTGGGGATCCCGCACCGCCGCCAAACCAAGCTCACCAACAGCGGCCCAGACTAGCACCGCTGCTCGCCGCTACACGAGGCCAGCGCGCCGGCGCCCACCAGCCACAAGCCCCGCCTTCTGACTTTCTAGCCAATCGCCAAGCCGTATCCAATATCGACGGACCCGCCTCTCTGTCTCCTTCCCACTCTAGAGACGCTTTCCCGCAAATTGGACCAATGAGAGAGTGGTTTCGGTTCCAAGATCATAGATTGGCGGGGGGGGTAGAGGGATAGATAGCGAGTCACCACTCCGGAAGTACACTCTAGGAATCAGGGAGGCAAAACTCTATGGTTAAAGTCGGCCCACTACTAGGCTCCGCCCCACTCTCTGAAGGATTGTCGATTGCTTTGTAATCACGACAACCATCAGCAGAAGTCTTTTGTTGTTGTTTTGGAGGTCCTGGGGCTTGAACGCAGGCCTCAGCTCTCCTTCAACTCATTTCTGCTCAAGGTTACTTCTCTACCACGTTGAGCCACAGCACCACTTCCAGCTTTCGGTGGTTAATTGGAGATGAGTCTCACCGACTTTCCTGGCCGGGCTGGCTTTGAACCACGATCCTCAGATGGCAGCCTTCTAACTAGCTAGGGTTACAGGCGTGAGCCACCAGCGCCGGCTCTTAGAAGATATTTTTAATTCATCCTTTCAACCCAGCCTTTCAGGCGCCGATGTTTTAGGCCCGTAATCCTACTTACTCAAGAGGCTGAGATCTGAGGATCACTGTTCAAAGCCAGCCCAGACAGGAAAGTCAATGAGACTCTTATCTACAATTAACCAACCAAAAAAGCCAGAAGTAGAGCTGTGGCTCGAGTAATAGTCTTGAGCAAAAAATAAATAACCAGCACAATAAGTAACTTTAAAATTGTAAAACAGTTGGAGAAAATACCTTTGCTCCAGTGGCCAGCCTTTGTGTGGGAGTGGGGAGGGGTGGGGGAGAAGGCATCTTGGAGCTTGAAGTCAGGATCTGGGCACTGTCCTTGAGCTTTTGTGGTCAAAGTTAGCTCTCTACCAATTCAGACACAACTCCACTTCCAGCTTTTTTGGTTATAAACTGGAGATCTCACAAACTTTCTTGCCCAGGCTAGCTTTGATCTGGATCCTCAAATCTTAGTCTCCTGAGTAGGATTACCGACATGAGCAACTGACTCCCTGCTTAGTGGCCCATTTTTAAAGATACAAATTCAAATGTTCATTCACAAAGTATTTTTTGAACAGCTACCTTGGGCAAAATCACTGTTGAAGACACCAAAGAAAATCCACTACAGGGGCTGGGAAGTGGCTCAGTGGTAGAGCGCTTGCCTTGCATGCCTGAGGCCCTGGGTTCGATTCCTCAGCACCACATAAGCAAAAAGAAAAAAGCCGGAAGTGGCGCTGTGGCTCAAGAGTAGCACACTAGCCTTGAGCTGAAGAGCTGAGGGACAGCGCCCAGGCCCAGAGTTCAGGCCCCATGACCGGACCCAAAAAAAAAAAAAAAAAAAAATCCACTACAGTCAGTGAAACTTACATTCTAGAAAGAGGAGGCAGTCAATAAACCAATACAGTTAAATTAAAGCAGGGCAGCAAAGAACTCAGACAAATAGGATTTTAATACAGTTGGGGTTTTTTTGAGGGGGGTCAGGATTGGGGTTTGAATTAAGACCTTGCTCATGTTTTGCTTCAGTCCCACCTGGGTTAAGATCCTCCTATTTAAGCATCATTCATAACTGAGACGACAGAAGGATACCTACTTTTTGCCTAGGCTGCTCTCCAATCTTGATCCTTCCTATTTTTGCTTATTGAGTAGCTAGAATTACAAGTGAGGTACCCACCCACTTCCAGTTCATTACTACATCTTTTTATGTGTGTGTGCAGCTCCTGGGCCTTGAACTCAGGACCTGAGCACTATCCTGAGTATTTTTTTTCCTCAAGGCTATTGCTCTACCACTTGATCCACAGCTCCACTTGCAACTTTTTTTGAGGTGTGTGTGTGTGTGTGTGTGTGTGTGTGTGTGTGTGTGTGTGTGTGTGTGTGGTTAATTGAAGATGAGTCTCTTGGGTTTGTCTACCCAAGCTGGCTTCAAACTGTGATCCTCAGATCTTACCTTCCTGAGTAGCTAGAATTACATGTGTGAGCCCCCAGCCAGTGTGCTAACTTTTAAAAGCCAAACTTAACACATTAATACACTAGAAGTCTATAATGAACAAAATATCAGAATTTTGGGTCTGTGAAGGGAAGGGGAATCATAGAAATGGTAGAACTAAGGGTGAATCAATGCAACAATGATACTCACTAGGCACTATATTGGAAATGCACTTTACAACCTGCAGGGAAGAGAGTCAGGAGAGGAAGGAAAGTAGGAGAAAACGAGGGAGGGGGTAACACTGAAAAAAAGTCGTCATTACCTTACTTATGTAATGTAACCCCTCTGTTCATCATCTTTACAATAACGTGATTTTTTTAAAAAAAGGAAGACATGGTCTGTCAATCAGAGGTTGTCAAGTGTTCTGGAGAAAGTTAATAGGAAGGAGAATGGAATGTGGAGCAGGGTGATTGCAATTTATTTAAATTTTAAAAAATCACTATTATAAAGGCGATGTAAAGAGGCAATTTTAAATAGAATGATCCCGGAAAGCCTTATTGAGAGGGCAACGTTTTAGTAAAGACCTAAAGGAGGTGAGTGACAGAACTTTGCAGTTCTCTCAGGCAGAATGCTGAAGACACAGGGAGTATCACAGTGCAAATGTCTTGAGTGAGCCCCATGTCATAGTTCTTCCAATAACAACTACCACTTATAGATTCCCCAATATATGCCAATCCAATGCAAGATACTGTAACTCACACTGCCTACACAACTCTTAGCTCCAGGAGCTTCCAGAAACAACATGTAGGTGATTAGGGGTATCATGGAGCTGAGAGGAGCCCAGTAGGAAACTGGGAAGGAGGGATTCCATCTGAGGATAAATGGGGTTTGCCAGGACAAGATAGTTGGTGGGAATAAAATGGAATGTCCAGGTAGAGGGATCAGGATACTCAAAGACACAGACCAGGATGCATTGAGGCAATGTGAGGAATGCGTGGGATGTAGTGAAGGTTAGGCCTGTATTTCTTGTGGCTTCCGACATACTACTTGCTGTGCCAGCCAGAGCAGTGGTTATCAACCTTGACCTCATTGGATCATCACCATGCACTCCCTACCCCATACATAGGAGGTGCTGGTTGTTGGTTTGGGGTGAGCCTGAGTGTCACTATTTTATAGTCTCTCCTGGAATGATTTTAATATTAGAATCAGTAGAATGTTAGATGGTCTTGTTTACAGGAAAGGTACTAGACAACCTGATGACAGGGCTTCAGGGAGGGAATGGGACATGCACAGTATTATTACAATCTTACAGTTGGGAAGAACACTGCTCAGAGCATATAACTAGCATCTGTATCAGCCCCTGGGTTTGGACCTGAGTTCTTGTGTCTCTACCTGGACCTCTGCAGCCCAGCCCTATGGGAGAGGTACTCTCCAGACAGTTCAGTCAAAGTTTCAGTTGTCAATATCCCTTCTCTTTCTCTTTTTCTTCCTGTCTCTCTTTTTCTCTTTTGAGGGCAGAGCCACACCATCTATATGTCTCAGGATCCACATATCCAAAGCAGCCTTTTATTTCTCTCTGCTCCTCAAGTACATCATTACCTTCCTTCCAATCTTGGAAAAGCCAGGCGTCCGTCCTTTGCACCCTGAGGGGGTTAATTATTTCTCAATTAGCATTTCCCAGGCTGTAGACTAGAGAGAGCATAGTGGTGTGGAGCGGCCTAATGACTTGCTGTGTTTATACACCCCCACATCTTCAGAGCACTTACCGATGGTAACTAATTAATGCTCACGACCCTCTTGGGAGAAAGGCCAAGCAGACTGCATTTTGCCGTGAGTTTGCTGGAGTCTCTGCAGTGGGGACTGGGGAGCACGGAATGGGGAGCTCCTTCAGACAGCCAGAGTCAGAACCAATTTACTCCCTGCCCAGAAATTCCAGGGTGTTGAAGGCGTAGCATCTGGCCTTGTCACTGCTAGCAACTTTCTGGGTGACATTTCAATCAATCAATAGGAGCCTTGATTTACAAAGCTTATTCATGATTAAAGCCTCATGAGTTACAAAAAGAAAAAAAAAGATAGAAAAAAATGTGTTCATTTGTTAGTTATCATAAAGAAAAATGGAAGGAAACACTCCCTACCTACCTTGGTGCCTGCAGCTCTGGAGACACATAGAACTTATTGATTGTCCCTGGCCACATGACTTCCTTCTGGAGCTCAGATTTGCTCTTTTCTGTACCTTCAGCCCTGCACTTGGTTCAGCAGAAGATACTGCTTTTTTGGTTTGTGGTTTAATATATCAATCAATGGCACCAGTGGCTCATGGCTGCAATCCTAGCTACTCAGGAGGCTGAGATCTCAGCATCATAGTTCAAAGGCAGTCTAGGCAGGAAAGTCTGTGAGAATCTTATCTCCAAGTAACCAGCAAGTGGAAGTGGAGGTAAGGCTCAAGGGATAGAGCAACAGCTCTTCTTTTCTTTTTCTTTTTTACCTTTTTGTTGTCAGTTGTGGGGCTTGAACTTAAGGTCCTAGGAACTTAGTGTTCAATCACTTTGAGCCACAGTGCCACTTCCAGTTTTCTGGTGATTAATTGGAGATAAGAGTTCTCACAGACTTTCTTGCCCAGGCTGGCTTTAATGGGGATTTTCAGATCTCAGCCTCCTAAGTAGCTAGGATTGCAAGCATGAGCCACTGGCACCCGGCAGAACGCCAGCTTTGAGTAAAAAAGCTCAGGGATGGTGTTAGGCCCTGTATTCAAGCTCCAGTACTGGCATAAAAAAAAACTGTCTTGGGCTGGGAAGGTGGCTTAGTGGTAGAGCGCTTGCCTTGCATGCCTGAGGCCCTGGGTTTGATTCCCCAGCACCACATAAGCAAAAAGAAAAAAAGCCGCAAGTGGCACTATGGCTCAAGTGGTAGAGCGCTAGCCTTGAGCTGAAGAGCTGAGGGACAGCACCCAGGCCCAGAGTTCAGACCTCACGACCCGACACCCCAAAAAAACAAAACAAAACAACTGTCTTTGTATCTGTCTGTCTGTCTGCCTGCCTGCCTGCCTGCCTGCCTATCTAATCAAACTTCCCTCCATGGCCAGCTTCTTTGAGCACATATGAGTACATAGATCTAAATATTATTTGTACCTCAGGACAATCTCATAGAAACATCCAGAATAATGACCATATATCTAAACTGTCTGATTATCTTAGTGCACTGAGGCTAACTGTAATAAAATTTCTGAGATTTGGTAAATTCTAAAGAACAGAAATATATGCCTTACAGTTCTGGAGGCCAGGCACTGGAATTTGCTCTTGGGGAGGACTGTTTTCTGCTCCCAAGATGGTGCCTTCCTGCTGAATGGCAACAAGACACAAAAGAGCAGAAAGTCCTCTGGAGCTTCTTTTCCAAGTGCACTAACTCACTCATGAGGGCAGAGCTCTCATAACGTACTCATTTCCTCGAAGGCCTCATCTTTACCTTCTCCTTTGAGCTTTAATCCAATGTGTTCATTTTGGACACACACACACACACACACACACACACACACACACACACACACACACACACACACACACACACACACACACACACACACACACACACACACACACACACACACACACACACACACACACACACACTGAAACCCTAGCTGTGGTCCAGCCAAGTAAACATCTGTCATTGCAAAGTCATTTCCCCAAGAAGAGACCCAGACCAACTGTGATTCAGGAGAAACTGTTTATTTGGGAGGAGGTTCTGGTAGGGGAGTGGACAAGTGAGTCAGGAAGGGAGAGGAAGGAGTACAGGATGGTGAAAAGCAGGTTACTATTGTAGGCTACTAAGCTGCAATCTCCCTGAGGATCTCTGGAGACAGTGTAGAAAGTGTCTCCAGATTATCTTCCCCCCAGGGCTTCAGCAGATGACCTGCTCACCCTTCAGGTTCTTTCCATGGTGGGTTGAAGTAGGCCCAGGAGGCTTGCTACCCTGTGCTTTTAGGCTGCCATACGCATACGCTGAGTAAAGGTGCTTGCCGTAGGTTGGGTATGTAACTGTGGGCGAGGGTAGAGGCAATGTGGATAGGGACCTAGAAGATACTTGCACCAGCATTGTAGGATAAATAAACTACTATTTCCTTTAAGATACTGCTTTTTACTATGTTGAAAATGAACTATATAACTTGTGGAAGGGGATGGGAAGAAAAAGAAGATATTGTTTTCAGGTCTTTGGTGTTCAAATTAAGCCTTATTCTGACTAACAGCCAATCCATCAAATAGGCAGAGAGCTTTTACTTTCCTTTGTGCCTGGACAGGACTTTGGCTGAACTTGGTCTTATCTGCCTTTATTGTCCAGGGCGGGGGCATGGATTTTTATGATGGACAACCTCCACCACTACTCATGGTTAGGGGAGAAGCAATCAGAAGCCCTCTCCAGAAGAAGTATGCTATTCCCATTAAGGAGAGTTTCTGGGAAGAAGAAACCATGGATCTTCACCAGAGTACTAGTGGGTAGCAAATAAAACCCTAAGAAAAGCTGCAATTTAATAAAAACAAATAATCATGCCCAAACAGAGAAAACTCCACCACAGAGAGCTATTGACTGGCTTGGAAATACCAACATGAACAATCCGCCCAAATTTTAAAGTGTGCAGTTTACTGAGCAATGTATGTGGTCCAAGAGAAAGGCATCTAAAGCCCATTCCTGAATGCCCTTTAGCCTGTCGCTGTTTGGCGTGGTATGAAGGGGTTTCAGGAATGTTGTGTAACCCCTCTGAGTCTCAGTTTCCTCATCTGTAAAAATATAAAATGAGAAGGTTGCTCATGGGCTTGTGAGCATCTTTCATAGGGTAAGGTATGTGAAAGACAAGCACAGTGATTTACTATTTGCAGTAAATCATTTTGATGGTGACGAGGATACAGTGATTTTCCTATGACATCCTTGTGGGGACTTAACTTGCTCAGTAGCATTGTTCTTCTGTGGTAACCAGAGGCCTTCTGTCATTTTTCCATGGCTCCATGGGAACCTGCTCTCCACTCTCTCAAGAGCATCTCCCTCCTTTCTTATCATCTAATAAATAGAGATTGGGTTCCAGCCAGATCTGGGAGGAGAACAGGTGCTCTAGCTGGGTGTAACGTCAGAGCAGAGACAAGGTAGTGACTCGGGGCAGGTGTAGAGCTGGGTGGGGAGGAGCTGGAGGAGAAGGGAGAGCCACCATGTCCGTGTCTCCATCCTCCACAGAGCAGAACGGGCGGGGAGAGGACTCCTTGCTGGAAGCATGCCCGCAACACTGGGGATCTGTTTCCATCTGCTCATTTTACTGCTGAGATGTAAAGTGCTAAATGTCATTCTCCTCCCCTTCCTTAAACAACGAGAAGAAAGTTAACAGCCTGAGAAAGGAAATATTTCACTTCATTTGGCAGCCAGCCACTATCATCCATGCAGGGTGCTCCCTCAGAGTCTGATTAGGGACAGGGAGAAGCCAGGTTCCATTCCACTTGCAGCTGTTAGATCCTGCTCTACTAGAACAGGTCCAGCTAGGGTGGCAGCGGAGGCTGGCTCCTCTGGCTCCGCTCAGCCTGGCTGCTGACAGTCATGTGCCACCCTTTGAACAACCCCAGCATTGGATCAGATGCCAAAACTGAAAGGGAAGATGTGAGCCAGAGGAAAGTGTGTTCTTCAAGGTCACTGTGCTTATTAGGATATGTGCTGTATGGGCTTAAGAAGGTAAACTTGAATCAAGGAAGGAAATGACAGAAAAGAAGATTTTTAACTCAGTTGAAGGACAAGCTCAGAAGACTTAGACTTGCTGAAAAGTGATTATTTTTAATGAGGTAGTGAGCTGCCTGTCCACCAGAGACATGAAACTATTGAACCCTTCCTTTCTGGACACTCACTGCAAAGGGGAATGTTGCTGTAGATGGAAGACTGGAACAGGAATGACCCAAGTTCTTTCAACTCGGAAACCCTGGAAACCTGGAACTGAGGAATCCACCTAATTTCCTGATCATTAACATGCCTTGGTCATGCAGATCTAATAAGAGTTCCTGGCTGCCTGCGACTGTTGCTAGCCCTAGAGAAGGAGTGGGTAGGCAGTGCAGGTAGGAATGATTCATCCTCATTGTTGGAGGGTTAAGGCTTTTATTCTGAAACTGTCCTCACAACCTCGCTGCTCAATGGTCAGGGGTGTTCTGTTTTCTAGCTGTGATTAAAATATCATCCATTTATTGGTCCTCCAGCAGCTTGGAACTGTCAGGCCTGAAGAATTGTTTCTAAAGAGGGACAGCCAAAGGTCAGGTCCTGGGCCCTAGGGATAGTACATTTTCCTTCCCACTGAACTATAGAAGGACCACTCACCCTGACAGGATGGCTGTCCAACCAGCTCTAATAGCTAAAACTTTCAGTAGGTTTCAAGCTTTCCCTTGTGGCCTGGAAGACCACATTGCCAACTGTTCTGTACTAAGTTGTGAACTCCTGGAAACCAGAACAGAATCTTTTCTGTTCCCTATCATTGTCACAATGCTTGACACTCTGCTAGTACCTTGTAAATACTTGTTGACTAGAAGAACAGAAGAATGGTGCTCTTTCTTGATAGGACAGATGTAAACTTGGCAAGGAGGTATCTGTGAAAGAATCATGATTTGGGAGGCAGTTTTGAATTTGACCTTGGATAAGTCCATGTTCTTTTTTTGGGGGGGGGCCTGAATTCTGGGCTTGGGTGCTGTCCCTCAGCTCTTCAGCTCAAGGCTAGCACTCTACCCCTTGGGCCACCTTCCCAGCCCAAGTCCATGTTCTTTGAGCTTCGTTTTCCCTAATCACAGAAATAGGGACTTGATGTAAGGAAGAATTGGACAGGACATAGAAAGAATAGTTGTTTCTGGCTGAGCTCTAGATCTCAAGAGTTCTTGAGGCCCAGATCTGGTCTTAGACCTGCAGAAGGGTTATGAAGTTGCCTATTTGGGATTGAGAGGCCAAGTCACTCCTGTTAGTTTGCTTAGTTCAACTACCAAGTTAACCCTGTCCTGTAGGCCATATTCAGTGCAAGGCCATGGGGGAAATCCCCTTGCTGATAAGAACCCAAGTCATATGCAGACAGAACTACAGTCTGAGAAGGAACTGTACGCTAGGCAATGGGACACAATTCCAGGGCAACACTCCAGGTAGAAAAGGGAGAGATCAGAGATGGGAGAAATTGGCAAGACTTCTGAAGGAGGTGCCTTTGAACTGAGCATTTAGGATAGAGGTGACAGGAAGCAGCAGGAAGTGCAAAGGCCCAGGAGTGAGTTGGTTTGGGAGCAGAGACTAGGCCAAATAACAGGTAGGGCAGAGCTCACAGGGCAGCAGGGGCCCAGATTCTGGAAGAAAGATGACATGTGTCCTGTTGAGCTGTGCTGCAGGAGATAGCCTGGGACTCAGCTCATTTTCCTTATGTTCTCACTCTTCACATGCTTATCTGTGACCTCGCCTCAGTGTCCTCATCTGTAAAAGAATGATTATAATGGCTACCCTTCAGGCTGTGGAGAGAATTCAATGAGAGAACATACATACGTAAAGTACCAAGCATGCAATGGACAATCCAAGAAATGAAGTTTCTTATCTGTTTTTGACTTTTGGTTAATATGCAGACAGCTCTGAGAGAAACCCAGAAATGGTACTTGTGAACCATATATATGATAAGTATGAATGAAATGATCAGAAAGCTTATTGGAAGTGTTTTACAAGAAGTGTGAAAGAGAGATAAATGTATGACTTTGGGAAACTGAAGAGATGGAAGGAAAGAAACGGGACATTACTGGAAAGGCATGCAGCAAAACCTTGTGCTACCAAAAACTCATGCAGCTTAACTTGGATGCTTTTGCCTTGCTAAAAAATAATTCAGGCAAGACATGAAGCTAATGAATAGGATAGAAAAGTTTATTAAAGAGAAAATGAGATACACTGCAAGATAGCAGTGGGTTTGAGCAAAGATTCAGCTATCTCTCTAGGCTTTGTGTTTCTGGGATTAAAAAAAAAACAATTCCAGGTTAAATGTGGACTGTCCATTGTTTATTGGGAACTCTGATGGACAGGTTGGTTGAAGGGTATAGCTTATGTAACAAATGTGTATCTGGGAAGGTCTAGATTTGTTGGGTCACTGTGCACAGACCCCCTATAGAGATTGAATCGTTGTGGAACTGAGATCCCTGGGCACCTTAGGACCAAGAAGTAGTTGTAGGGCCATTGTATGTTCTGCTTCTGTGCACTGAGGAGGTGGCCCTGCCTGCCAGATGAACCCTTGGTTAGCAGGACTTGCTATCAGCTGTCTAGACCAAGGGTTTTTGTTTTGGTGGTCATGGGGTCATTGAACTCAGGGCATGGGTGCTATCCTTGAGTTTTTTTGCTCAAGGCTAGCACTCTACCACTTGAAGCCATGGTTCCTCTTCTGGTGGTGAACTGGGTTTTCCTGCTCCAGCTGGCTTCAAACCATAATCCCCAGATCTCAGCCTTCTGAGTAGCTAGGATTATAGGCCACCAGCGCCTGGTTTTACCAGCTTCTTTATCTGTACTTTTATGGCAGCCTAGGGAAGATCATTCTGGGGCCTGAGGCATCTCCTACAGAGGACTGGGAGTTATGGGTAGATCTATGGCCCTGTCAATGGTCCTGGTCCTGTTGCCCTGGCAACAAGGCACCCTATATTTGGTGCCTATCTCAGGGATATGAGCCAAGGACAAACTTCACCAACTTACAAGTCTTGCTACTAAACCACCCAAAATTTAGTTTATCTGTTTAGTGAAGTAGAAGAAAGAAACAGGTCCCCATCATGGAAGGTCATAGTTACAGCTTTGGGTGGAGAAGGATTGGGGTGGGGGTGGGGATAGAAGACAGGGCCGTGTATACTGCCTACTGGCCCCAGCTGCAAAGGAGACAGAGGAGGGAGGGAGAGAATATCATTATCTAAAATGCTGAGGTAACAGGGACCTCAGGGTGGCCTTGTATCCACATTCCACTAGTACCACCATGTATACCACCATTAGTTTTAGAACATTGTCTGAATGCACCATGTGACAAGTGACACATAAGTGTAAGTAAACACATAGGCTTTAGTGTAGTTCCATTTATTAGCATTTTTTCCAAACCTTAAAAATGCTTGAAGGGGCTGGGAAGGTGGCTTAGTGGTAGAATGCTTGCCTACCATGCATGAAACTGTTCAATTCCTCAGTACTACATAAACAGAAGAAACCAGAGGTGGCTTTGTGGCTTAAGTGGTAGAGTGCTAGCCTTGAGCAAAAGCTCAGGGACAGTGCCTAGGCCCTGAATTTAAGCTCCAGATTGGCCAAAAAAAAAAAAGTTGAAAGTCAGTCTGAGGTACAGGTTGAGGAGGATGGATGGATGACTAGCATGCCACTTCCCTTCTTGGCTCTGTTCTTCCAGGTGTGCAGTGAAGGGATTGTGGGGTATGACCTACAGCACTGTACTTCTGTCTACCCATCTTCCAGTGGCTATGGAGATTCAGGTCCAGCCTGAGGTCCAGGGACATAAGCAATACAAGGAATACAGCTCTCCAGAGAAAGCAAAAGATGCAAAGAACTCATAAACCCTTATGGAGGTCTTGCTGCAATTATGTGCAACTAGCATTCCTGGAATTTGACAAGAACTGACTCTGAATTTGGGGGTTAAGTTAGCTCTTATGTGGGAGGCTGCAGAATCCAGCCCAGCCATTCTATAATTGGTGGCAATTAGAATCTGCCTTCAACAAATTCCACATCTAAGATTTAGGATTTTGATCCCAAGTGTGTAAAGTTCCAAGATTTCCTTCATTCTCTGACAGAAGGTTCAAGATTGGAGACAGGTGGCACACTTCCTAATGGATTCTCTGAAGAATAGAGACATCAGATAAAGGTTCTGTTTAATGGGTTTTATTTCAGGGAGTTTGGAAGGCCTTTCAGACTAAGTAACTGGCCAAGGAAGAGGACTGATGGAAAGGTGGTAGGTAGGAATGGGTTCTGTGCACCCAGATTTACGTTAGGGTCCGGTCTGTAGCCCACCCATTGTGAGATCTTGACCTAATGGTTTAGAGCTTTTCTGGCTGAAACACCCACTTCACTTATTTATGAGGCTTTATTATAAAGGACCCTGTAGATCTTGGGAATCTAAAGACAGCTAGCTATTCAAGCATCAGGGTCTCCAGTACCAGGACTTAGAAAATCACCACAATTGAGGCAACTCCTTTTTTCAGAGGGCGTGAGCCATGTTTCTTCTGCATGTCCCTCAATTGACAGTCTCCCAGTCTCTGCTGGTCTCAAACTCGTCTTGAAGCCCATCCACAATTTCCTAAAAGAATTGAACTGTCCTTGCCTACACGGGAGGGTGGAGCCATTCTTTGGGCTCCCAGACTTGATCCAATCAGCTGTGGCTAAGGGGCCTCATCGGGGGCGGGCCCTCTCCGGGGGGCGGGGCTTCGCCGGGACGGGGCCTCGCCGGGGCCTCCCATCAGGTCTCCTGCTCCAGCTCAGAAGGAGAAGGCCCGACGGCCACGTGGCGCTGCGGCGCTCTCACCCTCCAGTTCCATGGTCTCGAACAGCAGCCGCACCAGCGCCGGCCGTCCCTGGACCACCAAGGCCCGAGCCAGTCCCAGCACCTCCTCGGTGTGGCCGCGCCACACGCGCTGCAGCTCTTGGCGCAGGCGTGCCGCGGGGTACTTGCCCTGGGCGCGGCGCAGCCAGACGTCCACCTCGCAGCCCAGCTCGCCGTCGCTCAGCTGCGCCTGGCTCCACTGTGCCAGCAGCGTCTCCAGCAGGCAGCCGAAGCCCTCGGTGTGGCCGGAGCCCGCGTCGTCCAGCTCGACGGCGCGCTTGAAACAAGCGGCAGCGTTGGCCTCCTCTCCCTGGATTCGCAGGCACTTGCCCCGCAGCAGCTGCAGCTCGGGCAGCGTGGCGCCCAGCTCCGACTCGCCGGCTTTGGCCAGGAAGACCAGGGCCTGGTTGAGCGCCGCCTCGTCCACCGCCAGCAGCTCCTTCACAGCGTCCACGCCCATGTAGTAGTAGACCTGGGGGGGGGGGGAGCGAATGAGCCTTCCTCCCGCAAATCCCCACCCTCCCAGCCGGAGCCTGATGGTTAAAAATCCCCTTTGTTCATTCCCAACCTCCCTTTTCCCTTAACTGTTCACGCGAGTCTTGTTTCCGCCCCTCTGGAAAAGTAAGAGGACAGGTCCAGCCCCTCCATGCTCAGCCCTATGTCCCCGGGCCTGTCAATCTCCATCAGTGAGTTTTCCCAAATAGAATTTTCATCTCTTGGTAACCCCAGAGCACAGTAGGCACATCTGGATGCCGAACTGTACTTACCACTGAGAGAGCCAGGCCCCTCTATACTTTGAGGCAGTTGATGAGTTACCGAAGGGGGAGACCTTCACAACTGTCTGTCCTCCTGCCCAGGCCTACCCTGGTAGGTTCTCTGAGACTTTGGCTAATAAAGTTTAAAAGGCTTTCTTACCTGACTGATGTCCAGGTAGGCCCTGAGACCTGGGCACACCTTGACCACTTCCTCCAGGTCAGACTTGGCACAGGCCAGATGGTTCCTGTCAGGTATGCCCCCTAGCCCCATCTTGGCCCGCTCCAGGTCGTGTAGGTAGGCTCTGATGTGGATCTGCCAGCAGAGGGTCAGCTCAGAAAAGGTGCTTAGGCAAGGACCTCAGCCTCCTTTCTGACCCAAATGAAGCCAATCTCTCTCCATAGCCACCAGACTTTCGGTGGTGCAACAGAAATCCACCCCCCCCCCCCATCTTAGTCCTGTGCCAATTTGGCCAGCCACTCCCCCACGTCTGGCCTCCCTTCCATACAGTGAGGGCCTGGTGTAGTCAGAACCCCTCAGTTGCTAGGCATCAGTGGCTCACACCCATAATCCTGTTCTGGAGGCTCTTCAGGAGGCTGAGGATTTTGATTCATAGCTAGCCTCAGCAGGACAGTCTGGGAGAGTCTTTATCTCCAATTATCTACCGAAAAAAATCAGAAGTGGAACTATGGCTCAAGTGATAGAGCACTACCATGAATGGAAAAAGCTACAGGACAGCACTCAGGCCCTGTGTTCAAGCCCTCATATTGGTACAAAAAGAAATGAGTTATCTACTCATTCAGCAAATGTATATTGATCCCTCCCCCCACTATTATCCAGGTGACTTGGAGAAAGGTACCTCTGTCAACCGTATTTTCTGTATCTGAAAAGCCATTCCCTTGGAGGAATTGCCATGACAACAGACAGAATATGTTTTAGTCAGGCCCCAGCACATGCTCATTTCATTCATTCATTTATCCATTCATTCATTCATTCATTATGCAGGTAGAATCTACTATATGCCAGGCACTGAGGGTACAATAGAGAGCAAAATGGCAAGACCCCCTGTAGTGGGGAAGGGATAGTAAACACAATAAATCAAGAACTAGTATCTTACAGAGTGATTGATGTTAAAAAGAAAATGTAAACCAGGCAAGGATAGAAACTATTGTCAAAGGGTGATATTTTCACTAAGATGACTGCTGGAAGCTGTCTGCAAGAGTAAGGGGAAAGCTAATCAGCTATCTAGAAAAAGAATACGCTGGGTAAAGGCCAGGCCAGGGGGCTGCAAGAGCAGAGCGAGTAGGTCTGGCTCATAGGTGCTAGTGTTGGCTGAGGCCTCTACATTGATCATGTGAATTCTTTCCTTTGGCTTCTTCCTTCCCTGTAAAGTGGACCTTGGGAGCTACAGGGAGACAGCAAGCATTACGATACAAGATGATGATGAAGTGAGGAGGTAAGCAGAGTTCCTGCTAACGGAATGCAAGCTGGGGTGAGGGGAAGCTGTTTGCTTCTTGGTGCCCTTGTGGCCCCATTTGTAGTCTGGCCCATGTCTGGCTTCTCTCTCTCACTGTGTTCTTGTGAGGAGTAAGACAGACCCAAAAACAAGAGCACTAGGTGAGATGCTGAGACCAACGAAACTGTTCCATCATTTGCTGCAACAATTAATATCCTTATTACTGATAATAATACGCCTATCAACCACATCAAGGAATTTCCTGCCTGGCATCTAAGGCAGCTTCGTAAAGTCCCTGAGACCAAGACAGGGAGATGATTGGCCACTAGGTGGCGTGAAAGGAGGTGGAGAAGATGGGAGAAATGGGACTGTAAAAGATTTATAGGAGCTGAAGAGAAACCGGAGTGTAAGTAGGACTTACTTTGGAGCAAAGTAAACTTGGAGCTCCCCATCCAGATGGGCTCTGAGAGCTGGAGGGAGGTGGCTCCCACTGAAATGTGTAACTAGCAGCAGTGAATGACTGCATGTGAGACTGTCTCGAGAGATGAGAGAATTAGGGCTGGGAAAAGGCGGCTCAGTGGTAGAGCATTTGCCTTGCACGCATGAGGCATTGGGTTTGATTCCTCAGCACCACATAAGCAGAAAAAGCTGGAAGTGGTGCTGTGGCTCAAGTGGTAGAGCACTAGCCTTGAGCTGAAGAGCTGAGGGACAGTGCCCAGGCCCAGAGTTCAGGCCCATGACTGATGAGAGAGAGAGAGAGAGAGAGAGAGAGAGAGAGAGAGAGAGAGAGAGAGAGAGAGAGAGAGAGAGAGAGAGAGAGAGAGAGAGAGAGAGAGAGAGAGAGAGAGAGAGAGAGAGAGAGAGAGAGAGAGAGAGAGAATACCAGTTCTTTAGGATTGCTTATGATATACTTGATGCGGAATCTAATGTAAGGCTCTTATTGACTTCATGAGGCAGGTAATCTGTCCTCTCCAATCCACACATATGGAAATCGAGGCTTAGAACTGAGTTCTTTGAATTGGAAGTGGTCATGTAGAATCTGAACCAAGACTGTCTGTGTTCAAGGCCAGAGCTCTGATCCACTGCTGTAGGCTATGTCTACTGCACTTGGGCCTTTCTAAAGTACCTCCCATACCCAGGGATGAATTTCAATGCCACCTCATTTATCCTCTGACCCTAAGATCCTTAGTCATGTCTTTAACATCTGGAAAGTGTGGTTCGGAGAGGACATGACTTGTCATACATCCCAAGCAATAGATGGAGAGGCTGGATGTTGATTCCATTAGCCCTACGCTGCAGGGCTGATCCAGAACATGGAGGCTCCTTGGCCAGGCTCTGGGGGCAGGGCTTACTCTACAACTTTCCTCAACACCATCTGGTTCCTCTTCCATCACAATGGTTCCAGGGCCTCTGGCCTCTGATTCTTGATGACAGGATGAGGTGGTACTGCAGATGGACCCACCTTGGCCCTGGTGCAGTATGCCTGCCAGTTGAGCTCTGGGTCTCGAAGGACATCCAGGGCCATGTTGCAGGTTCCAATGGCCATATCTTGCTTTCCTAGGAAGTGGAAGATTTTGGCCAGGCGATTCAGGATGGGAGGCTGGTCCTTGGCAATCTCAATGGCCTGGGAAGGAAGAGGGTAGGAGGTTGTCTCTCAGACTGGCTCAATGGTGCCTGAGCCACAGGTGCCCGGTTCCACTTAGATTCCTGCCATTACAGAGGTACTAATTCCCACCTCTACCCAATCAGTTCTGTCATGTGGAACCCAACACTTCAGGACAAACCCACTGGCACTCAACTCCAGAGAGTCTGACTCAATGCCGTGTTTGCCTGTTGTAGCCAGAAGACCCTTCAGGTTCTAGTCACCCCTCCACCAGCAGTATCCCTTCAGTTTCCCAGGGCAGAAAGGCCAGAGTCAGCCTTTACCTCCCTGTACTTCTGGGGCTTCCTGCTCGGATACAGCATCCTCCTCCCTTCCCCCGCCGACCCTCCTGCCATGTTGGTTGACTGCTGTCTGTTCTGAGTGACTTGCCTTAGGGTCATGTGGCCCGTGGGAGGATCTGGAAAGGAGAGTTCAGCTAAACTAAACTCATCTTATCTCCACTGGGGGGGGGGGGGTAGGGACAATGTAGACACTGGTTTCAAGGAGCAAGTCTGGGGGTCAATTTCAAGCCTAGAGAAATAGGCTTGGGCCAGCTGGAGGTGGGGGACATGGGCTTACACAGGGAGGAGGAATGGCCACAAAGGAATGAGGTGGTTGGAGAGAGAGGTATGGAGGAGGGTGCTCCCTGGGTTAGCCACATAGTGGGGGTGATACAGAGAGGGACAATGGTTCTGGGGGAGAGGGGAGATGTCAGGCTCCTCCAAATGTGCAAAGTACATGTGACTGGGGCATGTACCTTGCCAAAGCAGTCCAGGGGGTCGGTCCCTGAGTACCCGTAGTCATGGACGCCCATCGGGGTAGTGGAGAAGGTGTCCTTCCTCTCCAGCAGCATGCCAAGGTAGCACCAGGCCAGAGCTGGGTGTGAGAGGGTGGGAAAGGTCTCTGGGGAGCAGCAGCCCCCATGAAGAGGATGGAAAGGGCAGTGGGGGTGAGGGCATGAGGGAGGGAGTGATGCAGGGGTAGAGAGAAGCACAGGCGGAGTGAGGGAGTGGGTGGGACATTCTGGTGCTCAGCCTCCGTCTAACATGTCACCCAGGACCTCAATGCCAGGGCATAGCTGTCTTCTCATTCTGCCTCCTGGTAGCTGTGATCCTTGTGCTAGCTTGTCCGGCTCTGTGAGCCAATGTCTTTTAGAGGAAGCCTTCATCCCCAATCCTGTTCCTCAGGTCTAGGAATGTGCACTTGTAACACTTTATTTCTTTGGGAGTGGGAGGGAACAAAGATTCTCTATGTAGATCAGGCTGGTTTTAAACCCATGATCCTTCTTCCTCAGCCTTCCAATGTTGGGATTATAGGTGGGCGCTACCTTGCCCTGCTCTGCACTGCTTGGTAATCTGAATGTTTGCTAGCACAAAAAGTATTGTCTCCTTGAGGTGAACACATGAGTTTATGAGACAGGCACAAAGGGGAAAGATGTGGCAACAGAAATAGAGAGACAGTGCTAGAGTTTGGTGACAGGGCCTGTGACAAGGACCAGGGACAGTGTACGGGGACAACAGGGCAGAAGATCTCCTTTTACCTCCACGCTAGAGCTTACCTTGGTGGAGGGAGTCTGAGGACTTCAGGACTTGTCGCAGCAGGGCCAGTGTGCGGTTGAAGGCAGGCAGCCTCTTCTGTTCCTCATTGCCCAGCTCCAGGAAGATGCCATCCAGCCTGTGACCCCAAAGGGTGTTCCTCCAAATCACTTCAGAGCTCTGCAAGCCTCCCGGGAAAACCTCTTCATGGGATGGGCCCCAGCCACCTCTGCCCCAGCCCTTGGCCTGGGTTCCAATCCCGGCTCTCCCCAACCGCCCCATGTTCCTCTCCACCCCAGGCCTGACCTGATGAGGAGCATTGCCATGGTGAAGTACCAGCTCCTTTTCTCCTCCTGCGGGATCTAGAGAGACAGAGAACACCATGCAGTTGTTATTGAGGGGCTCAGGAAGGCTGTTCACAGGTTTACACGCTCTCCCTGTACCCCAAGAGGCAGCAAGCACAGTGGAAAAGACGTTGGCCTTAAACACCCCTTGGTTCCAGCCCTGATTTGGCCACTGATCACAAAGGATAATTTATTTATTATTTATTTTTGCAGTACTGGGGTTTGAACTCAGAGCCTCAATTTGCTAGGCAGGCACTCAACCACTGGAGCCACACCCCAAGCCCTTTTTGCTTTGGATATTTTTCTTTCTTGCCCTCATTGAGCACCTTCCTCCACCTCTACCTTCCTGAGAAAGCCCCTGTGGGCCTGTGGGGCGTGTCCTGACCAGCCTAGGCTCCTCCCTCCCTCCACCAACTGCTTTCCCATTATTAGTCTTGCCAACCCCATCACCACACATTTAGACTGACTTGGGTACCAGATAAAATATTTATGCTGTTATTTATGGAAGTAGCTGCTCCTGCCTCAGGAAGGAATTTTAATGAAAACCAATAAAACCCCCAGTGCATGTCGGAAGCTTGGCCTCAGGCTCCAGCCCCTCCCCCCTCATTCATATCCCCCACCATTGGTATTCTGCACTCCCCCACCCCCATCCCAGGGCTGCCTCAGCTGAGGATACCTACATACCTCCAGCAGCATTCAGTTCTGCTGGCATTTCTGAGCTGGTGCCAGGTCTTAGTTGATTTTTTTTTTGGGGGGGATCTGGTCGTGGGGCCTGAACTCTGAGCCTGGGCACTGCCCCTCAGCTCTTCAGCTCAAGGCTAGCGCTCTACCACTTGAGCCACAGCGCCACTTCCGGCTTTTTTCTTTTTTCTTATGTGGTGCTGGGGAATCGAACCCAGGGCCTCAGGCATGCAAGGCAAGCGCTCTACCACTGAGCCACCTCCCCAACCCCAGGTCTTAGTTGAGAATGTGGTACTTGCTATGAGAATGTGGTACTGAGTAGGCACTGACCCCCTGTCCTGAGGAGGCTCCCCAGCTGGCTGGGGAAACAGAGTCAGGACTTGTCAGCACCTGCCATGTGCAGAATCCTTACCCTGCTCACCTCAATCGCACAACCAACCTGGGAGGGACAAGTTAGCCCCATTTTTACAGTTGAACATATTGAAGGTATTGTGACTTTGCCAATCATGCGGCTTGAGTGTCAGAGCTGGGATTCTTCACCAGGCCAGCTCACCAAAAACTCTTGTAGAAAGCAAAGCCTGACCAAGACTGTGAGAGTGATGCAGGTTGTGAGGACTGACAGGACACCCCGGTCTGTGAGTTTAGGGTGGGTCTTGAGTGGTGGGCAGCACTGTAGATGGGGACCAGGGCAGACGGGAGGAAGGGCTTAGCATGAGTGAAGGCCTGGGGACAGGACACCTGAGGCACAGTGCTGAGTGTATGCATAGAGGAGGGGCAACAGGGACCTTGGATGAACTTGGAAGGGGAGGGAACCTTGTATGTAGGTGCCCCACTGGGGCAGGGGCAGGAAGTCCCGGCTCCAGGCAGAGCACCCAGAGAGGCTCTCGAGAATCCTCAGCCCTCCCTCCAGGATTATCTCTGGGTGGCTTGAGGCAGGGCAGTGAGAACAAGAGAGGAGAGGTTGGTCCCCTCTTGAGGGGCCTGGCAGGAAAGACACAATTAGAGAAGGGATACAGGGATGATGGGAGATTGCAGGGCCATCTCACCCTGTCCAGGAAATTGCCAGGCTTCCCAGAGGCGGCCCTGGAGAGAGGCTCAGGATGCCAGGGAATTGCCCAGGTGGACACCGCAGGGCACCTCAAGAGGCCATGGGTCTCATGCTCAGAGATGGGGGAGCATGGGGGCGCTGGGATCTGCATGCAGTTTGAGGCTGGAACCAGGGAGCAAGGAGTTGGGGAGTGAGCAGGAGAACATCGGGAGGGTCTGAGTACCACGTTCAAAATTGGGAATTCCTCTGCAGGGCAGAGGGGAGCCATAGCAGGGGTAAGAGCTGCGCAGTTCCAAGATCCTCTGTGCTTGCTTTTCTCTCTCTCTTCTTTCTTTCTTTCTTTCTTTCTTTCCTTCTTTCTTTTTCTTTCTTTCTTTCTTTCTTTCTTTCTTTCTTTCTTTCTTTCTTTCTTTCTTTCTTTCTTTCTTTCTTCCTTTCTTTCTTTCTTTCTTCCTTTCTTTCTCTCTCTCTCCTTCCTTCCTTCCTTCCTTCCTTTCTTTCTTTTTGGCCTGTCATGGGGCTTGAACTCAGGGCCTAGGTGCTGTCCCTGAGCTTTTTTGCTCAAGACTAGCAATCTACCACTTTGCGCCACAGTGCCATTTCTAGTTTTCTGGTGGTTAAGTGGAGATAAAACGTCTCATGGACTTTTCTGCCTGGGCTGGTTTTGAACCATGATCACCAGATCTCAGCCTCCTTAGTTGTTAAGTGGAAATATGTCTAAGGCTGTAGTTTTGAAGAACACTGTGGTGGAGAGAGGAACAGGCCCCCCAGGGCACCCTTGAGGATAGGCAATACTTCCCAAAGCAGAGAGGTGGATGCTGGATCACTGTATTTACTTTCCTTCCACAGAAATGGAGCAGGAAGATGGATGCAGAGTTATGCAGCATTTTCTGTGGGCCATGCTGACTAAAGACCTTGACATATTGTCCAGGTCTGACTGAGGGCAGGAACAGGAGTCTATGGTACCTTGGGCAGCCTGGCTGCTTGTGGTATGGCCTCAGACATCAGACCTGTTTTATGGTTGGCCAAACTGAGTCACAGCAGGAGAAAATGGCCCTGCCTTCCCTATGTGCTCCTGACTAGGGGGAAAGGACAGAAGTGAGAGCAGGTGGAATGAGTTGGTTTGGGTGTGTTAACAGAGATTGCAGAGGCCTGGAAGTCCTGGGGGAGGAGACCATGGGGAGCCTGGGTCCTTAACTGCAACACTCTGGGTGTCTCAGGGGCTGTGAGGACCAGCTGAAAGGAAGGGTTATCCTGGCTTGCATTGTGGAGAAGCTGAGTCAGGCTCTTCAATCAACTCCTTTGTCCTCTGTGACCTGTTTCAGTCCCCAGTCTCCTCCTCTCCTAGGACTTCTGGCCCCTGTGGGGTCACTGCACCACTGCTGCTTTTGCAGGTCTCAGAGTTGGAGAGAATATACTGCCCACAGCAATGTTCTCCCTGAAGCACAGCTGCACAACCTCTCTGTCTCTTTGTCTCTCTGTCTCTCTGTCTCTCTGTCTCTCTCACTTGGCAATCGATTAAATTTTGTCCCTAACCACATGGTCAAGTGCATGCTTTGTCCACAGCAATCAGTCATTCTGTCAATCCTTATGACATCTGAAGACACTGAAGTGACTTCCGCACAAGGTCACACAACAGTTAGCACCAGGGCTTACAGCATGCCCTTCCCTTACCACACCATCAATGTCTGAAGTCAGAGCCTGGTTATGGACTTCACTAACCTAGCAATACCACCACCTGATGGTAGCATGGCTGAATTGCAGGGCAACTCAGGAGTTTAATTCCTTCCCTTTAACTAAATTAACAAAACAACAACAACAAACCTGGGCCAGGTGCTGGTGGCTCATGCCTGTAATCCTAGCTACTCAGGAAGCTGAGATCTGAGGATCATGGTTCAAAGCCAGCCCGGGTAGGAAAGTCCATGAAACTCTTATCTCCAATAAACCACTAGAAAACCAGAAGTGGTGCTGTGGCTTGAGCAGTAGAGTGCTTGCCTTGAGCTGAAGAGCGCAGGGACAGCGTCCAAGCCCAAAGTTCAAGCTCCATGACCGACAAAAACAAACAAACAAAAAAACCAACAAAAAACCTGGCTTTTGAGTGACATGTGTATGACAAATCTCAAATACAGCCCCCAATATCACACTTGAGAATGACAGTTGCAAAAGGAGGGTTGCAGCTGGGGTTAGTGGATACGGAGTGGAAGGAATGGCATGGCTAGATGGAATAGAGCCGCTAGCTAGCATGCTTTGGCTTTCATCCTCCATCCTTGCAACGGAGCTTCCAGAGGGCTGTTCACTCAGTGGTGACTGAAAATGAGCTGTCTCTTTAAATGGCCTTCTGGTTGATGCAGAAGCAGCAGCTGGAGCTGTTACCAGGGGCAACCTGGCAAGCCACAGTGTGTTAAATTAAATTAAACAGGCCTCTGGCTGTCCTTCCCTCCCACTGAGGGAGGGGCTGCTCTCCTCTCCTGGAGGATAAAAGTTACTGTGGAGCCTGTGCTGGAGCAGCTTCAGGAACTCCAGCTCCCAGGCGCTGAGGCAACCAGGAGGGAGGATTGTTTCCTGAGGTCCAGCACAGAAGCCCAGGCTTCAAGCTGGATGTCAACAATGACACTGCTGTCCTGTGGCTGGTTCATGGAAAGGAACTGGGCCAGGCCTACACTGCCTCTGTGGTAGAAGACGTAACCTTGGTCTGGGCTGCAGGTGAGCGAAGGACAAACTCAGTGAGAGTTTTCAGACTATCTCCTGGCTCTGGAGGCCAGGTCTCTCTGATCTCAAGTTCCTGGTCTTCCCACTATGTCTTTCTCCAAAGAATTAGAGTTTATACAGTGTTTACCAGTTACAGAAGGCTTATACATGATTCCATTGGGCCCTCAGAACATCCTGCATAGGATGCAAGGTAAAAGCCATTACCTACGCACTACAAAAGGGGAAACTGAGGCAAGATACTGTCCTCAAAGCCACATGGCCACTGTGAAAGCCTGGACTGAAACTTGGGCCTAAGGCTCTTTTTGCTATGCTGACGACAGCAAGTTTAATCAGTGCTTACTATATACAAACCACAGATGTATGTGTTCCCTCCTTCGCTCTCCCAAAGGTGAAAACTTATCAGGACATGAGGCAACAAAGGCATGAAGTTGGGTGATGTTCCCAGAATGAAACAGATGACAGGCAGCAGAACTCAAAACTCAGCCACTGAGTTCCAGGGTTAGGAAGTGGGGTTCTCAGGAATGCCTGAAGAGCCTGGGTCCTGCCGTTGGGTAGGTAAGCAGCAGGGCCGGTGACAGGGCAGAAACAATGGGATCAGGATAAGCCCTAAACAGGAGCAGGTGTGTGTCAACTTGGGTAGGTAGGGGATGGTTCCAAGCCTTCCATTTCCTTCAAAGCAGGGTGCTAATCAAGGGGGTGCTGGGAGCGTGGCAATAAAAGCCCTTTTTATGAAACCAATGCCTTTCAGATCTATATGCTCTGAGTGGGCTGGACAGACACCTTGTTTGTTCTTATGGAAACTATTTGCCTGCAGTTTGAACTTCGTCCCTGATGGCTGCCTTCCACATTCCAGAGTGGGTTCTTGACAGCTGACTCATTCTCTTCCAGGAGGGGAGTGGCAAAGGGTAGAGGGCAAAGACTGAGAACTTTCTGGGGTCACTGGGCACTTGTGTACACAGCACCAGATTCTCACTGTGGTGGAAAGGATATTGTACAGATGAGAAAACAGGGGAGGTATTGGGATCAAGGCCATCAGCCTCTTTGGCCTCCACGGCCTCGTGGGCCTCCCTCCAACACCCCACATCCTCTCTGACTCCTTGCTGACACTGTGAAGGCTGACACCACTGAGGAAGTCACAAACTGCTGGTCTAGGAGGACAATTCGTTCTTCCTGCACATCTGGAATGTCCTCTGTGGTGTCGGCCCACCTGGCCCCCTGCCACCTGTGGGACGGGCAGGAGGGGTCCTCTCTGCCCCCCATGGAAGCCGATGCTCTCCTGCCAGCTTTGCCAGGTGTAAGGGCCATGCAAGGCTGGACTCAGAGGCCCCCCAACCCCCGCCCCTGCCATCTCTCCTCAGGGATTCTGGAAAGGTCACCCGACTCAGCCTGTGTTAGAAGCTTGTGGAGAGGGTCATGGAGGGTTAAATACGGCCAGCTGTAGGAAGTTTGCAGATCAGCCTCTGCCTGGGGAGTGAATATTCAGCCCTGCACTGTGTTCCTGGACTGTCTCACATGATTTTTTTTTGCCAGTCCTAGGACTTGAACTCAGGGCCTGGGCACTGTCCCGGAGCTTTTTTGCTCAAGGCTAGTGCTCTGCCACTTTGAATCACAATGCCATGTTGAGTTTTCTGGTGGTTAATTGGAGAGAAGAGTCTTGTGGACTTCTGTGCCTGGACTGGCTCTGAACTGTGATCCTCAGATTTTAGCCTCCTGAGTAGTTAGGATTACAGTGGTGAGTCACCAGCATCTGGCTTGTTCCACATGAATTTTACTTAGAGCAGATGGACTATTAGCATGTCTTTTTTGGGCCTAAGTCTGATATGTGGACACAGGCTCAGTGCTGGACAATGAGGAGCCACTTCTCTAGTCCATGGTCCCTAGAGAGAAAGGGCTACATCTTGCCTTGTCCTGGGTCCAAATCCAATTCTAGCCCCAATGGGAAAGGGTGCAGCACTAACAGGCCTCATGAGCCTGTGTAGTATGACACCATATGTACACAACTCCTTCTCCCAGCCAGAGGCTGGTGCTGCTGGATCCTGTTAGAGCAGCGGTGGGGGAGGGGGGAGGGGACCCCAAATCTATAGGAAGGGAGACTCAACCCTCAAACTCACCAGTTAAGTGCGCAAGAAGCCAGCAGCCAACTCGGCAGCACTGATGTACAAGGTGAGGTCAAGAAGTCTGAGTCAGGGGCTGGGAAGGTGGCTCAGTGGTGGAGTGCTTGCCTTGAATGCATGAGTCCCTGGGTTCGATTCCTCAGCACCCCATAAGCAAAAAGAAAAAAGCCGGAAGTGGCGCTGTGGCTCAAGTGGTAGAGCACTAGCCTTGAGCTGAAGAGCTGAGGGACAGCGCCCAGGCCCAGAGTTCAGGCCCCACAACCAGACCCCTCGCCCCCCCCCCCCCCAAAAAAAGAAGAAGTCTGAGTCAGACCCTCAGGAGTGCTGTCCTTAGCCTGTGCTTCAGTTCCTTTCAGCCGCTCATGCTGTGTGCCTCTGGGCAAGTCACTACACCTCTCTGAGCTTCCACTTGCTTGTCTTTAGACTGGGGTTAATAAGGAATGGGATTTTCAGTATTTCTGTGATGACCCAGTGAGATCATTTATCTATGAAAAGCACAAGCTCAGTGCTGGGCTTATCCTTACATGACCCAGCTGAATCAAATATAACCACTCAGAAGTGTGGAGGGATGCGTGTGCACATGTGCACAATCACACCTGAACACACACACAGACACTGGGACCCTGGGGTGGCTAACCAAGGGTACCTTCTTGCCAGTTACCACCCTGTAGGGTAAGAAGGATTGGAATTCACATACCTGTTTGTGAGGCTGGCCTGTAGCTTTGCCTCCCCTCCCTCTCTCCCTCCCTCATGCCCAGATGCCTGGTGAAATCCACATAGCACAAGGTTACCAGAGAAGTCCCTTCTCCGCCCTGAGCTGCTGTGCCCTGAGTGTGAGGGGAGCCCAGTGCCCAGCTAGTGAGGTCTCACTAATAAAGACAGTGAAGGTTGAACCTCAGAGCCTGACACGAACGCATAACTAGGTCTTATCTGACTGCAGAGTCTATGTACACATGAGCCTAATGCCCACAAAACCTTGATGTCTGCCACTAGGAAACCCTTTGTGACTCATGGTGGTGGGGGGTGGAGGGAGATGCTGGAGGAGCAGGAATGATAAAGCAAACTGGTTTTTCATATTTGTTTTTAGTCATGTAAGAGCAGGGGGATAACTCCTCTGTATAATAGCTTAATAAAAACAATTAAAAATAGTTAGAAAAAAAAACCACAGGGGATGGCAGGTGCTTAGTAGCTCATGCCTTGTAGTCCCAGCTACCAAGGAGGCTGAGATCTGAGAATTGCAGTTTGAAACTAGCCCAGGGAAGAAAAGTCCATGAGATTTTTTTTTTTTAATTTTCTGGTCCTGCCATTCGAACTCTGGGCCTAGGCTCTGTCCCTGCTCCTTTTGCTCAAGGCTAGCACTCTACCACAGCGTCACTTCCAGCTTTTTCTGTGGTTAACTGGAGATAAGAGTCTC
The DNA here is from genome assembly GCF_024711535.1 of Dipodomys merriami. Taxonomy (NCBI): domain Eukaryota; kingdom Metazoa; phylum Chordata; class Mammalia; order Rodentia; family Heteromyidae; genus Dipodomys; species Dipodomys merriami. The sequence goes on from NW_027204937.1 coordinate 459,675, forward strand.
ATGGACTTTCCTGCTTGGGCTGGCTTTGAACTGCAATCCTCACATCTCAGCCTCCTGAGTAGCTAGAATTACATGTGTGAGCCACCAGCACCCAGCTTGTCCATGAGATTCTTTTTTATTTTTATTTTTTTGAAGAAGTGAGGGATTTGTCTTTTTAAAATTTCTTTTATTTATTTTTTGTTTTCCTGGTACTGAGGAATTGAATCCAGGGCTTTATGCATGCTAGGCAAGCACTCTACCACTAAGCCATATTCCTAGCTCTCTATCAGATTCTTAAACTCCAAATAACCATCCAAAAGGCATATGTAGGAGCTGTGGCTCAAGTGGTAGCATGCTAGCCTTGAGAGAAAACAAACAAAATCCTCAGAGACAGCACCCAGACCCTGGACCAGCAAAAACAAACAAAAAAATAACCAACCACAACAGAGAACAGAGACAGAAAGTCACATAGATGCACCCGCCCATGCATCAGGCCTGCTTGTTTTCAGATTCTGAGCTGAACTAGCCCCATAGCATGTCCTTTTGTCACTGGTCAGCAGAGGGGTTGTCTACTGCTCTCTAGCACCTCTTTATCCTCTGGCTCTTGGGGCCCTTCCCTGCCTGTGTTGGCCCAGCCTCGTCAGGTAAAACATCTCTGGTCACAGCCTAGACTGACACAGCTGCAGATGCCCAGTCCCGCAGCACTCTGCAGGGGCCATTACACTGAAGGAAGGCCCTTACTGCCTCTACCTTCCACACCCATCCTCTGAGTATCCTCAACACAAGACATGGTGACTTTCCTCTGCCCCGGTTTTCTTTTTCTGGAGAGGGTCCCTTCTCCACTGGCCTTCCTCACTCCCACTTCTGTGACCCCCTCCAGAAAGATCAAAGGCTTTTCTCTTGAGTGGCAATAGTGCTTTGCACTCAAAACCTTGTGTTTCTTAGGTCACTCATCCTACTGTGAGCCATGCATGCCTCCAGCCCAGTTCGCACTGGTTATTTGGAGATAAAAATCTCTCGAATTTCCAGGACACGTGGCTGGACCACCAGCTGCCTATTTTATGCTTCCTGTCATAGCTAAGATAACAGGCATGTGCCACCACATACAGCTTTCGTCCTTTGGGATGAACTCTTGTGAATGGAGCTTGCCTCAAACCATGATGCTCCTCCTTATCTCATTCTCCCAAAGAGGTAGGATTACAGGAATGAACCACCTGTGCCTGACCAAGAGTAAAGATTTGCAGCCTGGTCAGGGAAGTCCGTGAGACTCTTATCTCCAATTAACCACCAGAAAACGGAAGTGATGCTGTGGCTCAAGTGGTAGAGTGCTTGCCTTGAACTGAAGAGCTCAGGGACAGTTGCCCAGGCCCAGAGTTCAAGCCCCAGGACTGATAACACACACACACACACACACACACACACACACACACACACACACACACACACACACACACACACACACACACACACACACACACACACACACACACACACACACACACACACACACACAAAGCAAAGATTTGGAATCAGGAGCAGTAGTAGGTTCAACTGCTACCTACTAGCTCTGTCCCCTAGGACACATCGCTTGCTACGCTGCAGCTCTCTGGTCTGTAAGGTAAGTCTCCTGTGAGGACTGTGTGAGGTGGTCACAGATACGACCAAGTCAGCTGAGTGAGGGAGGCTTCCAAGAGGAGGTGACACCGGAGCTGGTCTCTGATGCATGGCGCTTGCTGCCTAGGCAGGGGGCACTGAACCCTCTCAGAGGCATAAACCAGTACAGGATATTTGGAGAACTATAAGCAGGTGAGAATTGCTGCCAAGTAGCAGGCAGGGGAGGAGGAAGCTGGGGGACTTCACTGTCATCCTGACTGCACCTATTTCTTGAGCAGCTTCTTGATGCCAGAACTTTAAGAAGGAATTTATTTATTCATTTTTTATTTTTATTTATTTATTTATTTTTTGCAGCACTGTGGACAGAACCAGGGCCTTGTGCACACTCGGCAAGTGATCTACCACTGAGCCTGTGCCCTGGGTCAGGTACTTTATAAACACCATGCCATCAGCTCCTCAATGACACCTGTCTCTCCTGACCGCAGCTACTCTGGACAGAACTGGGGAGCAGCACTGGACCAGGCCCAAGGACGCAGCACAGAGCCTGAGAGCCACATTGCCTCTACCCACCCAGCCCCGCCTGCAGCCATTGGCTCCCTCTGGGGAACACTGGGCACCTGACTCAGCACTCGCTCAGCTGGGTGTTCACTCGCTGCCCCGTGTGTCTGTGCTGACTGTGGAGACGATGGAACTGACCTCTGTTTGTTTATCATCCTTGAACTCTCCCTGTTTACCTCCTCCAGGAAGCCTTCCCAGAATGCCTCCCGAGGGACCATACAGTGCTCCTTCCTGTGCTCACAGTAGAGAGAAAGAGCATCTCTGCGGGGATCACTACAGCCCTAATGAGCTCTGAGCCCCCTAGCTGCTCCCCCAAGGCTCTTCAGGTCCCCAAACCACCTGAGACCATAATGTTGGTCACCACAGTGCTGGGTGCTGTCCACGCAGGGCAGCCTGGCATTCAGGGCCACAGGCTTAGACTTCAAAACTGGAGACCTCCAGCCTGCTGGCTCCATTTGATGGGCACACCTGCACCCAGCTTGCAGATGGAGGAGGTGTTGTGCGTGGCTGAGGGACACCTGGAACCCTGCCTTGTCGCTGTGTAGGCTCTTTCTAGGGACTTTACAATCATTAATGCTTCTTCCTCCTTTCCCACCCTCCCTGCTTCCTCCCAGTGCAAGGGCTCGAACTCAGGGTCTCAAGCTCCGCTTGGCTTTCTTGTTTACAGTTGGTGCTCTAACTGTTGAACCACGCCTCCAGCCTGGAATTTTGCTGGTTCGTTGGAGTTGGAGTCTCATGGACTTTTCTACCCAGGTTGATTTCAAATCATAATCCTCCAGGTTTCAGCCTCCGGAGTAGCTAGTTCTACAGACATGAGACACCAGTGACCAGCTTCAAACTCTAACTCTTAATTATGACATCTGCCAAGTAAAGGATGTCCTTGTTTTACTGAGGATGTTACCCTATTATTATCCCATTTCACAGACAGGGAAGGGATGCTAGAGATGCTAAGTGCCCATTAGAAGTGAGAGCATGGAGAGTTGGGTTCAGAACCTGGGCCACTGGCCCAGAGTCTCTTCCCAGCCTCTACCCTGCACTGCTGTCTGAAAGTCAAGTCTATGCCCACCCATTCACGCTCTCCTTGAGGTTGTGAATCACACATTTCTCCTTACAGAAGCCATGAATTTGGGTGGAAAAAAACACTGAGAGAGTATATGTGGGCTTTGTGAATGCAGATATGCTGCCTGTGTGTAAAGGTTGTGGCTCTTTAAATATCACCAGTCTATAAATTAGGAAACAGTACTGTTCTCTGCTTGACCTTGACTGAGTTATGCTTTCACAGAAGTCACAGCACCCTCTCTCAACTGTGGTATTTTCTTTCATAGGAGAGAGAATGCCCTCCACATCGTTCTCCCGCCATTCATACCTCCTGCAGCAGGCAACTTGAGAGATAGACCCCGTGATCACCACCTGGGATGTAGGATTTGGTTAATTTCCACCCTTGGAGTGTGGGTTGGATCTACTGGCTTGCTTCTAATGAACAGAATATGGCACAAGTGATATGATGTTGCCAGCTGCTGGTAAAGAGCTGAACTGAAAGTCTCCCTTCTCCCAGGCGAGCCTTCAGCTTCGACCACTGTGCCCTCGGCACTGAGCTGAGCCATGTCTGGATTCCTACCCCCACAAAACAGTACAAAGACAAGTGCTTACTGCTTTATGCCATGAAGTTTGAGGGAGACTTGTTCTGCAGCAACAGGCAACTTGTTTGCCTAGTAACTTTCCATTTCATGCCAATCCCTATGCTTCACTGACATATGCTGCATGAGTGCCCTTATGCACCAGGCATTGACAAACCAGGCAGACAGTAGGAACCATGCTGTGGGAGCTCAGGGGAGACTCTGATGGTCTGGGAAGTTATTGAGATATCCTAAAGAGAGATGTCTGATACAGACCTGGGACTGAAAAGCCTTCCAGGCAAAGGTGGAATAGAAGGTCGCCCAAGAAGAGCCCGAGCCAGCACAAAGTGAACTGTTAGGAGCAAAGGCTCACGGGAATCAAGGTGCAGTAGAATATGGCCAAAGCCTGGCTGAAAATGGGGAAAGTAGAGGAAGAGAGACAGGTGGCAGTCACCAAGGACCTCAAATGCCCTCCCCAGATTCCGAGGGTTTATCAGCTAGTGTGTGTGTGTGTGTGTGTGTGTGTGTGTGTGTGTGTGTGTGTGTGTGTGTGTGTGTGTGTGTGTGTGTGTGTGTGTGTGTGTGTGTGTGTGTGTGTGTGTGTGTGTGTGTGTGTGTGTACTGGGGCTTGAACTCAGAGCCTGGGCACTGTCCTTTAGCTTTTTCTTTCAAGGCTGACACTCTACCACTTGAGCCACAGCTTCACTTCTGGCTTTTTGGTAGTTAATTGGAGATAAAAGTCTCACAGACCTTCCTGCTTGGGCTGGCTTCGAAATGGGGTCCTCAAATCCCAGCCTCCTGAATAGTTAGGATTACAGGTGTGAGTCACTAGCACCTGGACAGCTTGTATCTTTTCTTTTTCTTTTTTTTCTTTTTTTGGGGGGGCCTGATCGTGGGGCCTGAACTCTGGGCCTGGGCACTGTCCCTCAGCATTTCAGCTCAAGGCTAGCGCTCTACCACTTGAACCACAGCGCCACTTCTGGCTTTTTTCTTTTTGCTTATGTGGTGCTGAGGAATCGAATCCAGGGCCTCATGCATGCAAGGCAAGCGCTCTACCACTGAGCCACCTTCCCAGCCCCTGTATCTTTTCTTTTCCCTCCTTCCTACCCTTCCTTCCTTCCTTCCTTTCCTTTCCTTTCCCTTTCTCTCTTTCTCTTTCTTTCTCTCTTTCTCTTTCTTTCTCTCTCTACCCTTCCCTCCCTTCTTTCTTTCTTTCCTTCCTACCTTCCTTCTTTCCCTTTCCCTTCCCTTTCTCTCTCTTTCTTTCTTTCTTTCTTTTCTCCCTCTCCCCCCTCTCCCCTTCTCTCTACCCCTCCCTCCCTCCCTTCCTTCCTTCCCTTTCCTTTCCCTTTCTCTCTTTCTCTCTCTTTCTCTTTCTTTCTTTCTTTCTTTCTTTCTTTTCTTTCTTTCTTTCTTTCTTTCTTTCTTTCTTTCTTTCTTTCTTTCTTTCTTTCTTTCTCTCTCTCCCCCCTCTCCCCCTCCCTCCCTTCTTTCTTTCTTTCCTTCCTTCTTTCCCTTTCCTTTCCCTTTCTCTCTCTTTTTCTTTCTTTCTTTCTTTCTTTTCTCCCTCTCCCCCCTCTCACCTTCTCTCTACCCCTCCCTCCCTCCCTCCCTCTCTCCCTCCCTCCCTCTCTCCCTTCCTTCCTTCCTTCCTTCTTTCCTTCCTCTCTTCTCTTTTCTCTTTTCTTTTCTGGTCACAGAAACAGGCACTTGCTTGAAGGAACAAGGAAGAGGGATGGACTGACCAGGTTGGGTTTGCAGTATTCTGGGAATACAATAATAATACCGATGTGGGCCCCTAGTACAGGAAGGCAAAGGGATAGAGGTCGTCCAAGAAGAGAATGGGGTGCACACTGGAGGAGGTGTCTCTGCAAAGACCACAGCCTTTGGGGGTGTGGGGCTGGGAGTGTCCCTCACCTGCTTCCCGTAGCTGAGCGCCTTGTCGTAGAGGGCGATGCCTGCCACCAGCACCCGTGCGCGCTCTTCTGGGCTGGCACAGCCCACATCGAAGCCGTGCGCGTAGCCTTGCTCCGCTAGGCAGCGCGCAGCGCGGAGCTGGGGGTCCCCGGAGGCCTCGGGCTCTTCTGCCAAGCCCATGAGGCCCGCCAGCCTCGCGGCGCACGCCTCCTCCTCCTCCTCCTGGCCCAGACGCCCGTACACGTGTGCCAGGTTGGCCCAGGCGTTGAGGTTGCCGGGGTCTTCGCGGGCCACCTGGAGGAAGCGCTCGCGGGCCTCGTCCAGCTCCTCCAGGTGGAAGGCGAGCGCGCCCAGCAGGTGGCCCAAGGCCGGCCTCTGCCCCGCAGCCGCCAGCTCCAGCTCCTGCCGCAGGCGCTCCCGCTGCAGCTTCAGATCGCGGGGTCGCGATGAGGCCGGCGCGCACGGCTCGAAGTTCAGCTGCATCTCCAGGTGGAAGTGGCCGGGGAGGTAGTCTAGGTCGTCGATGAGCGCGTCCAGGTCGTCAGCCACGGCCTCGGGATCCGTCATGGCTGCGCTGTTGCTCCCTTGGCCTCGCCAAGTCGGTGGGTGGGCAGTGGATGGCGGGGTGCGGGGCGGGGAGGACGCCAGCCAGAGCGAGCCGGCATGGAGGCCCAGGGCGCGGCCACCACCGGGTCCCCGTCCGACCCAGGGATCCTGGGCGCCTCCCGCCCATGGGTGGGTCCCGTGTCAGCCACGGGGAGTGTCCTGTAGGTGTTTCCGCTTTCGCTGCTCAGCTAGACACAGCCTTGCACAACCAGGTGTGCCAGAAAAACAGGTGCATTGCCAAATGCGGGCCTCGCAAACCCGGGTACGCGGGGCAAAAGGGAGAACTTTTCACTCTGCTCAGCAGATGAGGAAACTGTTTCAGAGGAGGACAAGAGCTGGCCCAGCTCACAGGACTGGGGCGTGCCCCGCAAGAGCTCTGGAACCCCACTTTTGCCCAAGATCACCTCCCTCCGGGGTGCGGCTCCGTGCTGCCCTCCTGAGCAAAGCCAGGACTGGTCTTGCAGCTGAGGAAGCCCAGCTGTTCCATGCCCTCCACTGCTGTCCGGTCCCCTCAGCTGCTGTCCCCCCCCCTCCCCTCGGCCCTCCTAGCTCTCCAGTGTTCTTCCTCTCGGCAGAGTTCCCCCACACCTCTCACCTGGGTTCCTTCAGCCATTATTCCCACACTTCCCACTCGGGATTTCGCTACATCCTCTCTGCTCAGCAATGGCTTCCAGGTGCCAGTTCTCATTTCACTTGTTCAACCTGAGTAATGTGTGATTGGTCCTATGGCCTACTTTGTTCTTCTGTGACATGGGGATGCCAGTTCCTTCCCCCACAGGGCAGGGAGATGTCACAGGTAAAATCGTAAGTGGCCATTCTGGGTCAGTGTCAGCTTGGTCCTCCCCCTATCTGCTCATTCCCATCCTGCACCTGCCTGGTTCCAGTTTCCTGCTTGGGCCAGTCTTGCTCTCAGGCCTGTGGAAGTCTCCTGACCTCTAGCTTGCAGACTGGGGGGCCATGCTTTCTGCTGCAGGCCTGAGTCCTGCTACCCTGCTCTGGATTCTGGACCCCTCTTGCCATTCTTGCTCCCAGGCCTGGAGATGTGTGCTCAAGCAGAACAATTTGTGAGATTCTTACCTCCAATTAATCATCAAAGAGCCAGCGGTAGAGTGGTGCCTCCACTGGTAAAATACCAACCTTGACCACAAAAGCTAAGGAACAGTGCCCAGGCCCTGAATTCAAGCCCGAGTACTGGCATTAAAAACCAACCAACCAACCAAGATTTTGGTGCCATTGATCACTTGTTATTTTTGTAGATAAAAAATGTAATACAATTAGTAATTTTTAATCTAAAAAAGCTTACTATAAATTGCTCTTGATCAGGAGATGAACCTTGTCCTCTACCTGCCTTGATTTGTTCATGTTGTAGCACATAGCAGCTGTCAATTGTCATTTTTAAGGCTGAATAAAGGCTGTCTATGCCAGACTCTGCTTATCCATTCATCTGTTGGCATTCATGTGGGTTTCTCCCATCTTGTGGCTGTTGTGAACAGGTTATATTACTATACAAGTACATGTTTGGGCCCTGCCTTTGCTTTCTTCTGAGTATGTATCTAGAAGTAGAGGTGCTGGATCATACAATAATGCTTTTCTGTTCTCTAAGAAACCGTTGTGCTGTTTTCCACAAGTAAACCATTTTATTTTCCTACCAGCAATAAGCCACATTCCAATATCTCTACATCCTTACCAACACGTGTATTTTCTATTATTTATAATAGGCACGCTGATGGGTGGGCTTAGCTTTTGCCTGACTCCCAGAAGGTTAGTAGAAGTTGGGAGGAAAGGAGAGCTTGAGTCTGGAGGTGTGTGTGTGTGTGTGTGTGTGTGTGTGTGTGTGTGTGTGTGTGTGTGTGTGTGTGTGTGTGTGTGTGTGTGTGTGTGTGTTTCAGAAGCAGAAAAGGCTAAAGGGTGCTCTCAAATATTATGTCTCAAATGTATCCTGCCTTACTATATATGGCCAGGGCACTGGATCATTTTGTCTAGGCCATAGTTCCCTTTCATTTTATTTTCTCTACCACCTGAGCCTTACCTCCAATCCCAAGTTCCCTTTTCTGTACAATGAGGGTGGGGAGGTTGGGCTAGTATCTCTGAGAGGGAATAAGCTTGCTGTTCAGACAAGGAAGTAGTTGTGATAGGGCAGTGTTGGGCTGCCTAGGACAGGTGCCCTTACTGCACAGTTGACTCACCATGGCCCATTCTAGCCTGCCTGTCCACCAGGACCCAGTGGACCTTGTCACTCCTCCATGAGTCCCAGAGCCAACGGATCAGTGTGGGAGAGAAGCAGCTAAGCAGCTGTAGAAAGATTGGACCCCCAAAGATTCCTGAGCAGACCTGGGGCGGTGGAAGAGTTCTGGGTGTATAGGTCTACATATCTGATGCTGCCCTGATACCTCAAAAATTCTCCTCCAGGAAGATCCAGTCATGTATCCCTGTCCTAGGTGAGGAAAACAATGCTTGGTGAGGGTATCTTGCTCAAGGTCACCAGCTAGGAAGCAGCAGAGAGGGGATCCTGCTCTGGACATTGGACTACATTCACCCATTCATTAATTGTCATTTAACAAATATTTACTGAGCACTTACTATGTGGTAGGTACTTTATCAGGAAGAGGATAAGATACAGTCTCTCTGTAGGCCTCTGACAGGTTCTTTTCCAAGGACTAGGAATGACAGCTCTTGCTGTGTTTAGGAATGTCACCAAAATTGGGTCATCTCATTTTTGCAGCAGTCTGTGGAGACAGATCACTCTCTCTATGGAAGAATGCTGAGACAGAGAAGGAAACAACTTGCCCTAGATCCCAGTCCTGGGGAGGGACAGTGGATGACTCAGGGTATTTGATCCTGAGGCCCCAGGCTTCTGACCATCCATTCAGTGATATACGATGGACACTCTGGCAGCCATGACCATGTGCCCCAAAGCATAGAGCCTCAAAGTCCAGCTCTGGGCTGTGGGAGGGTGGGGCCACACATTAAATACTGGCTCTGGGTATGAGAAGGGCATTGGGTGGGGCCTGCACAGGAAAACTGTGCACCTCTGGTCCAGAGCATATCCTACCTGTCTGTGGCTTCAACTGTGTCATCAAGAATTAGATGGAGGGCTGGGAAGGTGGCTCAGTGGTAGGGCTTGCTCTGCATGCATGAGGCCCTGGGTTCGATTCCTCAGCATCACATAAACAGAAAAAGCCAAAAGTGTTGCTATGGCTCAAATGGTAGAGTGCTAGCCTTGAGCTGAAGAGCTGAGGGACAGTGCCCAGGCCCAGAGTTCAGGCTCCCCCAGGCAGGAAAGTCCATGAGATTCATCTCCAATTAACCACCAGAAAACTGGTGGTGCAGTGTCTCAAGTGGTAGAGCACTTGCCTTGAGCTAAAGAGCTCAGAGACAGTGCCCAAGCCCAGTGTTTGAGCTCCATGACTGATAGGGAAAAAAAAAAAAAAGGAAGCCAGGAGCTGGTGGCTTACACCTGTAATCCTAGCTACTCAGGATGCTAAGACCTGAGGATTGCTGTTCAAAGCCAGCCCAGGCAGGAAAGTCAGTGAGACTCAAATTTTCCACCAGAAAACCAGAAGTGGCATTGTGGCTGAAAGTGGTAGAGCACTAGCCTTGAGAGAAAGCTCAGCGATAGCACCCAGGCCCTAAGTTCAAGCCCCATGACCACCACCAAAATAAAAATACAAATTAGATGGAGATTTCCGCTCCATTAGTTGCTAAAGGCCCTTGTGGGATAAGAGACAATCCTGGAGATGCTATTTCAGCTAGACACAGCCAGGGGTGCTGGAAAGAGGAAATACAGGAAGAGGGAGAGCTGACCATGTTCTGTTGGAAGTGCGCACGCTCAACTCCTTTCTTCACCTGGCAAGTCCACGCTTCAGTGTTAAGCTTGGAATTCTCCTCCTCTAGGAAGCCTGCGCTTGACCCATCCACGGATCTCTCTTGGGCCTGACCACAGGGTAGGGGCCAGGTTTGGCCCCCAGGCAGGCTGCACAGTGTCTGTCCAGAATGGATGTTCAGGTGTGTGAGGGACAGACCCTGCAAGCCCCTGCCCACCTCTCCAACCTGACCTTGGTCCTCCATGCTCCTCTCTCCTAGCCTGCCCCTATTTCCTCCTTCCCTCCATTGTCGGGGTGCCATTTTGCCCAAATCTCTGCTCTTTCGGTCCTTGGTTACATCCCATCGGATGTTAAGAGGCACCTCCTGAGTCTGGTCTCACCCAGCAAACAAATCCTCAGCAAATGATCAGACCAAATCGCTCCATATTAAACACCAGGAGGGGTCATTAAGTCTTCAGGGAAGGATCTCTGGCAAGGCAAGCCTGGAAAACACACAAATGAATGAACACTTCTGGGAGGGGCTGGCGGCGCCACGTCGCACCGACGCAGAAAATCACAAGCCTCTGGTTGCCGTGGTAACGGGGCGGGCCGGGGCGAGAGCTGGGGGAAGGGTGCTCCGGGGCTGGGCAGGCTCAAGTCAGGCTGCTCGGACCTCGTGGCTGGTGCCCGATCACCACCACCGGCACCATGACCTCCACCTTCAAGTGGTTCGGACGGGCGCCCTTCGGGGTGCAGAGCCAGAGGTGCGGCCCATCTGCATCCTGGAGCTCACGTTCTAAGGCAGCCTCTGCCCGTCCCCCAGCGCCCCCTCCTGAGGGTTGGGGGTGGTTAAGGCCCCTCCCCTCGGAAGGGATGTAGTTTGGAGGAGGAGGAGGGGTTGTCTAGCAGTAAGGGGGGCTGGACCTCCCTCCACTTCTTCCTGCTGCCCACCCCCTTAAAAAAAAATAACAACCTCTTCTACTTCCTTAGTGCATCCTTGTAAGTCAGGTCCAGAGCACCGATTATGTGCCGGGTTTAGAGAGAAGCCAGATAATCTAGCACTGTGGGTGGGAGGCTGTGAATGTGGCTTAGTGGTAGAGTGCTTTGCCTAGCATGCATGAAGCCCTGGGTTCGATTCCTCAGTACTCCATAAACAGAAGAAGCCAGAAGTAGCGCTGTGGCTCAAGTGATAGGGTGTTAGCTTTGAGCAAAAGAAGCTCAGGGACAGTGCCCAGGCTCTGAGTTCAAGCCTGGGGACTGGAAAAAAAAAAAGTAGTGGGTGGAAGGGTGGGAGTGTGGTAGGCAGAGCAGCTGCCAAACAAATCCATATCCCAGAGTTCAAAACCCCAGTACAGCCCTCCACTCCACAGAAAGGTTGTGGGTGAGAGTTTACCCAGTGGTCTCATCTTCAGATACATTATGTGCATTTTATAGTTTGCACTCTATGAGAGAGGGGCAGGGTAGATAAAAACCATATCATATTAAAGCTATCTACAAACCCAGTGTGGTAGTTCACAGCTGTAATTCCAGCACAAAGGAGAATGAGGCAACAGGACCTCAAGTTCAAGGCCACCCTGGGCTACATCAGGAAACTGTCTCAAACACACACAAAACATACATTGCATTATATATGATGTATATCTAAAATATATATAATAGTGTAATATGCATATACATATATATACATACACGAAGTCTAGTGGTGATGGGCCCTTTAGCAAAAAACTTAGCTGGAGGAAGAGTTGGAGGGTGAAGTGGGACAGATGGGGGTGGAGTCACCCCGAATGGTCCAAGCTACTGCAGCCCTGATGTTCAACCTTCATGGCCAGCTCCAACGTCACCTGTTTTGGGAGAGTGGCCTGCCCATCCTGTAAGACTGCCCAAGCTGGGGTCCAGTGCTAGGCACTGGCTCAGTGGGCTGCATGTCTCCCTAGGTTCGATGTCTCTGGTGTTTATCCCCAAAGAAAGAAACTCAGCACCTTCACAGAGGCTCCCTACTCCAGACAACATTCCGTGGATGTGGTGAGTTCTTGGCCGTTTGGCCTCCCCCACATAGTCTGGTTTTTGCTCTTCGAAGCAGCCCATCCCAGTGGGTGAGCTGAGCTGTGTATGAGATGTGTTCCTCCCTTTCCTCCCCCCTTTTCTCCCTTCCTACCCCTTCCACTCCCTTTTCTCCCTTTCTCCATACCTACAGCCCCAGGTATGAGCTTGATCTGGAGTCAGGCTTCTGATGTGTTTGATAACATGGACTGTGGTGCAAACAGCACATTTTTGGGGGCTGCACAGACCTGGATCCTGGTCCCAGCTTCAGTGCTGGCCACTGTGGGCTCTCCAGTGTTCCTACGCCTCCCTCAAGTGTGACAGGGCCAGTGCCAGAGGAGGTTAGGATCACACCTCGCATACCAAGTGCCCAAATGCTCAGATGGATGCTGGGGGGGGGGGATTGCTTGGCCTCTAGCTCCAGGTCAGGGGTGGTTTGGTGAGGAGAGACTGGGTGGGTATGGAGTTTGCTGTAAGGATGGACTAGATGTGTATGGCTGGTCCAGTTCTGACAATGTTCTAACTCAGTCCCATATAGGACCTGGGGCTTACAACTGCACAGAGACCTGCTTCAGCAAAAAGAAGCTGAAGAAGGAAGTGGGCACAGGATGGGCCCGGGCTCTGGAAGCTACCAGGCTGACCCAGTTGCCTCACTTCCAGTACCAGGCCATCATGAAAGAGAGACATAAGAAGGTGAGGCTGCTGGCTCACGCCCTGTCCTCTCCTGGGCCAGGCTTCCAGGTTTGGCTGCTCCATGCATGGACCTCAGTGTCCTTCCAGGTTTTGATGGTGCTAGCTCATCCTGGAAGATGTCATCCCTTGAGTCCCCTTCCTGTGTGGACCTTTCCTGCTTCCCAATTTCCATCTTATGCTTTCTTCTTTTGGGACAGGAGACGAAACTAGGACCTGGCTGCTACAATTTCAAAGACTTCTTACAAGAGCTACAGCAGAAACCATGTAGCACTCGGGGGCTTCTCAGCTCTGGGGAGATCCGGTTCCGAGGCCTCATCGGGGTAGGTGTTCTCAACTGCAGAGAAGGATCCCTGCCATGCTCTGCTCTCTGGGCACTGCGAATAGCTTGAATGATGCCAGAACCCCCCTTCCTTGTTTGTATCTTTTCCTCTTCAGGCTTGGCCCAGGCTCTCCTCTGGGTCCTCAGAGCTGCTGGGCTTTCTGTATCTCAACAGGGATGGGTTTGGTCCTTCTCTAGGTCCCTGCAGCGCATGTGGAAGATATTAGGTGCTCAGCAAGTGTCCTCATCTGTATACACAGCCAGCTAAGCAAGAAAAGGAAGAGGGCAGGGGAAGGAGGAGCTGGGTCTTGAGGCCCTTGAAGCCAAGATGGCTCCTTCAAGGGTCATTCCAAGGGCTGTGGGAGGGACGCTGAGGGTTTGGATCCAATGGCCTGCTTGGTTGTCTATGGGGAGCATCTGATTGTGGGCGTCAGGGCTAGGAAGGCAGCTGCAGACTTGCAGGGAGAGGTGCTGGCTGAGTAGGGCTTCAAGAAAGTGTGGGGTACAGTGATCACTTCCCAGGAGGACAAAGGAGGCCCCACATCAGGAGAGAGGGTCATTCCACACACCTCAGTGGTGAGTGCTGCCATTCTGTGAGTGCCCTCCTGCGCTTGCTCCTGAACTCTGCTGAAGGATGTGCCATGGTCTTTCCCACACTTACCCCATTGCAGCCCTCTGCTAGGAACATCCTTCCTCCCCTAGCAGCCTCCTAGCCCCAGACTCTCCTGCTCACCCAGTAGCTCTCAGCTTTCAGAAACCTCTGGATCCACTAGGAGCCTTCTCTCTTCCTATGAGCCGCTGTTGTAGGTAGATGTTTGGTGTCTCACCTCACCCCCGCTCCCCACTCACCAGAGTGTGATGCACATCTACACAGCCCATGACATTTTGAAGGCCCTGTAGTGCTTGGTACACAGTTGGCATGAAATGAGTGTTTGCAATCACCTTGGGACCTACAGGATCAGAGAGGATAAGTAACTTGCCCTGGGCTGCAAAGCTGACAAGGAGTAAACTGAGATCCAAATAGCAGAATGTTCGATCCTAAAACCCAGGGCATTTCCCCTAACCCCTGTCACCCAGAAACCTAGGAATGTGGCGTCCCCTGACATTCAGGAAACAAACAGCTACATCTTCAGGTGTAGAGTGTGACTGTCACCTAGGACAGGGATGCCTGGAGGTATTTTTAAATGAGTTATTACCTCCTAATCTAAGACAATCATAGCTGGCACTTAGCCAGCACTTGGTAACCTAGTCCTCAGGACAGCCCTGGGAAGTAGGTATTACCATTGTGTCTACTGTACAGACAAACCTGGAGCACAGAGATTGCTAAGCAGCCCTCCTAGGCCACACAGCTAGAAGGTGGCTATAGCAGCAGGACAGGAATCTAAAGTGCCCAAGGTATAGCCTCTCCATTTCCCCAGGGGCTGTGCTTCCTTCATTTCTGGAGGACTGGTCTAATATCAGGATTTACGTCTGACACCCTCTTTCCTGTGTCCTCAGCCCTGAGCACTGGAATATCTGTCTTTACTCCTGCCTGAGGGACTCTCCCCCCCCACCCCAAGCATCTTTGGGGAATCGTTCTCAGGCTTTGAGCAACAACTTTTTAAGAAGTAACAATTCCTCCATTCTCTCCCCCAAGTTAATCCTTCTGGCCTCAGAATGTGTGGCTCTGAGCTCGCAGAAAAAAGAATTGGAATCTTTCACACCAGCCAAGTTATAGAATCTCTGAATTTGGATGTCTGAAGGGAAAAAAAAAATGTGGTTGTGGTGACAAAGTACCCAGCTCTAGGCCTCGTGCTGTCCAGGAACTCCTAGTACAGGGGATCCCTCCAGGGCTTGTGATGTTTGCTGCCCAGCACCCCAGTGCCCCTTTTTGGAGGTGGGAACACAGATGTGATTTGCCTTTCTGAGGACCAACCACATCAGTTTGGTCTCATTGAGTTGGCACCAGGTACCTGTTTTTGAGGCCTTCTAACATAGCACATCACTTAGGGCCCCAGCTTCCTGAACTCTTGGGGAATTTCTCTAGAACATACCAAGATACTCCTATTCCTCACAGGAGGCGAGGCATAGTCCCATTGCTTTGGAGATAATTATGCTGCTTGCAGTGGCCTGATTTGTCCAGCAGAGGCCCCTGCTTCTTTGTCAAGTTTGGGTTTCCCAGGGCTAGTTCCAGGGCCCAGAGATAGGCAGAGCTGATCTATCTGTGGAATGACAGCGACCCCATGTGGCTAGAAGATGCAGACTAGCAGGCCAAATCCTGCTGCATTTCACCGAAGTATGCCCACCCACATGCAGGCAGCTCTGCTCACTTCTCTTAGGTAAAGACCACACTTCCACCCTGGTTACTCAGTCCAGGCCCCTGACGCTTATTCCAGATACAGTTCTTCACCTCTATTGTCCCCAACACTGTCAGTCACCTCACCCTGACTATGTGTTAGGCACTCCAGGGCCCTTTAGAGAGGCTGTTCAGCTTCACCATCACTCCCCGAATGATCATCCCTAATGTTAGTTACCACAGTGGATTCTGATGCTCACGGCCCGTGCTCACTCATCTCAGAAGCAGTATAATGAGAATCTGAACCCAGGACTCTAGATGCTTCTGGGGAACCGAAGCACTGTTGGAAGCACATGCCAAGGATGGGCTGGGAATTGGGAACAGAGGATTGCCTGATACAGTGCGGGGGAAGAAGGTGTAGTCCCAGGAGAGACGGTGCCTGAAGGGCTTTGAGGATTAACAGGACTCCCTCCCTCCCTCCTTCCTTCCTTCCCTCCTCCTTTCTTCCCTCCCACTTCCCACCCTCCCTTTCATGTTTGGTACTGGAGGGAGCTTGAACTCAGCACCCAGATGCTGGGTTCAAGGCTTAAACCTCTGGAGCCACTTCTGGCATTTTGGTGGTTCATTGGAGATGCGTCTCACAGATTTTCCTTCCTGGGCTAGCTTTGAACCTTGATCTTCAGATCTCAACCTCCTGAGTAGCTAGGATTCCAGGCTTGAGTCACTAGCCCGCAGTATTAGTAGGTTTCTGAGGCAAAGTGGTCAGGAAGGGATTTCGAGTGGCAGTAATTGCAGTAGCAAGCAAGGGCTGCGCTTAGGTGGTAGCAGGGAGCCCACAAGATAGAGGTGGGACAGGCCAGCAGCCGGGAAGTCTGGTGATGAAGCTGAACTTGGAGTTGAAGGTGTGGGCGGTAGAGGAGCATCAGCACTGACCAGGTTGTATGTTGGGGGTGGTGACTCAGGGACAACCTGAAAATCTCATTCGCCTGTTGGGGGGTGAGGATCCTCCAAGGAACCAATACTGATGGTCCTCACTTCTGCCTCCCAGAACTTCTACCCAGGCCCTGGGAATTATGGGGAGAAAGGCAATCCATACACGCAGCTGGAGGAAAATGCCTGGAACCGGTCACATTCTGAGGGCCTCATGTGCAGGATGTCCCACAAGCCACCCAGCTCCAGTGATGAGGTACCCCGCACCTAGCCACGCCTCCCCCACTCGGGGCTGGGAGGGGGCTTTCAGGGTGCCCTGCCTTTTGCAGCCCTCTTGGCAGGCCTTGTCACGTCTTCTGTCTCTAGGGGAGTGGTCTGGGACCCGGCACCTACACCATCAAAGACGGCATCCAGTTATTCCTGGAAAAAGCCACCACCGCCCGCGGCCCTTATGACATTTTCTCTGGTGATCGAAGCAAGCCTTTGCCTTATGGACATTACTCTACGCAGGTTTGTCCCCAGGTGGGGGGAAGGGGCAGGAGGGCACTCTTGCACAGAATACAAGGTGCTGCCTAGAGGTCCTATCCCACAACTGGCTTTCTGGGCCTTCTACCCAGTAAGGCAAGGAAACAGGCTGGCCAGCTAGCTGGTGAGAGGCAGAGCTGGGATTTGAACCCAAGCATATCCTTCTGGTTGCATGGCTAGTTCTAGCCTTGCTCCTGCAAGAACTGCGCTGGAGGTGTGGATGGGCTGTGATGTGAGGCTGGACACAGGTGTAGTATCCTGCAATTCTGGAAGAAGTATCTTCCTGGCTTCATAGGTATAGAGCTAGTCTGGCTGGGTTAGGGAGTGTGCTCTGTTGGAGAACAAGAGGGTTAAGAGGGGAAACTGAGGTAGAACTTTAGCCTGCCTACCTCCTTCAAGTTCTTGTAGTGGGGTTTTATGACTGTGCTTGGCTTTCTTCATGCTTCTAGCAGTGGGTACCTGCTGTCTGTCTAATGACCTAGTTTTTCTTTCTCCTCTGTGCAGTCAATCAGAGCAGACAATTGGGTCTGCTTGATAGTCAAGGCACGGGGGGCTCCACCTTTGTGGAACTTAGAAAATCATCGGTAGGAGTTAGCAAGTGACAAGTGTGGTGGCAGAGGCCAGTAGGAGAGCTAGGAAGGGTGGTGGGTAATGTGGCCTTTCGGTAAAAAGTTGATGGCTTGTGCCTTGTGACCTGGCTGCGCCCCATAGGACTTCCCAGACCTCCCCTGACCAGCCACCAGTACAGGACTACAGCAAACCTCCACCCTGCCCAGTGACAGCCCTTAATGCTTCTTTGCATTTGTTTTTTTAATAGACTTCTTCCTTCCTTTCCTTTTCCTTTTCCATTTCCTTCCCTCCCTTCCTCCCTCCCTCCCTCTCCCTCTCCCTCTCTTTCTTTCTTTCTTTCTTTCTTTCTTTCTTTCTTTCTTTCTTTCTTTCTTTCTTTCTTTCTTTCTTTCTTTTCTTTTCTTTCGTTCTTTCCTTGCTTGCTTGCTTGCTTGCTTTTTCTTTCTTGCTTTCTCGCTTTCTTGCTTTCTCTCCCTCTTTCCCTCTCCCCCCCCCCCCGCCCCGTTCTCTGTCTTGGGGCCTGAACTAGGAGCTTGAGTGCTGTCCTGGAACTCTTTTTTTCACTCAAGGCTAGAGCTCTATACTTTTGAGCCCCAGCTCCACTTCCAATTTTCTTCCTGCCTGGTCTGGCTTTGCACCACGATTCTCAAATCTCAGCCTCCCAAGAAGCTAGGATTTCAGGCATGAGATACCAGTGCCCAGCTAGATTTTTATATCTTAGAGTAAGGGTAGGTTCCTAGCAAAACTGAGAGGCAAGTACAAATTTATATGAATCCTCTCTTCTCTGCTATCAAGATTCCACACCAGAGTGGAACATTTTGCTACAGTCAGTGAACCTACAGTGACATGCTTTGTCCCCTCAGCCTGCGGTTTCACTCTTGCTGGTGGTCATTCTGTGGCTTTGACAAGTGAGTGTGGCTGTAGTGTCCGATAGAGTCATTTCAATACCCTGAAAATCATCTGCATGCATATGTGTGTGTGTGTGTGTGTGTGTGTGTGTGTGTGTGTGTGAGAGAGAGAGAGAGAGAGAGAGAGAGAGAGAGAGAGAGAGACAGACAGACAGACAGACAGACAGACAGACAGACAGACAGACAGACAGACAGAGAGAGAGAGAGAGAGAGAGAGGGAGAGAGAGAGCCAATACTGAGCAATACTGAGGCTTGGACTTAGGCCCTCAAGCTCTTGCCTTAGTTTTTTTCCCCTTAGAGCTGGCACTCTACCACTCGAGCCACAACTCTACGTCAAGCTTTTATTTTTTAATTATTAATTAGAAGTACAAGTTTGGGGATTTTTTTTCTGCATAGGCTTATTCCTTAGATCTCAATTTCCTGAGTATCTAGGACTACAGGTGTGAGTCACTGTGCCTAGCCACATTGGTTCTTTTAGCAGTTGAAATACGGTTCTTGCTTAGGACATTGCCTGGTTCAGTAAATGGCCAGTGAGTGAACGAGAGAAGGAATGGATAAAGGCAAGCTGGGTGGCGGGGTATGGCATGTATATGGGGTGCAAGGGACTATCTCCACCCTGCCAGCTAGTGGGTAGAAGCATCTGCTAAGCCCAGGACAGATGGGCAAAAGGCAGTGAATGTGGCCTACTTGTCCCTGCCACTTGCTCTGCTCTGATCGCTGGTAAGGGTGTAAAGAGAGTTCTTGCTTTTCCTGGCATAACTTCTCCCACCCTCTCTCTGTCTCTCTGTCTATCTCACAGAAAAAAAAGCCAAAGGAACCATCAGATTTCAAGAGCTTCCTGGAAGATCTTAACTCATGCTGCCATAAGAAGCATGGCGTTTTTTCAAAAATGCCTCGTTTCCCGAAAACTCCAACAGAGAGGCTTTATTGGACTACCGTTAGCCAGTGCCCTCGAAACCCAGTCAGTGTACCCTGTGGCCTGACTTCCATAAGACAGTTCTCTTATGGGTGGGCTGGGTAGGTGGGCTTTGATAGCTGTGTTAGAGCGACAAGCACAGGCCTAGGGATGAGATCCACTTCGTCTCCAGTCCTGGTCCTGCATTTCTACTCTGGCCCTGTTACCCTCTCAGCCTTACTTTGCACAGTTGACCTCCGAGGATAGAGAGTGTTTATGGGTTACATGGCATTCCATGCTTGGAGCCTACAGTATGGTGACTGGTTGTTCAGGAAGTGCCAGCCAGTGTGGATCTCCATCCTGAAGAAGGGTCCTGGCCCTCAAGAGCTGAAGAGAGGCCAAGGGGAGACTGGGCCGGATGGAGCATGACATAAGGACTGTTTTAGGTGGTGTTCCTATGGGTTCTGGACCAGGTAGCCTCAAGCGCTGCCTGGTTCTGCGCCATTCTCCCTGGAGGGTAATAGGAGATCCTGTGCTAAGTCAGGCCTCAAGGCAGAGAGTATGCTCTGAAGGATATGGGAAAGGGTTGAATGGCAGTGGGAGGTGGGAATCAACACTTCCTGAACACCTGGTAGCCACTTTCCCATTTAGGATCAGTATTTGCATTTCACAAAAGGAAAGCTGGCCCGAGTTAGGAGGGGATCTGCCCTGGAGATTGGAAGAGCTGAGTGGGAAGAGATGCACTGGAACCCAGATGTGGAGCTCGAAGGCCTGGGGACCTGCCCAACGACAAGAGTTCCTGGGAGCCTTACATAGAGATATCAGGCTGAGGAGCTTAGAGTGGTGCATGGGTTCTGAGGGCACTAGGGACCCCTTCACCTCCCCTGTGCTTGGTTGAAGTCTCAGCCCTGCTGAGCAGATGCTCTGTCCCGGGCTGAGCACTACCAGGGCTCTCAGATGTCCTTCCTTCCTTCTAGGCCACATCTGGCCCTGGCTTCTTCGTCCCTCGAAGAACAACATCCAAACATGTCAACTCACCACCATTCCTCCTGACCTCCAAGCGGTCAAAGCCTTCCATGATGGTTTTAGGAAGCTGGGTAAGTTAGACTGGGGTGGGTGGGGCTGTGTGGTTCATGGTGATGGGCAGGGAATTCTCTCTTGCTGCTATACTCCGTGCTTCTGGGCACTGATGTTAGAGGGCTTGGTGCCACTTCTTTCTGCCCCATTCATGTCTCATTTCTACAAGGCACTGCTTGCCCTACTTGAGCAGGTGGCAGGTTCCCTGGAGGCCTTGTTTTTTTTTTTTTCCAGATTGCAGGGCCCCATGCTTGGACTTCTGATACAGTAGGCCTGGAGAGGAAGCCTGGAATCTGCATGTCTAACCAGCTCCCAGATGACAGTGATGGTGCCCCATACTTTTAGAACCAAGGAGCTAAGAGAGCTCCCACTCCCTATTCTCTTATTTTGCAGAGAAATGCTCCTGCTAGTCTGCCATATTTGTCTTGCAGCCTTAGGTTTAGCTAGTAGGGTTGATCCATTTCTTACCCCTGGGTCAGCAAGTGTCCCTCCTGTCTTCTTCCCTCTTCTGCATTCTTTCTCTTCCGTGTGTGTGTGTGTGTGTGTGTGTGTGTGTGTGTGATGTAAGCTTTAGAGTGTTTGTGTTCTTTTGGAATAGGCCAGTTCCTAGGTTTTGTGTGCATGCCTTCTATTTTTGTGTGTGTTGATTGTGGGGCTTGAACTCTGGGCACTGTCCCTCAGCTCTTCAGCTCAAGACTAATGCTCTACCACTTGAGCCACAGTGACACTTCCAGTTTTCTGGTGGTTTATTGGAGATCAGTCTCACAGACTTTCCTGTCTGGGCTGGCTTTGAACCGTGATCCCCAGATCTCAGCCTTCTGAGTAGTTAGGATTATAGGCATGTGCCACCAGTGTCTAGCTTAATGTCCACAAATGGCTTTGGACACTGACATCATTCTCTCCTTCACTTCTCCATTAAACGTTTTAAGGACACCTGTTATTGGAGTCTAATGATCACACATCTGAGGATTGGGATGTAGCCTGGTAGTAGAACATTTGCCTAGTATGCACAAGACCCTGGGTTCTTTATTTTTGTCAGTGCTGGGGCTTGAACTATGCTAGGCATGCACTCTACCACTAAGCCACATTCCCAACCCAGGTGCACAAATCTTAAGTGTCTATTAAATTGGCTTGATCCTGCATCCCCCCCCTGACGGCCCCCCTCACCCCCCCCCCCCCCCGCACTCACATCACACTCCCAGGCCCCTGCAGGGAGTTCTATGTGGTGCTAATTGGCTTGCTATTTTGAAGGTGTCTCCTGGTTTGTTTTACTGCTTTTTGTCACTATGTACCTGAGAGATACCAACTTAAGGAAGAACTTTTTTTGCTCATGGTCTCTGAAGTTTAAGTCCATGGGCATTTGGCTCCTTTGTTTTTAGGCCTTTGGTGGAGGAAAACTGGTCACTTCATGTAAGCCAGGGAGAGGGGAGTGTGGGAGACAGAGGTGGCCATGATCCCAGGGTCCCTTCAAAAGCCACAGTCACTTCCTCCAATTAAGCCCTGCTCCACAATAGCCCATTCAGCTAGGAAGTCTTCAATGGATTCATCTATTGAGGAAAGCAGAGCCTGCAGCTTCCAATCACCTCTCAATAGTACCACCAACCCTGCAACCCATCAACATCTTGTCTAAACCATAACACGTGCTCTTAAGATACATATATATATATAATTTGTATCTGATCTACATATAAATTATATGCAAATAAATTCACATACAATTATAATTGTAATTTACCTGCTTTCTCCTGATGCTCCTGCTTTGTCCCATTCCACACACCCCATTATCTGAGTCCTCAGGCACCCCAAGTATAGCTTAGACTAGAGCTAGCTGGCTGTGCTCTACCCCAGGGTCAACCATCTGAAGTGGAAGGGCTGATTCAAGAGCTGGTTCCAATGGCAGGACAGGAAGGCCCTCTTTGGACACCTTCAGCAGGGAGTCCTTCTCTTCAGATTCCTTTCTGCTGAAGGCAATGGTTTTGACATTGGCCAAGACTTTGGGTCCTATTACCTTCCTTTCCCCTTGTTGGCCTATCTCCTTAGATGGCAAGGTTCCTGTTCTGCCTTTACTCTCCTTCACTCTGTCATCTTGGCAAGTCATGTCATCTTCTCTAAACCTCTGTGTTGGGTAGATAGCTGGATGGGAAGGTGGACTAGGGGTAGCTTGCATAACAAAGGTGTACTCTTTCACAACTCTGGAGAACAAAAGGCTGAAATCTTGGAGTCAGCAACCCTGAAACCTCTCAGCAGCTTCTGGTGGTAGCCAGCAAGTCTTGCCTGGTAAATGCATTCCTCGGCCTCTGTATTACAGTGTCTGCTCTTTTTTTTTTTTTTTTGGTCAGTTGTGGGGCCTGAACTCTGGGCCTGGGCGCTGTCCCTCAGCTCTTCAGCTCAAGGCTAGCTCTCTACCACTTGAGCCACAGTGCCACTTCCAGCCTTTTCTACTTATGTGGTACTGAGGAATCGAACCCAGGGCCTCATGCATGCGAGGCAAGCACTCTACTACTGAGCCACCTTCCCAGCCCACAATGTCTGTTCTTATAAAGACACCAGTCCTGTTGGATCAGAGTACCACTCTGCTCTGGCATGATCTCATCTCAGTTATATCGGCAGCAATCCTATTTCCAAATCAGGTCACAGTCCAAAGCACCTCAGCAAATCTTTGGGTTTCTTTTCTTTTCTTTTAAATCAGTGGTGTGGCTTGAACTCTGGGTCTGGGTGCCTGAGCACTTCAGCTCAAGGCTAGCGCTCTACCACTTGAGCCACAGCGCCACTTCTGATTTTCTGGAGTTCATTGGAGATGAGTCTCCCAGACTTTCCTAAGCCGGGCTGGCTTTGAACCCTGATGCTCAGATTACAGGCATGAGCCACCAGTGCCTGGCCAAATCTTTGTTGTTTGTTGTTTGTTGTTGTTATTGTTTTGGTGGGACACAATTCTACTCATAATGGTTGGGGTATGAGTGGTCAGAAGGGGAGGAAACTTGAGCTCAAGTCTCCAATCCATGCTTGCTAAAATCCTGCCATCTTCGCCCATCTTCTCCTTGATGCAGAACCCAGTAGCAGTGGGCCGCTACTTTAACACCACCCTGATGGAGAGCAAGGACAGAAGGCAGCGATACCGGTCCCTGTACCTGGCTCCAGCTAAGCGCTACCCTTTCAATCCGGTCCGCGACAGGGTCTTGAAGTAAGTGAAGTTTCAATGTCAGTTAAGGGTCCAAGGGCAGGAAGGACTGACCTACTGTAGGCTGGGATTCTTTATTTATTTATTGTTGTTGTTGTTGGTGGTGGTGGTCATGGGGCTTGAACTCTGGTCTCGGGCCCTGTCCTTCAGCTCTTCAGCTGAAGGCTAGCGCTCTACCACTTGAGCCACAGTACCACTTCCAGCTTTTTCTTCTTATGTGGTGCTGAGGAATGGAACCCAGGGCCTCATGCATGCAAGGCCAGCACTCTACCACTGAGCCACCCTCCCAGCCGCTATTTTTGGTTCTTGAGGGAGCATGGCTAATGCCAGCCACACTTCAGGCAGTGCAGAGACAGCACAGGCTATGTTAATTAGACAGTATTAGTTAACTTCTCTGAGCCTCATTTCTTTCAGCTCGCAAATGAGATGGTAGGTAGATGGGGAGACTCAGGAGAGTTCTCTAAAACTCAGGAAGAGGTACTTGTTCTATACCAACCATAACTCACATGGTCTAGGTGTTGCCTTGAGTGGTTTTGCCCTGGGAGTGGGTGTTCAGAATGGGTTAGTAAAATTTATGTTAAGAAGTTATGCTGGTGCCAGTGGCTCATGCCTGTAATCCTAGCTACTCAGGAAGCTGAGGATCACAGTTCAAAGGCAGCCTGGGCAGGAAAGTCCACGAAACTCTTGGCTCCAATTAACCGCAAGAAAAACAGAAGTGGAGCTGGGCATTTGGTGGCTCATGCCTGTAATACTAGCTACTCAGGAAGCTGAGATCTGAGGATCATGGTTCAAAGCCAACCCAGGCAAGGAAAGCCTTGAGACTCATCTCCATTTAACCACCAGAAAACAGGAAGTGGTGCTGTGGCTCAAGTGATAAGGTGCTAGCCTTGAGCTGAAGAGCTAAGGCACAGCGCCCAGACCCAGAATTCAAGCTCCATAACCCGGCCAAAAAAAAAGAAAGAATAAAAGAAAGAAAGAAAAGAAAAGAACATAAGTGGAGCTGTGGCTCAAGTGGTAGAGCACTAGCCTTGAGCACAAGAGCGCAGGGACAGTGCCCAGACCTTGAGTTCAAGCCCCATGATTGACAGAAAAAAAAAACAAAAACAGTTGTGAAGCCTAGAAAAGATCCATTGGAAACCATGGCAAATTATAAAGGAGCTGACAAATATTAGAGCTCCCATATTTTCTTGGCTATCAGCTGTAATATCATCTCAATTAAAAAAATTATAAATTGTGACTGAACATGTACTTTAGAAGTGAGCTTTCTGTTTTCTTGAAACAGTGGAGAAAGCATAAGAAGCAGATGCTGGGGCCAGATTGCCAAGGAAACCAGTTTTTGGGTATAATTTATAATATTTTGTTTTCATTGAAGTCATCCTGTGCCTTCCCCATTGATTTGCTCCCTTTCTCTGGAAGATTCCTGTGAGGGGCAGTGGAGGCAAGGTGTTTGAGAGACTCCATGTCTGAAAATGCTTTGTAGTTTCCCACCTGCACAGCTGATCCTGAGTTTGGTGGGACATAGCGTTCTAGGAATTTGGAGGGCTTTGCTCCATGCTTCCTAGCTTTCAGTGAAGTTGGGAAGAAGACTGAGGCCAGTCTTGCTCTTTTCTTTGTATTTAATCTGCCTTTTCTTCCTGGAAGATTCCAGGATCTTCCTTCTGTCTCTGGTATTCTGAAAGTTCATGATGGTTAGGTTTCATGTGGTCTTTTTTCACCCATTGTCCTAGCTATTAGTGGACTCCTTGTGTTTATAAACTCAGTCCCTTTTGTTCTGTCTGTCTGTCTGTCTGTCTGTCAGTCATCTATCATCCCCATCAATAGACCCTGTCTTGCTTTGTAGCCTCGGCCTCTTCATCATGAATGCTGGGAGTACAGACATGAACTTATCATGCCTGGCTTCATTTCTCTCTTTTTGGAAAATGTTTTGGCTTGGTATGCTAGTGTGCTAGTGTTTTTGTGCCCCCACCCCCATCTCATTCCTTCTATACCTTTTCCATTCTACTTTTTTCTGGTAAGTTTTAGGTAGCTCTTGTTTTCCAATCCTACTATTGCATTTAAAATATTTGACTATCACATTTTTTTGGTATCCAAGAGTTGTGGATTGCTCATTCTGTGTGTGTGTGTGTGTCTCTCTCTCAATAGCACCCAGTTCTGTATGTATGCAGTATGTTCTTCTAAGGGTGTTAGTTATAGTTTTTCTGAAGTTCCTTTGTCACCTGTTTTATCTCCAATTCCACCAACTTTCTCTACATTCGTGAATAAGAAGCTATCTATGCCATGAATGTGGCAGCAGCAGGTGTGTGGTGGGGGTATTACTGGCTAGAGATTAGTCATTCAGTTGTCATATTTCAAGAACTTTCTCTGGGATTATTGGATTTCTCTAGGAAAGATCTTACATCCTAAGTGAGAGTCAGTACCATGCTTTGGAGAAGGAGGCTGGGCAGACTACTGAAGTCTCTTCACTTCCTTCTGCTTCCTCTGTCTCTTCCCTGTCTGGACCCTCTGCACAAATTTAACCTCCTATCTCCTGCTGTGGAGCTGGTGGGGGGTCATGTCTGCCTGAAGTCCCTGGGCCTTCCTGAAATTTGGAGGTAGGAGATGGTCTCCCTTGATACTTGCTCTTTAGCCTCATGGGCTCTGCTTACCTTCCTGCTACCTCCAACTCTTTTGTCCCCTCACACCTCCTCTCACTTTCTTCTTTTGTTTTTAGAAAAGTCCTTAATAGTAGCTCTCGGAAGGGAGTCATTTGCCTTCTTTGATGGCCAGTCCTAAGGAAGACCTTTAATGTGCAAAGGTGCTTTTCCCCTTGCTGTCCCAGATGCTTAGCCATGTATCACACCAGGACTGGAGAGAGGAAGAAGGCTAATACCTTGCCCCAAATCACATAGCTGGTGAGCAAGGCAGCAGGTACTGGAATTTTGTCTTTGCTGGGCAATCCCTACACCTGCACCCATTGTAAGGATATGGAAAGAGAGTGTGCTTTACCCTGTGGATGTTGTAGATACCTGTAAGTATGTTGCAAATGACAGCTTCCTCTTTCTCTCTCTGTTTAGCTGCTATGCCTTGTCAAATTCTGTGCTTTATTTATTTATAGGAGGGGTAAATTGTGACACTGAGATTTGAACTCAAGGGTTTGAATTTGCTTTGTGAGCCCTCTGAACCATGCTCTAGCCTGTGGAAAATCCTTTATAGAGAAATAAAATGTACATAATCCAGAGAAATTCTCTCCTCTCCTCTCCTCTTCCTCTCTCCCTTACTCCTTCTTATTACTGAGGATTGAACCCAGGCAAGCCCTCTACCACCTGAGCTACATCTCTGCTAGACTGTATTATTGTTTTACCCATTTTGCCCTATGACGTGTCTTTCTGTCTACTTGTCTCTCTATCCATCTACTAATCATCTTTTGCTTTTCAGTGCTCTTGGTCTTGCACATGCTAGGCAAGCGATCTACCACTGAGCTACATTTCCAGCCCTATCATCTTCTATTTTTGATAAGTTTCAAAGGAAATGCCAGTTACCAGTATTCTTCTTCCTAAATACTTTAGCATACACATGGTAAAATTTTTTTTTACAATTTTAATAGAAAACTCATTCGTGATTCCCAAATCGGAAATTAAAATCCCAAATGTCTATTCTTTATAACAAAGAATGTATACTACATTCTTTATTTGTAGTACTACATTTGTGTGTGCTGCTGACTACTTGCAAGAACTCCAAAGGGCAGATGTTAATTTCAGCGAGTTTCCGTTAGATAATTGAAGATGGCAGGGAGAACATGATTTACCCAAGTCACTGCTGGTACGTGGCATTGGTCCCTGCTTTCCTGGGAGCTGCTGAGCAATCAATATTTGCTGGCACCAACCTAGATCCTGGGATGCTAGGGCTGAGCCAAGACAGCAGTTGTGCCCCTGAGCAGCTCCCAGCTTCTCAAGATGTGCGCCCCCTGCTCTCCACAGCTGTAAGAAATCAGAAGACAGATGGGAAGGAGGACTAGGGTGCTCTTCTAATGCCCAGACAGCTTTCTCAATTGGATGCCTTCTGGAAGATGAGGTCAGGGGGAAGGTTATGTGGTGAGCCCAGGAAGATGGAGGCAGAGCTGGCCTTCACTGATGTGCCTTCCTGCCTCACCCTACCTGTTCTTGTTCTCATCTGATCTCTTTCGTGTGTGTGCCATTTTGGTGAGGTAGAAGTATGGGTGGGAAAGAGAGACTCGGCAAGCTCAATATGCAAAGTCCCCTGCTACTCCTCAACTCCTACCATCCATTTGCTGCTGTGCAACACAGAAGTCAGGTGGTTGCCATGGAGACAACAGAGTGCCTCCCACCCTCCAAAAGAAAGGGACTTAGCCCCAAGAGAGCCAGAGCCCTCCTTTCCTTCCTGTTCTCTTTCTTTCCTTTATTTTCTACCTCCCTTTCTGTGTTTTGCTGGGGTGTGTGAGAATAGAGATGAGCGTATTTCTGGGCTGGTAAGGAAGATGTAGGAAAATTGTATTGTGCAATGTGCTCCTTGCATGGGCTGGAGGAAGGGCCTCCCTGGCCTGCAGGAAAATGGTGGCCTTAGGAAGGGACAAGAGACAAAAAAAAGTGGATGATTCAATTAAATTGAGTGAATACTGTTGGGCTTGAGCTCTCGGCAGTTCCCAGGCAAATGGGCCAGAAGGGAGTGGTGGATCCAGCATCCGATATGTGACAGAGGATTTGGCTGCGCCCCATGAGACTGTGAAGGACAGAGTGAGAAATGTTCAAGTCTGCCTGGAAAGATGGATGACGTTCCAAGCTGCTAATGTGGGCCTGGAGGCCTGTCCAGAGTGGCTAGACAGTCAGGGGTAGGAATGGAAAGGGAAGGGGAAGAAAGAAGCCAAGTGGATTCTGTGGGGTGGGATTGGATCTGGTTTCTTAGCTGCAAATCAAAGTATCACAATTTGGGAGGAAATCTGTGGAAAGATCCATGTGAAGATGTAATACAGGGGTAGGGGTGCTGTTGTTGTTAGTTTTCTTTTGTAAAAACTACCTGAGAACATCAATTTAAAGAAAAGATTTGCTAGGTGCTGGTGGCTCATGCCTGTAATCCTAGTTACTCAGGAGGCTGAGATCTGAGGATCATGGTTCAAAGCCAGCCTGGGCAGGAAAGTCCATTAGACTTTTATCTCCAATTAACCACCAGAAAACCGGAAGTGGTGCTGTGGCTCAAGTGGTAGAGTGCTTTCGAGCTGAAGAGCTCAGGGACAGTAAGACCCACCTCTTAAAGGTTCCACCGCCTTTCAATAGTGCTGCAGGTTGGTGAGCAAGTATTTAACATGTGTCCTTGGCAGGGACAGTTAGGTTGGGACTCACCTTTGCCTCATTATGTATGAATTTAGGGAACCCTTACAGGGTTATGAAACTTTATGATAGACCACAAAATTGAGCCCTGGAATGGGGAAGAATGGGATTGTGCTGCTTATAAGCCAGTCCATGCTATTTCCCAGGAGATTACAGCATTTATAATTCAGGTCCCAGTGGGGAGCCTGGACTCTACTCCATCCAGGGTGGTCTGCTTGGTGGCTTCATTTAGATTAGCCTGGATTTCCATCTGGCCTCTGACAACTGTGTGGACCTTGAGATGAATCTTACTTTGGTCATCTCCTATCATAGGCTATGCTGTCTCTTCTCAGTTGTAGAATGGGAATGATGAACGCTGCCTCACAGTCTATGGCTCTATTATTTTGTATTCCTGTGTTGTTTCATTTTTTTCAGTGCTGGGAATTGAACCCAGGACCTTGTGTATGCTAGATAATCTTATCACTCAGCTACATCCCAGACCTAATGTGTTTTCCTACCAGCAGTGTACAAAGAATCTAACCTCAGCATTTGAGATTAACAGATTAAAAAAAAAAACATTCCAGCCATCATAATAGTATATTTCATTATGGTTTGAATTTGCATTTTCCAATGACAGCATATTGAAACTCTCTGCTGAAATGTTTTCAAATCTTTTTCACATTGTATAAAAAAATGGGTTGCTTTTTTATGTCGTTTTAAAATGTATTTATATATTCTAGACAGAAGTCTTTTTTTAAAAATTTGGTCAGGGGCTGGGAAGGTGGCTCAGTGGTAGAGCGCTTGCCTTGCATGCTCGAGGCTCTGGGTTCGATTCCTCAGCACCACATAAGAAAAAAGAAAAAAAGCCGGAAGTGGAGCTGTGGCTCAAGTGGTAGAGCACTAGCCTTGAGCTGAAGAGCTGAGGGACAGCGCCCAGGCCCAGAGTTCAGTCCCCATGACCGGACCCAAAAAAAAAAAAAAAAAATTTGGTCAGTCGTGGGGCTTGAACACAGAGTTCCTGAGCTCTTCAGCTCAAGGTGAGCACTCTACCACTTGAGCCACAGCACCACTCATAAGTCTTTTCTTAGACATATATTTTGCAAATAATTCTGCCAGACACTCAGGATTTCAATGGGAAGTAACTGGTGTGTTTAAAAATGCTCTGGCATTCTTGTGTCAAAGAATATAGAGTGTGTGTGTGTGGGGGGGAGGGGTGGGTAGGGACAAGGAAGCAGTCTTAAGGTTCAGAAGAGAGATAAGGCTTTGGGCCAAGCCAGACACTGGGGACAGTGAGGAGCAGTGAGTAGACAAGATCCACTGTTTAGCAGGAAAGGTCCCCTGTTCCTGACCCCTCTTTGCCTCTTTTCAATCTTCCTTCTTCCCTTTCTTTGACTATATTTGTACAATGCTTGTTAATTCATGGGTTACAACTGAGGTGAAGGGAAGATCCAAGGAAAATCTCAATCTTGCCTTCTTAGTGTTTCATATTTGGCGGAGAAGACAATAATCAAATGCACAGCTGGTGATGTAACTTAATGGTAGAATGCCTGTCTAGCATGTGCAAAGACATTGTTTGGCCACATACACTCAAAAGAAAAAAAATGGAAAGGAAACAAAGGAAAGAAGGAAGGAAGTTAGGAAGGAAAGGAAGGAAGGAAGGAATAGAGGAAGGAAGAAAAAAGAATTGAAAGGAAGAAGGAAGAAGGAAAAAAGAAAAGAGGGAAGGAGGAAGGAAAGGAAGGGGGGACAAAAGGGAGGGAGGGAGGAAAAGAGGAAGGAAGGAAGGTAACAGCTGGTGGATGCTGTTGGACATAGCCCCTGGTCCTTCCTATGAGAATGCCATCTTCCAAATGGCTCACAGGATGGGGACCAGGTCCTTAGGCATGTCACTCCCAAGACAGAGTCAAAGCAGTAGAAGAAACATGGGACTTAGATCATGAAGTCCAGGCATGTATTCTGGCCCTGGCTTTGACTGTTGTAGTGATTTCACCTCTTCTCTTGGGTCCTCCATCTCCCTACCAGGGTTGGGGTGGATGATCTTTCACTGATTGTTCTTACTCACCAATCAGAGTGCTTTGATGAACTGAAATGAGTAGAAAATAGAGGGTGTCTTCCTGAGAATGGGCCTTTTGGTGCAAAAAGTCTGGAGCTCACCATTTTTTGGCCTCTCACCCAGTATAGGCCTCCCTGTAGAGCACAGCTGACAGGTACCCACTTGGCTTCTGTGAGTGGAAGCCCGTTGCCTTCCAAGTGATCACATCCAGCTTCTCTGTCTTTTTAAAGGGAAAGGATCACACCTTTCACAAAGGGCAAGTACCAACCAACTGTGGATCACAGTTCAGATCCTGCTCCTTAAAGCTACCTGGAAAGGACAGCTATGGAGACCAGAGGGCCCAAGGCTTGAAGATAAATCTGGAGGCAGGAAGATGGCAGTGGGAACAACGGGTTTTGGAGAAGACTGTAAGACTGCCTGAGAGGTGGGAGGGGTTACCTTTGGTGCAGCCATGTACCTAAGTCACAATACCTATTGGGACAGCCAAGGCCAGGTATCTTTTGTTAAAAGAGATCAAGTGTCCTGAGACTTCTAGTTGGGGACATCAGACAGCAGATGGACCAGAGGGTTGAATATGAATGACTCCATGGAACTCCCATCTATTCAAAGCCAAGAGTGCTGGTACTTATTAAAGCTCAGATGGAGGTGGCCGAGAATGGCTGAAGTCACAGGGCAGTGTTAGGCCTCCAGGATTGCTCTGTAACCATTCCAGGATGGTTCTGGAAGCTCAGCAGGGCCTCATATTAGGAGACTGCTGACTACAAGGTAGTGTCCAGCCACTGGGACCAAACCAGCTGCACCAAAGTCAGGCCTGTAGGGTTTCCCAGAGGTAGGTCTGTAGGGATAACAGTATGTGTATGAATTTTCCTCCTCCTGTTGATTGTGCTGTTTGAACTTAGGGCCTGGGTGCTGTGCCTGAGTTTTTGTGCTCTAGGCTAGTGTTCTGTTACTTTGAGCCATAGCTCCACTACTGGTTTTCTGGTGATTAATTGCAGCGAAGAGTCTCACAGGGACTTTCCTGCCCAGGCTGGCTTTAAACTGCAATCCTCAGATCTCAGCCACCTGAGTAGCTAGTATTACAGCTGTGAGCCACCAGTACCTGGCTTGATTTGTTCTAATAGTGGCATTTGGAAAACCAATTATGGTAGCCTTGGCATGAATGTTGGTATCGACATTGCCAGTTGGGCTGGAGGGGGTCCTCACTGAAGCAACTGCTCTGGGTCAAAGCAGAACACTCTTTGCTGACCACCAGTGTGCCTCCTTTCTGATCCAAGTCAGCACAGTGCTGCTCTTTAGTCCAGAAGGCCATCTGTGCTAGCACCTGATGTGGTCTAACTCATTAGTAGCCTCAGTATATTTTTTTTGACAACTCACCTGACTTCTTGAGCCTCCCTTTCCTCATCTACACAATGGGGATTAAGTAACACGTTATATACAATTCAAGTATCGAATGATATTTAGGGCTGAAGTGGCAAACATTGTTTTAGTAAATATTACAGTCTGGGTCTGGAACACTCAAAGGTCTACATGTTAAAGGCCTGATCCCTGGATTGGTACAGTTAGGAGGTGGTGGGGCCTTTAAGAGGCAAGGCCTAATGGGAGGTCTATAAGTCATTAGATTTGGGACCTCAGTTACTTGCTCTCCCTCTTGATCCCTGTCTTGTGAATTTCCCTCAACTACATGTCCACTCTAACAGTCTCTCTTGCTCCAGCTCCAAAATAACTAAGCCAGTTGATGGTGGCTGGAACCTCCAAAACCGAGCCAAAATAAACTTTCCTTTGCAAGTTGTCTCAGGTATTTTGTTGGTGATCTAAGCTAACATGAAAGATTTTGCCCTTTAGAGACAATACACAAAATCTAATTTGCAAAACTTAACTGGAAAAGGAATTATCGAGATCCTTGCAGCCAACTTTAGAATAAGACACATATTCTAGGGAAATGCGTATTTTTGTATTTGCATAAAACCTTATGGTATTAAACGAACTACTTCTCTTCACTGAAGTGCACCACACTGACAGTTGGGGTGTTATGTTGCTCTAACAATACTCCAGAGTATGTAGAGGTCTCAACTATGAGTTTATTTCTCACTTCCATAATAGCCCATAGTAGGGTTCTGGGTGGTAGGTAGTTCTCTACACAATGAGTCAGGGATCCAAGCTTCTGACCTAACACAGCTACTTATGTCACTGGTCAGTGAATGCATGGGAGCCAGAACAGACATGAACTTTTTTTCCTATCCATGGGAGAGATGCTTAACCTAAAGATGCATCTGGCACTGGGAAGGCTGAGGAATGGAATGCCTTGTGGACAGCTAGTGTTTTCCCACCAGTTTATAGATGAAGAAACACTCTTATCAGGAGTAACTAGCTTGTCAAAATTAGTTGGTCATAACCAAGTAACAGACATGGGACCGGAGCCAGATGTCCTGCTGCCATCTGGTGGCATGTCTATTGCCTTAGAAGGATGGCACTCTCCCTGACCTGCTGCCATCTCTCACTGAAACCCTGCCTCATTGTCTTACTGCTTCCCCTTCATGATCTGAACCCTGCCCTTCACTTTGTTAGAGGGACTCTACTGGTGAAATGACATTTTCATTGCTAGACAGACCCAAGTCATCAGTCTTAAGAGTCAGATGGGACTAAGACCCAATTGTGTCACTCACCCATACATTTTTAGCTCTTGCCTGTGGATACCTGGGTTCAGAAAGAACATCTTAGTTGGGAACTGCACAACCTACATCTGAATCCTGGTCTGAGTGTACTGTTGTCTCTTGAGAAAGAAAGGACAAAGACTAGCTTCCAGGTCAAACTTTATTTTTACAGAAGCGGCAGACCCACAGCCACAGGAGTGTGTTTTAGAGAAGGCACAGTACCTGTGGCTGCAAGATCCCGATGGGGGAGCCTCATGCCTTTTTCCTTGGTCTCTATGACCAAAGGGGGGGGGGGGGAGAATAAAGATTACACACCACACACTTCCACACCCATCCCACCCGTCTCTTCCCATTCAATAACACCAACAACACATCATCCTAGCCCCAGCCCAAGGGCTCTGGATGGGTAGAGGCTTAATGTTCCTTTCCACATGCCGTTGGCACTAACTTGAACCCTACCCAAAGCCACTGTGTGGACAGATAAGCTGGATTTCAGCTCACCATTCTGGAAGACTGCCTTTCTAGGCAAGATGCTACTAGAACCAAACTGTAATCTGAGGCTAGTGTCTTTGAAGGACTGGATTTTGGTTATGGGTCTAAGGGAGATATAAGCTGCAGGCATCTGGTGAAATGATGGCATGCTCACTGTTGGACTGATCTAGCTCGGGATAACCACTCATCTACAGCAAGTAGAGTCATCAGTCTAGAACCAAGCCAGAATACACAATGACCTATTAGCAGAGCCCATGGCAAAATCTGCATGCTCTGCAGACTAGAGTGAGACTTACTTTTTCCTGTCTCCTCCAGAGGCCAAAAGACTAAGGGGATTCTCTTGCTTTCTGAGTGCAAGTGGACCAATTCCCACAGACCATGCTGATACTGCAACACGAGGCCCTGGGTGGTGGGATTCTAAGAGGATTTTGGCATCTGAAAGGACAAGATGGACACCTGCCTGCCAGTTATAGATGAGCCATTCCAAAAATGGGATGGGAGCTGGCCCTGGGCTGAAAGAAGGACTGTAAATGATGAACTATCCCTAAACGTCACCTGGATTGTTTAGCCTTTCTCAGAATTTCAACACAAAACAAGGTTTTCCATGAGTTTTGCAACCCTGGTATGTGAGGCAGAAAGGCTCCAGGGAGGTCTTATCTGTACCAATGTGACAGGTGAAGAAACTGCAGCTTGCAGGGACAAATGATGTGCCCGTGGCCACACAGCCTGGTGACAGCAGAGCAGGGACCAAAAGCCAGGTCCCTGACTCCAACGCATCAAGGCTGTGACCAGCCTGGCTCAGCTCTTGAATTCTGGCTTCCCTTCCAGAACTCCATTCCCTTTCAGACTGTGGGTTCTCAGCAGGGCGGGGCAGTTCTTAAGCTGAAGTTGCACAAACAACCACACTTCAGTAACAAGGCAGAAAGGACCTCAGGAGGTTCCTTCCCTCTGGAACGGAAACGGAGCTAACTTTCTCTGAGCTCAGGATTTGTTAAGGCACTGAAATTAGCTACAGCTGGGGCAGGGGAACAAAAAGGGGGACCAGGGGCTAGAGAAATCAGTGAAGCTCTTTGCTTCCTGCCCCACAGTGAGCCTCCTAATGGAAGTACCATGGAGAGTGCCACTTTCCCACTAGGTACCACCCCCTCCCCATATGGCAGAGCAGCGCACATGGCCCACTCTAAGTGGTGTGGGGGTATGAGGAGGCTGGCGGGCTAGAGCTAGGAAGAATGGGCCCAGGCCAGGATGGAATCCATCTCAAGATGCCTTCTACAGGAACACAGTAAACAGAGTGGATGTGCAGATGGCTGGGGCAGCCAGCAGGCCCAAGCACACAGGAGAAAGAGGCAGGATGTCACCAAAGATGACAGAGGGAGCTTTGGAATGGACCTGGCTTTGGCACAGCACATCATGGGCCTGCCTGTCCCACATGCAGCCCCCCTGAGATCCAAAGAGTCAGAGCCTTCCTTCTCCCTGCAAGGGGCTCTTCTGGCTGACCCAGACAGTGGCATTGCTATTCCAGGGTGTCCCCTTCATTATTCTAGCCAAACCTGTGCACAGGTGACCTAATCTGGGAGAGGGGGGAACTTTCTGGACTCAACCACTGAGTCCACAGTATTTTAGTCAGATGTGATGCTGAAGAGGAAGCAATGAAAAAACAGCTACTGCTTATGGAGCTTCTGTGTGACAGGTGCTTGACTTAGAAGATATCCAGCAAGTAGGATAGATGAAGAGACTGGAGCACAGAGAGTTCTAAACTGGGACTTGCACTCAGATTTGTCTGATTCCAAATCCCATGTTCTTTCCACTAGCCTGAGCTATCCTGGAAACTCGGCTTCCCAGAAGCAGGACTGTCTGGGTAGGATTTCTGGTGGAGTTTCGTTCTGAAAATGTGGGTCTGAGAAAGCAGCCAAGCTGGAGCAAAGGGAAAACATTTCCACTGCACTTGTTAGTCTCTCCGGGCGACAGGCCCGGGTCAGTGCCTGGCAGCCTTGCAGATCTTGTCATATACCTCGGGGAAGGCGTCCTGGCAGCCTAGTTGCTTCCGCAGCTTATGGTACAAGGAGCCATCAAACATCTCCCAGAACTCCTCTCTGTTCATGTAGCAGTCAGCGTACAGCATCTGGAATCTGCATAGGAAAAAACAGAGTGAGGCTACAGGAGGCAGCATCAGGAGAGGAGGTAGGGAGGAGAGGTGGGTGAGAGGCTGTATGGCTGTGCCCTGAGCCACTCACCCATGCACGCTCCGCACAAACTTCTCCAGCTGCCTCATGCAGGACCTGGCCTCGAAGTGCTTCACGTGTGGCTCCCCGTAGGCACCAATGTCCACGTACAGCTCTGTCTCATCTCCCTTGGGGTGCACCAGGCCCGGCTGGCTGGGCAGGATGAATGGGCACAGCCAGATGGGGTAGACCTGGAGAGGTCAGAGAGGTGGGTATTGGGGCTTTTATTCCAGTGGGTGACAGGCTTGTGCCTATACTTTACCACTTACTCAAAGGGAAGCTTTGCAGCATCCCCTAGGGGCCCCTTGGCAGCCCCTGGCTGAGACACTCTGACTTCCCCCTACGGGAGTGCTCACCAGCAGGCCCTATGACCAGCAGTGAGTGGGTCAGGCCTCTGTAGCATGGGAAGGCCATATCTCATTTTATGGCTGGGCAAACCAAGGTCTGGAGGGGTAGGGGTGCCAAGGTGTGTCCCCTAAGCTCAGGGTAGAAGGTGTGACTCCCATAGGCCTTTGCCTGTCTGCACAGCTCACATGGATGTCATTGTGGAAGGTGTGCAGGGCCTGCATCAGGC
The DNA here is from genome assembly GCF_024711535.1 of Dipodomys merriami. NCBI lineage: Eukaryota > Metazoa > Chordata > Mammalia > Rodentia > Heteromyidae > Dipodomys > Dipodomys merriami. The sequence goes on from NW_027204937.1 coordinate 496,470, forward strand.
ACTTCATGGGCACCAGCATGTCCTGCACCACGTGGTGCTGCTCGTAGAGCTTGCGCAGGGTCTCGCCCTGGGTCAGCTTCAGGAGGGAGATCTTGGGAGGAACCATCCAGCCAAAGAGGTAGCGGAACACAGGGTTGTTTCCAAAGGGGATGATATCCTGAAACACAAAGAAAGGGTGGGGATGGGTGAAGGAGCCAAAGGCAGAGTGTTTCTACGTGCAAAGGGCTGGGGCCAGATCCTCTTTCCACACTCAACATACACAAATCAGGGCACTTTCCTTCCCAGATCAGGAGGGCTTGAGGGGACCTGGGGTTTTGCCTGGGAGAACCTCAGTATCTCAGCTCTGGCATTTACCAACTGTGATGGCCTTGGGCTAGTTACTTATTGCTTCTATTTTACCTTCTTTATCAATGGAAAGGGACTTAGGAGGCTAATAAGACAATGTGTCAAGACACTAATGCCTAGAACAAAATGAGAAGTTGGCCATGAATCCTGGACTCCTTATTGAGGTCAGAATGGCTGGCACAGAGCAGGCACTGAGCAAAGAATATGGGGGGAGGGGGGTGGCGGCGGGGGAAGAGATAATCACAGAGCTCAAGCCAGTTCCCTAAGGTCATTCCTCAGGGAAAAGCTCCAACTGGGTTGGGAGAATGGGAGCCCGACTTGCCGATTCCTTGCTCAGAGCCTAACCATTTTCCTGCCTCCCTGGAAACTCTGTCTTCAAGTCATGAGGAAAGAACCGCCTCCATCTCCTTTGTCTGTTCCAGCCAGATCCTCCCTGGGGGTCTTCTTCACCTGCCTCACAGTCTGCCTTCTAGCTTCCAGTCTTGATGTCTTCCCAAGTGCCACTGTCTCCACAGTTCCCACTGCAAGCATCACCTGCCCATCCTCCCATGTAGCTACCCACAGGCACAAGTAGGCCTCATTGTGAGCTCAGGACCATGAGTCTCAGCAGTCTGGCTGGCCAGCTGATCCTGGAGTGTACCAACTAGTGAATTCTCACGGTTAGAGACAATTGACATTTCCTCCCTCCATGAGCTTTCAGCAATCCTGCCCCAGCTGGAATCATGCCTCCCATTTCACTGAGAAATTACAGGCAATCAAAAGGGAGTACCCGCTCCCTCCCACGACCAAGTCATCCCCTCGTTCCTAGTGACCCTCCCCAGTTGTGCAGCTTCCTTCCTATTATGCTTACACCATATGGCCAGCTCAGTACCTGGCACAGAAGCATCCAAACACACCCTTTCCCTCGCAGTCACTCTTCCCCTCTCATCAACAAACAGCATAGGTTTATAACCATGCCTCACCTCTCCCATCTTAAAACTGGCACAGACACAAGGCACCTTCCCTTGGTCCCACACCCCTTCCCCAGGTCTCTCATTCAGTGTCCACAGATACTGCCTGGCAGGAAGCCTCTCAGACTGGTTCTATCCCTACATCCTTGTCTCCGATTCTCTTTAGAACCCATAGGTCAGGGCTATCCTCCTCAAAGTCACTGATGATTGCTCCAGGGCTAAGTCCCAGAGGCCATTTCTCTATCCTCACTCCTCTTAGCACAGGACATAGGTGCTCATCTTAGTCTTCTTTTTTTGTGTGTCAGTCATGGGGCTTGAACTCAGGGCCTGGGCACTGTCCCTGAGCTCTTTTTGCTCAAGATTAGTGCTCTACTACTTTGAACCATAGCTCTACTTCTAGTTTTCTGGCGGAAAATTGGAGATAAAACACCAGTGCCTAGCTTTTAAAAATATTTATTTTATTTTTTATTGTTACTAAAAAGGTGATGTACAGGAGTATGGTTGTGTATGTCAGGTAAAGAGTATATTTCTTTTGACAGTGTCACCCCTTCCCTCATTCTTTCCCAGATTTTTCCTCCCATCCCCACCCACAAGTTGTATAGTTCATTTTCAACATAGTGTCTAGTGAGTATCACTGCTACATTTGTTCAACTGTCTTCACCATTTCTTGCTTCCCTCTTCCCCTCCCAAAGACAGATAAATGGACAAACAAGAAAAAAGGGCAAGAAAACCAAAGACAAAAAACCTCTTGTTTCCATTTCCTGGAGTTCATTTTGATAAATATTATTTTATATGATTCATCTTACTTCTTTTTTTTCTTTTCTTTTCTTGGTCAGTCGTGGAGCTTGAACTCAGGGCCTGGGCACTGTCCCAAGCATCTTTTGCTCAAGACTAGCACTCTACCAACTTGAGCCACAGCATCACTTCTGGCCTTTTCTGTTTATGTGGTACTGAGGAATTGAACCCAGGGCTTCATGCAAACACTCTGCCATTAAGCTATCTTCCCAGTTCTCATCTTCTTGAAACACCATGTTTTCCTAGTTCCCACCCACTCTGACTGATAGCACCTTCTCTTCTGCTGACTCCTTCTCAAATTTTCAGGGCTAGGCTTTCACACCCTTCTTTTCTTATCTATGCCCAGGGCTGTAAGTAGAACTTGCCTGTTCCTGATTGCCCATATTTTCATGTGTTGCCTCAGTCTCTGCCGAACCCCACAGTCTGGCATCCCACAGAGAAGCATCTCAAGACAACACCACAACACCATGCCTGTAATCCTTTCTCAAATTCTTCCTCCCACTTTTCTTTTTTCTTTTTTTATTTTTTATTTTTTGGGTCCGGTTGTGGGGCCTGAACTCTGGGCCTGGGCGCTGTCCCTCAGCTCTTCAGCTCAAGGCTAGCGCTCTACCACTTGAGCCACAGCGCCACTTCCGGCTTTTTTTCTTTTTGCTTATGTGGTGCTGAGGAATTGAACCCAGGGCCTCATGCATGCAAGGCAAGCACTCTACCACTGAGCCACCTTCCCAGCCCTTCCTCCCACTTTTCATGGCAGTCAAGGGCATACTGTCCATCTGGTTCTTGGGCCTGCAACCAATCACCTGCCCACAGCCCATCTGTCTAAATCTCCTTGGCTGACCATATTTCCCAGGTCTGATACCACTTCTCTTCCCACAGCTGCCAGTCTTGACAACAGAAATCTTCCTTTCCTTTTCTATTTTCATGCCCACTCCCACTCAGCTGTCAAAGATATACACATATATTTAAACTGTGCTAGGGTTTGAATTCAGGGCCTTGTGCTTGCTAGGCAGGCACTCTCATTTGAATCATACCTTCAGTCCATAGATAATCTTTTAAAACAAAAACGAGGGCAGTCATTTTCTGGCTCAAAGTCCCCACAGACTATCTTTCACATCTCGAATAAGACATAAATCCCAGCTTGACTATAAAGAGCCATGTGATACAGCCTTTGGCGGCTGTCTGGTCTCACTCCACATCATGGCTTCAGCTAAGCAGCCTCTTGCTGCCTTCTAAACACACGTTGTCTGCTGAGAAAATTCCACTGGTAGGTGACAAGGGTAGAGCCAAAGTCCTGCCTCACACAGTGTATATATATCAACAATCTAAAAGGAAAGTTAAAACATTAAATATAAGAACTGAAACTTAAAGCTTAGAGGAAAACAGAGACATAAATCTCCATGACCTGGCATTTGGTAATATTAGTCTTAAATAAAAGAAACAACAGAATGAAAAATAGGTAAGTTAGACCTCACCTAAATTAAAAACATACATAGCAAGAGTCACCAATGAAGGGAAATGTACAGAACAGGAAAATACATGCAAATCATTTATCTGAAAAGTCTAGTATCCAGAATATGTAAAGAACACTTACATATCATCAACAACAAAAACCACACAACCTAGTTAAAATGGACAGAAAATCTGAATATACACTTCTCCAAAAAAGATAAATAAATAGCCAACAAGCACATCAAATGATGCCCAGGATCTCAAGAATAAACTATAAACTCAAACCACAATGGTATCACTTCACATCCCCTAAGATGGTTATACTAATGATTTGTAAATCAGGAAATAATAAGTGTTTTTGAAGATGTAGAAAAATCAGCACCCACACATTGCTAGTAGAAGCCACCATGCTAAACATTTCAGTAGTTGCTCATTAATAAGACACAGGTGTGCCATATATTCCAGCAATACCACTCCTTACATTAATATACATGCCACAACCACAAAAGAACTGCCCTCCCACACTGGGAAGGATCCATCTGCTTGGTGAGGCTGGAAGTTTCCCAAGGGTGGAGTGGGTCTATGTTTCCCAGAGTCTGGCTCCACTCCTGACACCCTTGGCCAGTTCCTGGTGCATACTCATTGCAGGTGGCCATTTCCTCAGCTCAAAATGAAACAATGGCATTGCAGTTTTAAGAAGGTGTTGGGGTCCCTCAGGACAACACTGCTCCCTCCCTGAAGAGAGGAGAGCATGGCTACAATGCTGACTGCTCTGTTCTCTTCCTGGTGGCCAAGAGGAGCCAACAGCATAGGGAAATTGAGCCTTACCTGGAGCTCCCAGAAGATGCTGCGAGTGTGGCGGTGGTAGTAGTGTCGCAGGGGAATGTACTCAAGGCCCTCCTGGTTTGTCTTCAGGTAGTTCTCCACGTGCTTGAAGAACCAGGGCTTGTAGTAGTTGCCAATGCTGTTGAGCTGTAATGACAGACAGTATTGTGATCAACCCAGAGACACATGCCGGAGCCACCAGGGAGTAACAGATATGGGCTGTTTAGCACTCCTGGCCTTTCAAAAGCTCTGTTGTGTGGATCACTGCTTTTGAGAAAAAAGGAACCCAAAAGCTTTCTTGAAAGCCAGGCACGGTCAGGCACAGCAGGCACTCCATAGCAGAGAAGCTCAAAGACTGTAAGTGGTGTGCACGGGGTCACACAGCTGGCATCTGGAAGTCCAGGGGACTTTGTGACTCCTCTCAGCTGGTGTTCCTTCTTGATGAGAACAGAGTGCAAATGTGAAGGGCAGACACCGCTACGATGTGAGTCTGTGCAGGCGAGATTCCTCCCCCTGCCCTCACAAGGCCAGCAAGTACAGTCTCTCATCACCATCTTCTGCCACAGCATTGCTGAACCAAGCTTCACAGTCCCCTGGGCTCAGCACTCCCTGGATCTTCCTTCACCTGGAGGAAGCTCACAAGTGAGCTCACATGGTCCCTGGCACTGGGCCTTTTGCCTAAACCATACACTAACCCACTGTCTTCTTCATTCTCAAATGGTCCAAGTCTCACTGTGCTGTGTGTTCTGAGCTGACTGTGCTGCCCCACCTTGGTGCCCTCACCTATGACATGAACTCTGGGTAGCTGCTCTTGAGGAGCAGGGAGACATCCAGGGGAAGGGGGTCAGGCTTCAGAAGTCTGGGAGCACTGCCCCAGGAGCTGCTGGGGCCAGACCTTCCCAAGTCCCCCAAGCTGGATGACCTTAAGTAGGTTACACCCTGAACTTGTGTCTTGACAATAAGAACACAGGAGCTTTTCTTTTTTCCTCCCTGAACAGGAGCTTTCTGAGCCATTTGGATATTACACACAGACACACAGACACACAGACACACAGACACACAGACACACACACACACACACACGAGTCAGCAATGAAAGGAAGAGAAAGGTACAGAACTCTTTTGTTATTAAAAAAAATAAAAAATCAGGACCATCATAGGGAGAGAAGACAGGAAGAATGACGGTGTGTGTGGAGGGGGTGGATCAGATTGAGTGGAATGAATACATTCCATATGTGTGGAATGGCAACAACGAAATTTCCTATATAACTAATGTCAGCTAATTGTTTTTAAGACTGTCCTGTATACTGTGATACTGTACCAAGTTGCCTTTTTACAGATAATCTTTTCTACTTACCTGGCTAATCTTATGTAGGCCCCGAACACTGCTTCCCTAGAATGGTTGGAAGGGCTGCCAGAAAACAGGACACAGTAGCGTACAGTACCTGGCCCACAGTGGCGAGCAGTTCTCTCAGTGGGGCCTGCCCTGCCATCTACTTGCCACACTGTCTGCTGGAACCAGGCAACCCTTTGCACTCAAGCTCCACAGGCAGCACCTGGAGCTCATCCAGGTGCCACTCTCCTGAGGAGCTTCCTCTGGGGTGGTTAGAAAACTGGGAACTGCAGTGGGCTAGGAAATTAGGGCTCAAGCATCTGTTCTCAAACTTGTCTTTGGTGTGGGTCATATGGGGCCTCTACTCAGTAATGAAAGCAGACTGAAACTCAACAGGAAACAGAGCTACTTTATCTATGCCAGGAGAGGCCTGGTTGCACTCCTGGCAGTGGTACCTGCCGTAATGAACTTGAGACCTGGGGTACTGCATACAGGTGTCCTGGTACTCAGACTCAGGAACCACTGGATCTGAGAAGCCCAGGAAATCATAAAGAAGCTGGATCATCTGTTTCTCCTGGGACAGGAGTCGGCTGGGGAGACCAGAGGCCATGCAAGCTCTGTTTCTAGCCCACGTACTCCCACAGCCAAGCCTCCTTACAGCCTCTTCTCATGGCAGAAGTGGACCTTACTCCAGACATTGCTGGCATAGAGTGTTTGCAACCTTTCAAACCAGGATATTTGCAAGAAGTGCTCCTAAAAATGAAATGCCCACCCATGCAATGGCATCTACCACTCTGTTCCCATTGGGTGTCTGGGCCTTGCTCACTGAGCATTGAGCAGGAAAACATCTCTGCTACTGAGCCAAGGAGGACTCTGAGCAAGCCCTTGGGACCATGTCTCCTTGTACACAGGGAATCTGGTGAGTTGTTCAAATTTGAAAGCTGTACAAACCCATTTGCCAGTTAGTGAGATGGCATTTAACATATCAAATGACAGCAAAATGATGCTGGTACAGTGGGGGTGGTGATTCCCCTTGATCCTTTCCTTCAGCTTTGTACTGTGAAAAGCTCTAAGGAAGAGCCTTGGAGAAGCCAGATAATCTCTCGTTTGGATGTCCCTATTAGGTGACTGGAGGCTGAGGACACACACTGATCAGGTTTCAGCCCAGGGAAGGCCTGAGCACCTGGGCTCCATGACCAGTGTTACCTGACTGCTCCAGGACCCTCTCTTCCCTCACCACAAAGCCCTCAGGAACCTAGGTTCATGGATGATTTTAAATTCTAGAAGATGCTATGTGAGGGAACCAACATTGAGTCGGGAATTAAGAGGCTGCTCCAGAGTTAGCATGCACCTCAGTGACAAAGCACTTGCCTATCTAGGAGCATTTGTAAGGCCTGGGAAAGGGGTCAGAATCTGCTCTGTGCTTGCTGTGTTTCCTCAGGGGTCTCTTTCCCCACCTGGGCCATCTTTGTTTACCTTGAGAGGGTCACAATTCCAGGTGATTTTCCAGACCTTTCTAATTTTAAATGTTTTAATTACACAGGCGTAGATCAAGACTGTTTCAGAATAAATATCCTTTGATTCACTAATTCTACAAGATATCTTCAAATTACACACAGAAGACAAAAGATGTAATTAAAATAATAACAACAACAACAACAAAAAAAACTGGAAGCAACTTAAATTCCCAACAATGACACAGTACTTCAGTAAGCAACATGGCACTCTTCAATTCTCTGTTCTGTAGACATTAAGATAGTCACGAAGCCCATACAACGTAGGGAGACACTTTTCACACAAAATCCAGTCAATTTCAAGACAACAATAGATAATGACAAACTGGAAAACTGCAGACACTTGAGTTCACAAGAAACTAAAGAACTACAAATTAAAAAGAGGCCCTATTTTTAACCTTATCAGATTGGCAAAAATGAGTGATACTACCACTAGAGTTGGCAAGAATGCAGGGAAAGGCTTCTGCCACATGGCTGCAGGAAATGGGCAAGAGCACAGCTCTCCTAGGGTGTCTCACTCTTCAGTGTTCTGCTTATTGGACTTAATAACACAAATATTTGCACTAAAGGGCAAGGAAAAAGCTGGGTAGCAGATGCCTATAACCCCAGCACTTGGGAGGCACAGGTAGGAGGATCTAGAGTTCAAGGCCAGCCTGGGCTACATAGCAAGACAAAAAGCAATAAAACAAACAAAAAAGAGAATGGATAGGTGGTGTAAGAGTCTTAAATCTTCAATGCCATCTTACTTGTAAGAATAAAATAATTTTAGTCAATGCATAATTTAAACGTTCAGTAAGTGATGTTAGGCCAATTATTTCCATACAACAATAGGAATGACACACAAATAGTTCTTGAGAAATGCAGAAGGGATGGTTATAAAGCTTTTTTTTTTTAATTGTGAAAATACCATGTAGAGGGGTTACAATTACTTGGGCAAGATAATGAGTACATTTCTTCATTCATTGTTGCCTCCTCCTTTGTTTCCCCTTCCCATCTCCCACCTCCCCATTATAATGCTTTTGTAATCAAACAACATGTATTGCAAGAAGAAGTACATTAGCAATAGTTGGCTTTGGGTCATGTTTGTAGGTCAGTCTTTGTTTAACCTCCAAGTATTGTATGTAGTATAAGTTGAACGAGTGTCCATCTGGATCCCAAGGCATCAAATCAACTACTATAGAAATTACATTAGCCCTTAGGACCTCAGTTTCCTCTTGGTGAAATGAGACTACAGCCAGTGCTGATGGATTACCTCTATAATTCTATCTCTTCAGGAAGGTGAGATCTGAGGATTGCAGTTCAAAGGTAGCCCAGGCAGGAAAGTCTGTGAGACTTTTATCTCCAATTAACCATCAAAAAGCCCAAAGTGGAGGTGTGATTCAAGTGTCAGAGCACTAGCCTTGAGTGAAAAAGTCAAGATAGTGCCCGGGCCTTACGGATAAGTCTCAGCACTGTCTGTCTGTCACACACAAACACACACACACACACACACACACACACACACACACACACACACACACACACACACACACACACACACACACGCACGCACGCACGCACGCTCACTCACTCACTCACTCACTCACTCATACAGGCAATGGGGCCACTATGAGAAGCAGACAGTATACCTCTCAAGACACATTCCTGGCAGGTGGCAGGAGCAGAGGAGATAGAAGCTTTCATTGTCATCTGAAAGTGGGGTCAGCTGCCTAGACCCCAGGTAGGTAGACCCAGGGAGTAGCTTCATAGAGGCTCAGTCCCATCCCACCCCACGCTCCCCATCTCGTCTTAGTCTTTGCCTGGCCTACCTTGGTAGAGTCCACTTCATCTGTCATGACTCCTGTCATGATGACGGCCTCATCCAGGGAGTAGAGCAGCCCTTCTACAAAGTGGTTCTCTGACCGCCGTGATTCTTGGGTGAATTTGTCACAGATGGCCTCTAGGCCATGTACGGGTTCAAACCGCAGCTTGACATACTTCTTGGCAGGGATGATACGGATCTCAGCAGCCACCAGGAAGCCCAGGGTTCCACAGGACCAGGGCACGGCATAGAACAGGTCTGAGTTTTCAGACTGTTGAGACAGAATTGATACATGTGGAGGACTTGATGTGTGGATCCCAGGCCATGACACTTAGTCAACTGGGGAAGCTGGGGTCTCTGGGCTAATCTGTCACCATCTTGCATGATAGGAACAAAGACCTTTTCTATCTGTACTTAGTTTTCCTTTGATATTTAAGCTAATATGCCCTCAGCTGCTTGCCAATCATGGTTGCTCAGCAAAACAGCATCCTCCCCCTTCCATCTAGTCACAGCCACTTAAGACACAGGCTCCCCACGAAAGAAGTCATGACTAGAAATGTCCAAAGACCCCAGATAGGGGACAAAGAGGCAAGGGATTCCCAGACCAAGCTAATCAAGAGCTAAACCCTTGCTAAGAGTCAGGATAGTAGGAAACATGAGAAAGTCTTTGGCTATAAGAGCTTTTCCCACTCCACTAGCTTGTGGGATCTCCACTCACCCCAACACACAGCTTAGAGATAATACTATCCTCTTGAGAGATAAGGAAAAGTCAATCTCCCAAGAGGTGACCTGTTTTCTCTAAGGTACCCTAAAAAGTCAGCCGCTCAGGCAAGATGGCCCAACTCAGCATGCAGTGTTCCTCCTTCAGTGCCTCCTCGACTCCACAGATCTTTTCCTAATTGCAGTGTTTTCTTGTTTTGACATCTGTCTCAGGAGATCACTGCCTTTTCCTCTGGCCATTCTAATTTAGACTTTTTGATTCTAACAAAGCACCTTTCCAACAAATCTATGTCAACCCTGCAGGTACTCCTTGGGGGTGGGCAGGGTAGGCTGCAGGAGGGCAGAGGCTGAGCTTGAGTGGTCTCCAGAGGGCCAGCAAAAGCCTCTGGAATAGCAGAACTGGCACAACCAATGCCTAGTTGGGTTACCAGCTCATCCTTCTTTCTGATCACAGTAGTAGTAACCAGTTGGCAACTGCCTGCCAGAATCTAGGCTTGGAGCTTCACATACAGAACCTACTTACACTTCCCGAGTACGCATTTGTCAGGAGTCTTGGCCTTGATACAGGCCTTTGTCTGTTCTCTGTTGAAAATAAATAGGTCAAAGACAGGACCCCAGTGTCAGCAAAGTATGCTTAACAGATAGGGTCTTCACCATGGTCCATCTAGCTCAGCTCAGAGCTCCCAAGCATAGTACCTTTTCCTCACTCCCTGAAAAATCCACTTCAAAAGGAGCTCATGTCCCTCCAATCCCAGAAGCCCCCTTCCATATGCTAGGCCATATCTGAGTGAGGTTAATTAATGTTCCACTCTTTAGGTAAATTGTCTTAAATGACTGTGTCCCACTTTGAGTGACAGAATGAGCTTTTATTGTAACAAAGCAGTTCTTCTAATCTTTTATTCACACCCCACAACTCTGATATACAGCTTTACTACCAATGCCTGACTTCTGCACAGTCAGTCTGGTGTAGCCCAACTGCCTAACTTTGAATCTTACTAGTGTGACCTAAGGCAAGTTTATTAATCATCTGTGCTTAAGTTTCCTATCTGAAAAATGTGGATAAAAATAGTACTGACTTCATTGGGTGTTCAAGATTAAGTGCATTCACAATAGTGTCTAAGCGAATGTATTATTCTTTTGTTATTATTATTGGTACAGCCTGCAAAGGTGTATTTGAAATGAGGCACCCTGGGAGAGCCACTTCTCTGACCCCGCAATCCTTAATACCCTTGGTATGCCCCATTGTGGAACTCACCGGAGTGCATCTCACAAAGCTGCCATCGGCCAGGACCAGCTCATAGGCAGTGCAGATGTGTTGGAACAGGCCATACTTGTGGGATGATGACTCGATGCCTGTGCCCATGATCAGCCCCCCTACAGAGACACATGCCAGTCAGAGCTAGCAGTGATGTGCAGGGCACAGCTTACTTAGGAGCGAAGGGCTTCGATGGGAGTTGAGGGCAGGAGTTTGAGTGGATATGCATACCCTCACTGTAGCCAGCCTCAACTTAGAAGCTTGTGTACTCACTCTAAGAGAGGCTTCAAGGAAAACTGAGGTCAATGGGGTAACAGGGAGCTGTGATCCATGGGAAGATGCTTCCCCTTGATATGAGAAGGATTAGGGCCCACAAATCCTCTGGGAAGAGGGACTAGAAGTATTCTGTGTGTCCCACAGGTAGAAGTGGCATATATAAGTCACAAGGAAGCAGATTTGAGTTGGAAATGAGGAAATGCTATTGAATAATAGTGCTGTCTATTCTGAGCTCCTCAGAAATAGAGTAGTACACAGTGAAAGCCCCATCATTGATCCCAGCAGGTAAGAGATGGTAACTTCTATCCCCGATGGAAGACTGGCCATCCCTACACCAGATGGAAGATGGCCAAGGTCCCCTCGCCCTGATCCTAGGACCATCTGACTCCTCTTGCCCATGAATATGGAGTCCTTACCTACTGTGAGGTCATCAAGCTCAGGCAACACAGGCAGGGTCCAGCCAATGGAGTTCAGCAGAGCAGTCACCTGACCCATGGACACCAGGGGTTCCACACGTACAATCTGTAGACACAGGGAAAGAGATGTCTCAGGAGAAGACCACCATAAGGAGGCTTCTCAAGCTTTCCTACTCAGCTGTGTATTCCTTCTGGAACACTACACTGCCTTTAGTTACAGTGAGTGATGAATCAAAGCCTGTCAAGTTTTTTTTTTTGTCAGTCATAGGGCTTGAACTCTTGGCCTGGGCACTGTCCCTGAGCTCTTCAGCTCATGGCTAGCACTCTACCACTTGAGCCACAGCACCACTTCTGGTTTTCTAGTGGTTAATTGGAGGTAAGAGTCTCATGGACTTTCCTCCCCAGGCTGGCTTTGAACCATGATCCTCAGATCTCAGCCTCCTGAGTAGCTAGGATTACAGGCACAAGCCTGTAATTTCTTCATTTTGCTTATTAAAATGGTTATTTACACTTTGTTGGAATATAAAACATGTCTTGCCTGGGTGTAGGTACCACCCTAAGAGGTGAGGGTGAACGAAGACAGCACAGGAAAGTGAATATGGTCAAAATCATTTATGTAAATGTGTGAAAAACAGAATGATAAAACCTGCTGATACTAAGTTAAGAAGGGGACGAGAGATGAATGACAAAGGGTGTTGAGTCCAATCAAGGTGAATTGCATTCACCTTTGTATGTATCAAACCTCCTTTTACAAATAACTGATGCTAATAAGTAAAATTAAAATGGTGAAACAGAAGAAATGACCAGGAAAGTGAGAAGAAACAGAGATTAAATGATGTAGGCCTATACCTAATTTTATGCCAGTCTAGGGCTTTGAGCTTCAGGGCCCCAGGTTTGTTCAGCTAGTGCTCTACTACTTGAGGTACTCCTCCAGCCCAGATTTTTGCTGGTTAGCTGGAGATTAGAGTCTGGTGGAATTTTCTGCCTGGGCTGGCTTTGAACCTTGATCCTCTAGGTCTCAGTCTCTTGAGTAGCTAAAATTATAGGTTTGAACCCATTATTTTGTATGTTTTATTTAATATATTATACCCACATAAATATGGACTTACACATACATGTAACTGTTGCCTTTTTGTTTTCAAGTTAGTGTTTTGTTATGACCATACTCTCCTTTATCATGAAGCTGAGTGTGGCAGTACATTATCTGTAATCCCAGGATCTGGGAGGCTAAGGCAGGATGATGGCGAGTTCAAGCCCAGCCTAACCTACATAGTGAAACCCTATCTCATAAACAAAAAACCCAAATAAGTATTTGAGCTGGTGGAAAATAAAAGAACATAGACTGTTACTTGCTTAGGAAAAAAAATTACAGCATTAAAGATCTATATTAAAGGGAAAAAAAATAAAGAAAAAAGAAAAATCAATGGCCTAAACCCTTCACCCTAAAAAACTACCAAAAGGGTAACTGGCACTAGTGGCTCATGTATGTAATATTAGCCACTTGGGAGGCTGAAAATGATGGGATTGAAGTCAGAGGCCATCTAGGGCCAACAGCTCATGGGATCCTGTCTCCACGCAAAACTAAGATGGTGGCTTCTATTTGTTATCCTAGTTATCAGGAACCCTAACAGGTGGGTCACATCAGGTATACCTGATGAAAAATGAAACTTTCCTTAAAAAAAAAAAAAAGAGCAAAAATCAGTCTATAGATGTGATTCAGCAGCAAAAGTGTCTGCTTAGCAAGTGTAAGGCCACAAACTCAAACCTAAGTATGGCAAAAAAGAAAAATAAACTACCAAAAGTGGCTCTACCAATTCTTTCTTCAGGGTCTTGTTTGCCCAAGACCCTGGTGTCTTCCCCCAACACTGTAAAAAGAAAAGAAAATTAAACTCAAATAAGAAAAAATGAGAGTAAGGAAGACCACAGCAGAAATCAATGAAATAGAAAAAAAAAAAATCAATGAAGTCAAATGCTAGTTCTTGAGAAGATGAGTAAAATTGATTAGCCTTAAGACAGACTGACAAGGGAGAGCAGAATCAAATGACACAATGACCTGCCATAGCTCCAGGTGCTACAGATGTTAAAAGGACAATGTGGGAATGTGACAGAGTCTGTTGATAAACTGTGCAACCTAATGAACAAATGTCTGAGATCAAAGTTCAGCCAAGAATAAACTCCAAAACACTGATTTTTAGTTTAAAAAATTGCTCACAAAGGAAACTCTAAGCCCAAGTAGTTTCACTTTAAGGTGTCCTTAAAACTTCTAGAACAAAATACAGAAGAAAAACGTTTCACTTTAAGGTGTCCTTAAAACTTCTAGAATAAAATACAGAAGAAAAACCTTTGTGACCTTAGATTAAGCAGAGATTTCTTAAATACAACATCAAAAGTATGAGGTACAGGGGCTGGCAAAGTAGCTCAGTGGTAGAGTACTTGCCTTGCATGCATGAGGCCCTGGGTTCGATTCCTCAGCACCACATAAGCAGAAAAAGCTGGAAGTGGTGTTGTGGCTCGAGTGGCAGAGTGCTAGCCTTGAGCTGAAGAGCTGAGGGATAGTGCCCAGAGTTCAAGCCCCATGACTGACAAAAAAAAAAAGTATGAGGTGCAAAAACAGATGTTAACTGAATTTTATCAGAATTAGTATTTGTTGTTTTCATAAGCATTCTATTTAAAACCAAAATTGGCAAAAGGGCTCACCGAAGAAGAGAGACAAATGGCGAATGTGCACAGAAGGTAGTAATATTTTTGTTCATATGGGAAATGTAAACTAAAACCACCATGAAATAATACACAAACAACTCTTACAATGGCTGGAGTCCAGACTAACTAGGCAGCCGATTTCAGGATAATATGGACCAAAGAGAAATATTGCTGGTGGGGATATGAAATGCTGCAACCATTTTGGAAAACAATGGGGCAATTTTCCCTAAAAGTTATACATCTATCGTGTGACTTAGTCATTCCACTCCATTCCCAAACAGTCTCTTTATGTCTATAAGAAGATGATTCATAAATGTCTACAAGCATTTTATTCATAATAGCCGCAAAATGGAAACAGCCCAAGTGTCCACCAGGTGAATGGATAACCAAACTCGCACATCCACCTAAAGGAACACTATTCAGCAAAAAATAAAGATATCCAGATATTGCTTCAGTGTGGATAAATCTGAAAATTACTACTAAAGAATCTATATATACTGAGTGATTTCAATTATATCAAACTCTAGAAGCTAATTTACAGCGACAGAAAGCAGATCACTATTTACCTAAGGATGAAGGGGGACAGCAGGAAGGAATTAACAGGTGGCATGAGAAAACTTTTGGGGATGTTAGTTATGATCAATTTTCTTGATTCTAGTCTCATGTGTGGACTTGTCAAAAGTTCTTACTTAGCTGGCTGTCCATTTGTTTCTTTTTTTGTCTGTGGGTGTGGGGCTTGAACTCAGGGCTGGAAACTATTCCTCAGCTTTTTTGCTCAAGGATAGTACTCTACCACTTTAAGCCCCAGTGCCACTTCCGGTTTTCTGGTAGTTAATTGGAGATGAGAGTCTCACGGACTTTCCTGCCTGGGCTGACTTTGAACTGTGATCCTCAGACCTCAGCTTCCTGAGTAATTAGGATCATAGGTCTGAGTCACCAACATTCGGCAAGGCTGCACCTTTCTATTGGCACCATTTTTTACTGTATAGCAAGCATGGAGAGTATGGTCAAAGTACATTATATGCATCTATCTAAATATAATGAAACCCCTTTGTATATTTAATTTATGCTAATTTTAAAAAAATCTTTTTTTTTTTTTTGTCAGTCCTGGGTGCTGTCCCTGAGCCTCTTTGTGCACAAGGCTAGCATTCTACCACTTCGGCCACAGCTCTACTTCTGGATTTTTCTGAGTAGTTTACTGTAGATAAGAGTCTCACAGACTTTCTTGCTTGGCTTTGAACCATGATCCTCAGATCTCAGCCTCCTGAGTTGCTAGGATTACAGGTATGAGCTACTGGTGCCCAGCTCAAACCTGTTTTATTTTTTTTTTTTAAGGCAGACATGCTCTCATAAGAAAACTGAAGCACTAGCAAGTAGATTTACCATTCACAATAACTTCTTATTATTGAACATTTCATTATCTTCAGAGAGAAATAAAGGTGTAGCGAGGTATGGTAGCACAGGCCTGTAATCTTAGCAGTCTAAAGGCTGAGCCAGGAGGATTGCCAGTTTGAGGCCTAGTGAGTTCCAGGGCAACCTTGGCTATGAAGTGAGACCCTGTCTTTAAAAAAAATAGAAAAGAAAAGGAAAGGACAAAAGAAGTGATACAGCCCATCTGAACTGGGAATCAATTAAGCCAGATTTTAAGCAGAATTATTAGATGAACCAAAGAGTATGCATTTTGGGGACTATTTAGCAAGTGAGTGTTTTAGGATCCTTTCCACAAGATTTCCTCTCCCGGACACTTTTTTTTTTTTTGGGGGGGGGTCCAGTCATGGGACCTGAACTCTGGGCCTGGGCGCTGTCCCTCAGCTCTTCAGCTCAAGGCTAGAGCTCTACCACTTGAGCCACAGTACCACTTCCGGCTTTTTTCTTTTTGCTTATGTGGTGCTGAGGAATCAAACCCAGGGCCTCATGCATGCAAGGCAAGTGCTCTACCACTGAGCCACCTTCCCAGACCCACACTTACTTTTTTTTTTTTTAACCAGCATACCTCCTTACCAGGAGGGGCTAAATAAGTTCTCTTTTGCTTCTCATTTCAGCCTGATTTTCCATCGACTGTTTATAGATAAATGAGGAGAGTCAAAGATTCCGGAGCTCTCACTGGCCTGTCCAGTGGCTGGGGCTGTGACTACTATCTCCCTCTGGGGGGCTGTGGGGCTTGGGAGCACGGCAGTGTGGGACAGGGATTCTCCTGATGACCATGGGTCTTGGTCCTGTCCACTCTAGGATGCCTGGGCTAAAATCACCTTGCTCATAACTCCCCCCCAGTGCGGTAATGCCTGCCCTACTCCTAAATGCAGCGGATAATACACTCTCACCTGCTTCTTGGTGTCCACTTCCAAAATGTCCATCAGGTTGATCATGATGTTTTTGTGCGTCTTCTTGTACTTGCCAACTCGCAGTGAGACAGTGAGCCAGCCGGGGCGACCCGTGCACATGAATGTCTTGCTGCCCTGCTCCTTCCATTCTCGTACCTATAACCATGAACAAGGCTGAGGTGGCCCCTTCAGGGACCAGAGTAGCTCACAGCTGGGAGGGAGCTGGAAGAGATGCCTCCACTTAGGCCCCGGGAGGTATGGCTGCCCTCTCTATCCTGCTTATCTTTTCCGCTGATAAGACAGAAGAGCCAACTTGTTGCTATAACACAAGGCAAAAACCAGTAAGATCAACGTGCTTTTGAAAACATTATCTTACAAGTGCAGGAAAGATTTTGTAAAGATAATGAGAGTAATAGTCATTTCCTGGAGGCCCCCACTGGGCTCAGCACCTATCGACACTGGTTTTCTAATTCTCCTAACAATCCTAGGAGTTTGGGCAACCCCTTTTGCAGATGAGGAAAATCAAGAGGCAAAAATAACTTGTCCATGGAAGTGGCTCTGTGGCTCAAGTGGTAGAGCGCTAGCCTTGAGCTAAAGAGCTGAGGGACAAAGTCGTTTAAATAAGGATACAGGTGGACCCGTTGCAACAATGACAAGTACAAGTTGTCATGTGGAAAACGAACTTTACAACTTTGGTTGGGGGGGGGGAGGCTTGGGTGGGGGGACGGGGGCAGGGGGAGGCTGGGAAGGGATGCGAAGGGTAAACAAAGGAGGAGGCTACAATGCTTGATAAGAAATGTACTCATTATCTTGCCCATGTAATTGTAACCCCTCTGTACAGTATGTTCACAATTAAAAAAAAAAAGAGCTGAGGGACAGCGCCCAGGCCCAGAGTTAAGTCCCATGATTGATATCACACACACACACACACACACACACACACACACACACACACACACACACACACACACACACACACACACACACAACTTGTCCGACCAAGGTCAGACAGATAGAACCCAGATTTACAGCCAGGATGGTAACTACAGGCCCATAGGACAGATAGGCTTACAGTCAGTCACATAAGAACGGCTAACACCTATGAAGGCTGATTCTGTGCCAAACCCTGTTCCAAGCATGTGCTAATAATTCTCGTACCATTCAAGCAAGCAAGAAGGAACAGGGAAGAACCACAAGCCAGTGGAAGGTGTGCTGTTGGCAAAGCTTTAACTGTAGGTAACTAGGACACAAAACACAGAACAAAGGGTAAGGGTCAGAAACCCAAGCAGAGCCATTCTGTCCATGCAGAGATAGATAAGGGCTGTAGTTCTCATCTATGAGCATCAATTCCTTCTTCTACTTCTAACAGTCCAGGTTCTGTTGGTTCAAGCCAGGCTGATTCTCTTCCACTCCTATAGGCAGGCACATGACAGGTCTGCTGCAATCCTTTTGGCCAAAGTAAACATTTTAGGGATTGGGTTGTCACCCCAGTCACACCAATGAGACTGGTTCTAGATACTCTCTCTTTACTGGGGTGGCTAAACTGGCTGGATCTAAAACCAGAAACAAAGGGCCTCGAAGGAAGACAGATGCCCTGGCAAAGGAAACCCAGAGAAAGCAAGAGTCAGGACATGGCAGATGGAGAGAAAGATGAAGATAGGGATCTTGGATACAGTCATGCCTGAGCCATTTTTATTCCTGGACTTTTTATTCTAGAACCTGAGCCAGCAAAGCCCCTTTTATATCAAGCCAGTTTAAATTAAGTTTCTATCTTTGCAGCCAAGAATCTTGTTAAATACTGGTCAGGCAAGCTGTTCAACACAGGAAAGGGCTTTCCTAAGATCAGATACTACACTAGCACAAGTAGAGGTTATTTAAGGTGCAGGGTTGAGGTGGGAAGAGAAAAGGATTCCTGTGAGTTGGGGGTTAAGGGTGAAATGTGGGATTCTATGACCATGTAGGCCTAGCCCTGCCCAAGTCTGCAGAGGTGTGGGGGAGTGGGTGCTGTATTCAAGCTGGAGGATGCGTAGGCAGGGGGTAAAAGCCATAGAGCTTGAAACACTGGACCGAGTCCTATTGGAAGATAAACAAGACTGGTAGGGAGGCAAGGTCAAGGACAACAACATAGTTTTAGGATTATGTGTAGGCCAAAGAGAGATAGGGAAGGCTCAGCAAAAAAGCAAATTGTCAGACAGGTATCATACCTAGGCATGCAAGGCATGAAGCAACAGAACCAAGCTTGCAAGGTGGAAGAGACAGGAAAGAAAAAAATAAACGAGACTCTTATCTCCAATAAACCACAAGAAAACTGGAAGTGGAGCTGTGGCTCAAGTGGTAGAGAGCTCGCCTTGAGCTGAAGAGCGCGGGAACAGCACCCAGGCCCAGAGTTCAAGCCCCACGACTGAGAAAAAAAAAATGTGGAGCTTTCAGGCTCTGAACTCAAGTTAACCTGAGTTAGCCGCATTTACAAGCTCTGAGGTTCTGGGCTCTGACTCACAGCTTCAACTTCAATCTTTCCCATTAGCACAACAGGTATCATTTAAACTAGGATAGCGGTAAGGACTATAGCTAATGGTGTCAGGGGCACAGGGCAGTTTCACCATAGGGGTTGGGCTGGCCAGACTCCTTGTTTTTTTCGTATACAGTGAATCCTGTTTCATTTAGTTTAATAAAAGAGCTCACTAAGCTGTCTTGAGCCAGAGGTGGTGAATCAGTAAAAGTCTCTGCTAGGAGGGATTGGTCTAATTCAGCCAAGGCAGGGAAGCACAGGTTCATAGTTTGAAGGGGGAGGGGGTGGAGGGAGTGGGAGATGAATGGCAGGTAGATCAAGGATCTAATTTAGATCAAGCATCTAAATCAAGCACAACAGCTAGGAAGTAAGATGCCAATGGAGAGGGAGGGCAGGCTGAGCTCTGAAGCATGGGTTGTGAGCTGCAAACCTCAAGACAGCAGTGCAAAGCACTTTCAGAACTGCATTCTCCTCCCACCGGGCCAAGGTCTAGCCTGTAGTTGCTTTCTGCATCCATCCTTAGGATTTAGTGTGGGGGTACACAGAGCCTGGAGAACACACAGGCTGCACCACCTGCCTTGGGGGGATGGGGAGAGCAGCAGAAAACACACAAGCTCTCTGCAGCCTGATGCCGTGCCCTAAGACAGGAACATAAGGAGGGGCAGAGAAAGCCAAGAAACCACTCAGGCCCCAAACCTATGCCAGCACTGGGATGCGGTGATGGATACTTCGCTGTAGCTACAAGCAGGATCCCAGGCCCCGTGGGCACCAGCAATCGGGGAGCGCATGCGGTTACTGGGCGACGGGCTACTGCATTTGTCAAGAGTGAGTCCTCTGTCGGTCAGGGCTGAGGCTGTCCATCCCAGGTTGGAGGCTGGATTGTACCTTCTTGCTTTCATCCTCTACCCTACACAGCAGCTTGCTGCTGCAACGTGAACTCGAACCGCCAACCTGGCACCAAGGCCCCTCTGCAATCTACCTCCAAGTGCGTTTCCAATCTTCTTCTTTTGGGTGCCTTCACTTCTCCTCACCCTTCCCCCACTTCACTGCCTTGGCTCACACTTACACCAGGCTCTCACCTTAAGATACCTTCCCCAGTCCTTTCTCCTACTTCCCAGCTCCACCTACCGGAAGCCTTTCCTCCTCTGGAATGCCCGAGCCAGCGAATGCTACCTGACAGTCCTCTCCCCGCTCACCTCACGAGCGTAGATCTGCTCGTGCCGCACCTGCCGTGCACGCACTGGGCACTCTAGAAACCTCCAAGCAGTGTTTGGTTGCCCCAGTGCCTTTGCTTATTCGGTTCAGCAGTTCCCCAGCGGCCCCCCACCCCGCGCCCGCGCCTTCAAACGTCGGTCGGTGGCAACCCCTCTCCAACCCCAGCTCCACCTCCGGGAGCTGTCCCCGACGCCCCCGCCCCGCACCCCGGCCCCGCGCCGCACGAGCCGGGGCCGCGGTCCCCGCGCACGCCGCCGCGCGTCCCGCGGCCCCGCCGCCGCTCACCTGCTTCTGGATGTCCCGCACGCGCTGCTCGTGCAGGCGCGGCGCGCTGCTGAGCTTGAATACCACCCAGGCGCGCACGTAGTAATAGATGTCGAAGATGAGCGAGAGCGGCAGGAGGAAGAGGCACACGAACACCCAGCGCTGGTGGATGAGCACGAACTCCAGCCCCTTCACACGCACCCAGAGCAGGAAGAGCAGCGCGCACACCGCCAGCGACACGGCGGGCTCCATGCTGCCGCGTGAGCCCGCGCAGCTCGTCCGTCACCGTCGCCCGCGCCGCACCCGGCTCGGCTCGGCTCCGCGCCCGCCGCGGCCTCCCGGGGAGTCTGAGGTACCCCCGCCGCCTTGCGATTGGCTTAGGTCGCCAAGGTTCGGTGGGCCGAGACCTGGGAAGTGACCAATGGCGAGCCGCGCCGGGGATCGGACCAGGAACACGCGGTTCTCATTGGCTACGGGAGCCCGGCCGCTCCACCCTCTTCTCGCCGACGCGCGCGAGGAGGGGCTGACCCGGGCCGGGGGCGCTGCTGGGGTCGGCGGAGCTTGGGGAGCCGCCGGGGCGACGGCCAGGGGGCTGGGCTCCACGGGTGTTCCCCTCACCGGCGGAGGGAGGGGGCGCGGGGCCGCCCTTCCGCTCTCCCTCAGGGGCGCCCCCGGAGACACGCATCGAGCGGTCACGCGCAGCGTGACCTCCCGTGGGTTGGTGGCGCGGCGGCCTGTGAGTGAACTTTGACTCGTCCGGGTCAAGGTCCTCCCTCCTTCGGGTCTGCCGGGCCTGCCGGGAGGGGAACATTTTCCTATTTCGAGGCATTTTCCACGAACCTAGTCACCCAGCTGTCCTGGGTGGTGGGTGGTGAGTCCCATTTTAGGAAGCAGCCCACCAGACTGGCGACAAACTCCCGAGGAAGCGGGTGCGCGGGTCCGCGCCCGGGCCCCACACTAGAGCCACGGCCCCACGCGGGCCTTCATTGTGCCGTGGGTGACCTGCCGGGAGAGACCACGCGGGCACAAAGTACGGTCAGTAGACACCATCAACTGGCCGGCCACACGTTAGGCCTTTGGGACACCCAGGCGCAGCCTTGAGTTGATTTTTAGACTCATTCTTCCTTCCTCCCTCCCACCCTCTCTGCCTCCCTCCCCCCCCTCTTTCTTTCACCCTCCTCCCTCCCGTGCCCTCCCTCCCTCCCTTCTTTCTTTCTTTCTTTTCTTTTCTTTTGTCGGTCATGGGGCTTGAACTCTGGCCTTGGGCTCTGTCCCTCAGCTCTTCAGCTCAAGGCTAGCGCTCTACCACTTGAGTCACAGCACCACTTCCTGTTCTCTGGTGGTTCATTGGAGATAAGAGTCTCACCAACTTTCCTGCCCAGGCTGGCTTTGAACCTCGATCCTCAGATCTCAGCCTCCTGAGTAGCTAGGTTTACACCAGCACCCAGCTGTCTTCTTAAAATTGGAGATAAAGAGTCTCCAAGGACTTTCCTGCCCTGTCTTCCAACTGGATCCTCAGATCTCAGCCTCCTGAGTAGCTAGGATTACCGGCGTGAGCCACCAACGCCCGGCTAGAGTTTCTTATATACTAAAAAAGTTTATTTTTATTTTGTGTAGGGGTAGAAAGTGTCTAAAGGTCCTTTTTTTTTGGGGGGGGGGACCGGTCGTGGGGCCTGAACTCTGGTTCTGGGCACTGTCCCTCAGCTCTTCAGCTCAAGGCTAGTCCTTTACCACTTGAGCCACAGCGCCACTTCCGGCTTTTTTCTTTTTTCTTATGTGGTGCTGAGGAATCGAATCCAGGGCCTCAGGCATGCAAGACAAGCGCTTTACCACTGAGCCACCTTCCCAGCCCCCCCCCCTTTATTTTTTTTGTAGATGTAAGTCAAGTGAGAAGTTACAAAAGCAAAACATAGCCTTGAGTAGGGGCAGTGTGACAGTTACTTAGGAACAAAAGCCAAAACATAGCTTGAATAAGGGCAGCGTGACAGTTACTTAGGAACAAAAGCCAAAACATAGCCTTGAGTAGGGGTACAATATTTCAAATTTTAAAATATTAGAAACTCATTTCCATGGTTGGGGGGTGCAGTCTATTTTAAAGATGGAATTACATCTGTCTAGCTGGCGCAGGGATGGCTTTTTTGTTGTTGTTGGTTGTGGGGCTTGAACTCTGGGCCTGGGTGCTGTCCCTGCGCTCTTTAGCTCAAGGCTAGTGCTCACTTGAGCCACTTCTGGTTTTCTAGTGGTTTATTGGAGATAAGAGTCTCACCAACTTTACTGCCTGGGCTGGCTTTGAACCTCGATCCTCAGATCTCAGCCTCCTGAGTAGTTAGGTTTACACCAGCACCCGGCTGTCTTTTTAAAATTGGAGATAAAGAGTCTCCAAGGACTTTCCTGCCCTAACTGTCTTCCAACTGGATCCTCAGATCTCAGCCTCTTGAGTAGTTAAAGGTTACAGGCATGAATTCCAGAGGATTTCTAGAGCTTAGAGGCAAACACTAGGCCAGTGGGGAAGGGGAGGGGTTGAACTAAGCAGGTGATCCTGGCCTAGCCTGTCATTCAGGCTACAGTGCCCAGCCAAAACTTATGTCTCATGTCCTTTGTACTGTAAAAAGTCTTTGAGATGGTTTACTTTAGAAACCAAACATGACATATTGGATCTTTCTCTGTTCCCTTGTTTGTTCCTTTTCACCTTTGTTTCTCTGGGTTAGGAGGTTGGGAGGGTCATTGACAGTGGTTTTTGTCAAGCTGGTGCAGCTGGAATGCCCTTTCCCTTTCTTCAAAGAGCTTAATATTATCCAGCCTTGAAGCCAACTCCGGCTAAAGCTAAAGAAAGCTATCATTACAACACTTCTCTTCTCCTTCAAGTGCCAATAAAATAAGTGCATCAGTGCCACAAGTCTTTTGCAGTGTTATCTAATTGTCTGTTTGTGTCTCTCACAGCCACAGATTGAGCTTCAACAACCTCTCATTGACCTTTGTTTGCAGTTTCTATCATGGTGCTCTGTGCATCAGAGATGAAGCAGGGTATATTGAACAATGAATGAATGAAGAATAAGGACAGAGGCTCAAATATTTAAAAGAACAAAAAACAAAGTCCAAAGAAATCTGCACTAGGCTTCTTTGACTTGGAAGTTAGCTGGCTGTTCCTGAGTAAAGTTAGGGTATGTGGTAATCTAGAAATTAAGGTCCAACTTAAAAAATTGATGCAAGTTGAATGTTTTGTACAAGAATAGTAGAAATTACCAGTTAATTGAGGTAATTTTACTCTTGGGAATTTTTTCTCTTGGGAAGAGAATGATGAGACCCACAAAAGTGAATAACCACTTTAGGAAAAAAAAAAGGGCTGTTAAATGAGAAAAAGAATGACATTTAGTATAGTGGTTCCTACCCATAATCCCCGTTATTCTGAAGGCAAAGAATGGAGAATTGAAGTTCTAGTTCAGACCATGCAAAAAGTTCGTAAGTCAGATATATTGCACTATGCCTATCATCCTATCTACGTAGGAGGCCATGGGTAAGATAATAATGTCTGAAACAGGCCCTGGGCAAAAACCCTTCCCCCTCCTCCCCCTCAAAAAAACCAACTAAAGCCAAAAAGGACTTGGGGTGTGGTTCAGAGTTGAAGCACCTGCCTAGCGTGAGGTCTTGAACTCAAGCACAGTACCACCAAAAAGTAAAGAGAGAGGGCAGGAAGGGAGGGAGAGGAAATTAAAAGCATTCAGTACAGTTGGTTACTCCATGTGTGTTGTTATCATTCTCCTAGCATACCTGCTTTTTTTTGGCATTCAGATATGTTTTTTTTCTCTCCACAAACTCAAATGCTTTGGGCTACTATTATCTAGGCAAAAAGTGGTCACTCCAAGTTGGGCTAATTAATTTATGAATTTTTTAATTTAATGGAATAAAACAGCTTGTTTTCATGTATGTTGTATGAATGTTAGCACATACAGGTTTCCTGGGCTACCCACAATAGAGGTATAGGGTAATTCCATTACCAGCAAACCTCTTCCTGCTGTCTCTTTGTCATCATGTTGTCTCTCACCCTGAGCCCCTGGCAGCTCAGTCCAGGGGATTTTGTTCTTTTTAGAAGGTCATAGCAATTACATAAAGAGGTAATTTTGAACAGATTAATTTTTTGCTGAAATGAATGCAGTCCCTTTTACAGGGAATCTACTCATTACTGTAATTATTTACATAATTGATGAACCATGTAAATAGTCTATTGGAGTATGTTAGACTTTTCCAGAAAACCACACAGACATCCAGGTACAAAGAACAAAGAAGAAGTGAGAAGTGCCAGCTTTGTCTGAGGTGACCTATATAACCTACTGAGGCTAGGAGGGGCTAGAAGGGCTAAGAGGCTGAGACCTTGGTGTAGATGTGTGGACCAGGGGCTCTGTCATGTTAGACTAGGATTTATGGCTGTTGCTTAAGTAGTAGATAAGGGGCCCGGCAGCTGCCCAGAGCTGAAGGTCACTTTAAGGAGCTCTTGCTGCCTTATATGATGGTAGCTGCCTCAGAGGAGTGCCATCCCAAGGTAAAGGGAGTTGGAGGCTGATTATTTACCGCCTTTACTAAATGGGCCTAGTAAAAGGGAGAATGCTAAGCTATGGGAAGGGAGCTCATTGGGCTAACAGTGTCAGTCAGGTTGCAGAGGAATTGAGTGCCCTGGGCAACAATTTCTCCAGTTAGTCAGAAATTAAGGCAAATCCCTTTTATAGTTTAAACATATAGCAGTCTTTCTAAAACTTGAGATTTCATTTCTTTCTCAATAATGAGCTTAGTTTCCTCTGTCTCTGTCTCTGTCTCTCTCTCTCTTGTTGGTTATGGGGCTTGGACTCAGGGCTTAGGTTCTGTCCCTGAGTGCTTTTGCTCAAGGCTAGTGCTCTACCACTTTGAGCCACAGTGCCACTTCTGGTTTTTGAATGGTTAATTGGAGATAAGAGTCTCAAAGGACATTTCTGCCTGGCTGGCTTTGAACTGCAATCCTCAGGTCTCAGCCTCCTGGGTAGCTAGGATTACAGGTATGAGCCATCAGCTTCTGGCCTGGTTTTCTTTTGAGTTTAGGATCTTGTTAGGACCACAGTCCTTAAGACATTCTCTTATATGTTATATGTACAATGCAGACTGAGTGTGTGTGTTCTTGCCACCAGCCTATGGAGTAGCAATGCATGGAACTGTTGGTCTATGTTATTTTAAATAAACTTAGAGAGATTAAATGACTTGTTTAATGAATATCTTTTTTTTTATGGTCCTGGGGCTTGAACTCCAGGCTTGAGCACTGTTCCTGAGGTTCTTTGTGCTCAAGGCTAGCACTCTACCAGTCTACAGTACCACTTCCAGATTTTTCTGAGTAGTTCATTGGAGATAAGACTCTCACAGATTTTCCTTCCCAGGCTGGCTTTGAATTGCTCAGCCTCCTTAGTAGCTAGGATTACAGGCATGAGACACCAGCACCTGGTTTAATCTAGTGATAGGATTCTTATTCTTTCTGTCTTCTGAATCTGCTCCCTTGGTTATTGTGTGAAATGCCATTCCCTCTGATTCCATGCCATAAAAGTGAAGTGGAAACATAGCAACCTGGCTTTCTTTTTTTATTGTGAAAATATCATAAAAAATATGGAACGCTTCACGAATTTGCATGTCATCCTTGCGCAAGGACCATGCTAATCTTCTCTGTATATCGTTCCAATTTTAGTATATGTGTTGCCAAAGCAGACACAGTCTGGCTTTCTTAAAGTACAGCTTAAATTGTGGCATTATTCTTGCACATCAGAAAGCTTGCAAAAATGCTGAATCTGGACTCCACAACACCCTGGGTCTATACCTGGAAATCTGCTTTTAAAGAAGATTTCTAAGTTTTGTTTTGTTTTTACAGTGCTAAGGGTCAGGCACATGGTAGGCAAGTGCTCTCATTTTCTTATCCTTATGTATGTGTTCTAGTATTAGGATTTGAACCCAGGGTCTGAGTCTAGTCCCTTAGTTTTTTTTACCTAAGTTTGGTGATTAATTGGAGTTAAGAGTCTCATGGACTTCCGTGGCCATGTTAGTTTAAAACTGCAATCCTAAGTTCTCAACCTAGGTGTGAACTGATGGTGTGAGCCATCAGTGCTCATCTTATTTGCTTGTTTGTTTTTGAGACAGGTCCTCAAGGTCCAGATTGGCCTCCAACTCACAATCCTCCTGTATCAGCTTCCTGTGTGCTGGGATTACAGACGTATACCCCAATGCCCAGGGAGACTAAAATTTGAGTCATGAGTGAAGAAGATTTATGCTCATCCAGTGTAGGTACCCACTGTTCCTTCAATTGAGACCCCTTACAGAACTAAATGGCAGAGGAAGGGTGAATTCTTTTCTGAAATCAGATTTCTAGCTTCTCAGGCCTTCTTACTTGGACTTGAACGCAATATATATGATACTGTCTTCCCTCATTCTTCAGCTTGCAGATGGCATATTATGGAATTTCTCAGTCTCCATAATTGCATGGGCCAAATTCCATACTAAAATCTCTGTGTCTCTGTCCCTTACTCCATGTATCTCTCTCTCTCTCTCTCTTTCTCTCTTTCTCTCTCTCTCTCTCTTTCTCTTTCCCTCTCCCCCCTCTCCCTCTCTCCTGTTGTTTCAGTTTTTCTGGAGAATTAATTACAGGTATGATTCTAAATGCCTTACGTTTAATTATAATACAATTCAATGTAATATAACAAGACAAAGTAAGATGTGCTAGATACCTCATGTAGAATTACTAAAAAAGGGAGGGGAATTTTCTGACTCAGTGATGATAAATGCTAAGTCCCAGTTGTGTAACAGGCTCAACATGACCATTGTTTTGAAACAGCTCCACAAAGTGGACATAGTGCTGTGGTTTGTGTGGTAAAAGCCCCACAAAGGCTTGTGTGTTGAAAGCTTGGTCTACAAACTACTGAGAGATAATGGAACCTCTAAAAGGGGAACATTATGAGATGTTTCTAGGTCATTGGTGGCATGGCTTTAAAGAGGATTGTGGGATTCTAGCGCCTTCTCTCATTTTTGTCCCGAGCTGACAATGTAGCAGTTTTGCTCCTCCATGTGTTCCCACCTTACCACAGGCCGAAAGCTATGGAACCAACTAATCATGAAATGGATGCTCCATAATGGTGAGCCAAATCAAACCAACTTTTCCTAAAAAGTTAGTTATCTCAGGTATTTTTGTTATAGTGATAGAAAGCTGACTCATATAAGCATAGTGCACTAGTGTTCAGAGAAGTTAGGGATGTGATCCAAGGTGGTAGGACCAAATACTGGACATTGGACCTCTTACAGAAGGTGTCCTAAAACATAGTCAATATACATTGTGGGTTTGCTAAACTGCATCAGAAGATATAGTTTATAGTTTTAGGTTGGCTGTTTTCAGAGAGAGAGAGAGAGAGAGAGAGAGAGAGAGAGAGAGAGAGAGAGAGAGAGAGAGAGAGAGAGAGAGAGAGAGAGAGAGAGAGAGAGAGAGAGTGTGTGTGTGTGTGTGTGTGTGTGTGTGTGTGTGTGTGTGCGCTGGTCCTGGGGCTTGAACTCGGGGCCTGAGTACTGTCCCTGAGCTTTTTTGCTTGATGATAGCACTCTATCACTTGAGCCACAGCTCCATTTCTGGCTTTTTGGTGGTTAATTGGAGATAAGAGTCTCATGGTCTTGCTTGCCTGGGCAGGTTTTGAACCATGATCCTCATATTTCAGCTTCCTGAGTAGCTGGGAATTCAGGTGTGAGCCACTGGTACCTGGCTTAATTTTACCAAAGGGTATAGTTTAACAGAGGGTGTAGTTCTATCAGGCCAAAGTGAAATAAAGGGATTTTTATACCAAAAATATTGATCTCCTGCTTCTTGCTTTCTATACTTAGCAGCTGGGTTCATCAAGCTGTGAGCCCAGGAGCTGTCTCCTCACTAATACAATGCCAATGCCTCCAAGCCAACTGGTCCTCATCTTGCTTCTTGAATCAGAATCCTATCATTTCTAACAAAATTAAAAAATACTATGATCAAATAAACCCAACATACCATAGTAATATCTGTATATCTTCATTTATTTAGTGATCAGACTTTCAGCAGCTCACTATTGAAAAACAAAAGCTTACCAACAAAACCAGGTAAGATAGTGAATTTAGATACTGTAATAGTTAAAATCCTTCATGGATTCTCTTGGGTAAGTTCTGACTTAGGTTCAGGTTGCTTCTCTGTCGTTACCATTTCCTAACAGAAGTGGTCAAATCTCTGATAATTTATTCAGCCCTTGTTCCTCAACAGAGATGAACAGTCCCCAAATCATAGACTATTGATTTAAATTGATGTGCACCATGAAGCCACTGATAGATTACCTATGCTCAGTGGCCTGACATTCTGGGTGTGCAGGCGGAGGAGAAGCTGGCACAAAGAGAAGAGGTAGCTTAATAGAGTGGATGAAAAGAGATAGCTTAATAGAGTGCAATGGCATCAGATAAGCAGCCAGGGTGATTTAATGAGGGACACACAGTCCTCCTTCCTTAAGTACTTTCCTACAGGGACTGGCTATGGTTATTTATTGCAATAAATGTTCATAATGATCACAAAAAGCATTCATCAAAGGCCAAATATATTCAGAGTAAGCACTCAAGCAGGCAAAAAGTTCTGTAATGCTTTTTTAAAAGACACCTTATAGCTGGGCGCCTGTGGCTCATGCCTGTAATCCTAACTACTGAGGAGGCTGAGATATGAGGATTACAGTTCAAAGCCAGCCTGAGCAGGAAAGTCTGTCAGATTCTTATCTCCAATAAACCACCAGAAAACTGGAAGTGGCGCTATGGCTTAAGTGGTAGTGTGCTCACCTTGATCTGAAGAGCTCAGGGACAGCACCAGGTCCAGAGTTCAAGCTCCATGACCAAAAACAACAAAAATGACACATTGTTACCAGTCACCCTTTACCCAGATAGGACCTGTGGGCAGACAGATTAAGGTTTTGCTAATATTTCCAGTCCCAGGCCCTTTGACAAGGAATAGGAGTTGGACTGGCAGGTCCAGAGTCACAGCTCCACGCTTTGAAACTTAAGGGTCAATTGTTCTAGGCTTTAGAAGCCAGAAAATGATGCTTCTAGGTACTCAGGTTAGAGGTCTATTGTTCTTGGTTTTAACCAGCAGCAACCCAGGCACATGGTATCATTGCAGTTCTTTATTTACTGCGGTAGCAGCAGCACCAGCAGATAATACCTTGTAATGTTACAGCTGCTCTCATACAGGCCTTGCGCACTGGGACCCTGACATAAGTTAATGTTATAACTCTCAGGCTTAGGGTACCTAAGACTCATGATCATTAAGATTTTGGCAACTCTCTGGACCTCTTCCACAGCCTAGCTCCCACTGTCTGTCATTTTCAGCTCCTTAGAGTCCTTGTTGTCTCTGTCACTTCTGCTCCCTAGAACATTTCAATTTCCTGTCACTACTGTTACCTTCACTCTGCTACTTTTGCGACTTCTGCTATCTCCCTCAGCATACCTGATTAGTGATAAAAATCAAATGTAGGCAAGAAAAGATAATGAGAGAGAGATCGTGAGAAAGCCCTTTTATGAGTCTAATGCTACAACACGAGGAGTTGGTACAGGAAGACATCTCTGGGTTGGCTCATGAAGTGAGCCAAATAGCCTGGTTATATAGCCAATCATGGTATTTCCTCATGCAGATTAAGAGAGGACAATCAGAAGCAACATTGAGTAGTACCAAGGGTAATGGCAGCAACAGTGGTGGTGGAATAGTAATAACAGGGCAGCTGAAAAGTTCCAGAGAGTAGCCCAGGCAGAAATGATAGGGAGCAGAGGCAAAGAGGAAGTGCTCTGCCTATGGCCTGATCCTGGCTACAGGGTTATCTATACTTCACTGCGGCATATGATGATAAAGAATGTAAGATAAGCTGTCTGAAATAGTTATGGCAGGGACAATACCTTCAGGAGTCAGAGTTGTGCTTTTGCAGCAAGCAGCTGTGGTTGCCATATAGCTTCCTGGTGGCATCTGCAGGTGTTCCAAGTGGCTGGCACTGGCATTGAAGGCAGTCTTGCTGGTTGCTTGGCTGATAGTCCAGCCCTTAGTTCAAAGCAGTTGGAGCACCAGCAAAGTCTAACAGTTATTATTATTATTATTATTGGTTGGTCGTGGGGCTTGAACTCTGGGCCTGGGTACTGTTCTTGAGCTCTTGCGCTCAAGGAGAGCATTCTACTACTTGAGCCACAGTGCCACTTCTGGTTTTCTGGTGGTTAATTGGAGATAAGTCTCATGGATGTTCCTGCCTGAGCTGGCTTTGAACTGTGATCCTCAGATCTTAGCCTCCTGAGTAGTCACCAGCTCCCAGCTCAATTATTATTATTTTTTTGGGGGGGGTCTGGTCACGGGGCCTGAACTCTGGGCCTGGGCACTGTCCCTCAGCTCTTCAGCTCAAGGCTGGCGCTCTACCACTTGAGCCACAGCGCCACTTCCGGCTTTTTTCTTTTTTCTTATGTGGTGCTGAGGAATCGAACCCAGGGCCTCAGGCTTGCAAGGCAAGCGCTCTACCACTGAGCCACCTTCCCTGCCCTACATCACCTTTATAATAACAATAAAAACTAATAATACATCACCTTTATAATAACAATAAAAACTGGTAATACATCACCTTTATAATAACAATAAAAACTAATAATTGATAAGAGATGGTCTAGCAAGAACTAAGGCCCTGGGTTCAGTTCCCAAAACTGTAAAAAAAAAAAAAAGGCTCATGAGAACCTTACATTTGAGTTGGGAGAAAGGACTCATTTTAAGCTCTTATACATTAAAGGAACAATGTTTCCTAGAGTTTGGTGTTTTTCATGGACCCAGACTTTTTATTTTTATTTTTTTTAATGTTCGGTCTAAATAAAAGATAATTAAAAAAAGACATGCTCATGCATGCGTGTGTGTGTGTATGTGTGTACCTGCCCATAGTGGGCTTTCACTCACAGTCTCTCACGATCCCTTTGGCTCACAGGTGGTATTCAATTACTCAAACTTCACTTCTACTCCTGGCCTCTTCTGATTAATTTGACCTAAGAGTCTTGAGATTTGTCTGCCTCAGCTGGCTGTATGCTAGTTCTCAGATCTCAGCCTTCTGAGTAGCCATTGGCACCTGACTAAAGAAGATTTTTTAAAAAATGTACTACAATGCATTTTCCTCTTCTTGTTTTGCTATGCAAAGACATTAAGAAACAAGACAAGGGCTGGGAATGTGGTTCAGTGGTAGAGTGCTTACCTAGCATGCATGAAGCCCTGGGATTCCTCACTACCACATAAACAGAAAAGCCAGAATTGGCACTGTCAAGTGGTAGAGTGCTAGCCTTGAGCAAAAGAAGTTCAAGGACAGTGTCCAGACCCTGAGTTCAAGCCCCAGGACTGGCAGAAAAAAAAAAGCTTCTATCTACTATTAATAAGCTTTACATTTTTAAATAAGGAAATGTTAATGTCAGAAACAATAAGAAAAATCACCATCTTGGAATAAGATTTATTCCTTCAAATTGAATACCTTTATAGTGAAAGACTTGGGACTTTATAATTTTTTTTATCTGCTGCAATTTCTGTAAGCATTTCCATGGGCCAACCAAATAACCCCTATTTCCAAATTCCTGTGTTCTAAGGCAAAGTATGGGCTCACCTTGAAACCAGTCAGAGATACAAGTTCTCTGGCCCCACCCAAGGTTGAATGATATACATTTCTGGACATGGGTTCAGTAGTTAGTGTTAAGCAAGACCTATAGGTAATTTTGACATGCCTGATCTTGAGAATTATCATTAAAGTTCCTTCCTTCTAGATGAACTGCATTGCATACAACTTTACTGGAAAATTTTAGTAACTGAATTCTACAACTTCCCACAGAAATCTGTTTCAGCATGAGTCACCTCAAGTGGCTGGAAACTCTTAACCTTAGCCTTGGTCCCAGTTCTGCCCACCGGCGCCACACAAAATGGGTCTTATCTACTTTCCCTACCTGACAATACTGTACATTTGAAGACGAGTCTTTTCCCTCTCTTCTCCTTTCTTTTCCTCCCATCCCTTTCCCTCCCTCCCCTTCCATTCTTTTCTTTCTTTCTCCTTCTTTCCCATCCTCTCTTTTTTTTTTCTCATCTCCTCTTCAGGTCAGCATAGTCAGGACTTTGAACTGGCTCTTAACTGGCTTGATTTCTAGTTTTCTCTTTATTTACTTTGAATACCCTATTGTTACTGTTTTTAACAACTACCATTTATTGACCATTTGTTACTATGAGCTAGTCACTGCCTAGAAATGCTCCACAGGTGCTTACTTCTTTACCACAAGCCAGGGATTAGGTCTGTGATTTCTCTCTCTCTCTCTCTCTCTCTCTCTCTCTCTCTCTCTCTCTCTCTCTCTCTCTCTCTCTCTCTCTCTCTCTCTCTCTCTTTCTTTTTTTCTCTTTTGTTGGTCATGGGGTTTGAACTCAGGGCCTGGGTTCTGTCTCTGAGCTTTTTCACTGAAGAATAGCATTCTACCATTTTGAGCCACAGCACCACTTCTGGTTTTCTGGTGGTTAATCGGAAATAGGAGTCTCACTGACTTTTTTGCCCCAGTTGGCTCTGAACCATGATCCTCAGACCTCACCCTCCTGGGCAGGTAGGATTACAGGTATGAGTCACCGGAGCTCAGCTTAGATCTGTGATTTCTATCATACTTATGCAAACATTCTGGCTTATGAGCTAGGATTACTAAATCTGCAGCATTCAGAACTCAATACAGCAGATTTCCCTGAAATTTCTATTTAAAAATCACCAATTGACAAAAGCCTGAGCCAGGAAGGTGGCTACTGGACTGAGTATGTAACATGATGGGTATAACCCAGCCTCGAGTGAAACATATCCAGGCTGACTCCTGTCTGTGTAATTACTTTTTTTTGCCAGTCCTGGGGCTTGAACTCAAGGCCTGGGCACTGTCCCTGAGCTTCTTTTGCTCAAGGCTAACACTTTACACAGTGTCATTTCCCAGCCCTGCTGTGTAATTAAATGATATGGCCTTGAGGGCATTCCTTAGTTTCAATTTCCTCATCCATACAATGGGCATAATTATAGCATTCACTGCATAAGGCTGCTGTGAGTAGAAAATAAATTAGTGCTATAAAACACCTTACAAAATACTCGGTAAACATCTAGTACTCAACAAATGTCTTTATTATCATTGCTCAATATATGTGCTTAGTAATTATGCTGTTATTGTGTGTGATGAAGGTGTGTCCAGACACTGCATATGTTAAATAAAGCATCATAAAGCATTCCCCTTTCTACTGGGCTGCATGCTAACCTGCTTCTGACCCTGGATAGTCGCAGCAAGCTCTTAACTGATTCTCTGCTCCAATTTTGCTTTTTTTTTTCTTTCTCCAGCCAATTTACATCTGCAAATCTGGAATCTTTCTAGTCCCAGCTGCATTCCCCACCCACTGAAATGCCATCTTCCCATCACACCCTTGTTTCTCCTCCTGGCCTTAAGGTTCAAAGGTCTGTATCTAATACCACCAGATCCTCCCCATCCCCCATACACACAGCTCATTCTCATGGTTGCCCTCTGGGGACTCTGGCTCAGTCAACTGTAGTCACTGAGTCCCAGGCTTTGCTACACAATCCTCTTGAATTTTCTTTATCCGGGATAGCCACTTCCCTTCACCTCCTCTCACTCTCCACTCTGTCCAGAACTTTTCAGTGAGTAGGAAAGTCATTGTGTTGTATAAGAGAGAGAAATTGGCTGGGCATTGATGGCTTATGCCTGTAATCCTAGTTACTCAGGAGGCTGAGATTGGTGGTTCAAAGCTAGCCTGGATAGAAAGTCCAAGACACTCTTATCTATAATTAGCTATCAAAAAGCTGGAAATGGAGCTGTGGCTTGAAATGGTAGAACATTAGCCTTCAGCACATAAAGCTCAGGGTCAGGGCCCAGGTCCGGACCTGTACGAGAGAGAGAGAGAGAGAGAGAGAGAGAGAGAGAGAGAGAGAGAGAGAGAGAGAGAGAGAGAGAGAGAGAGAGAGAGAGAGAGAGAGAGAGAGAGAGAGATTGGAGGCAGGAAATCAGGGCTTGCTGGGACAGTTGAAGGTAAGAGGCTGGTACAGAAAGGTTCAGCAGAGTGGAAAGGAATTTTCTTTTACATATACACATGTCTGGATAAGCTTTATCTATATAATGGTGGTTTAATTACTGAGTTCATTTAGCAATTGCTGAGCTATATTCAGTGGTAGTAGCAGATATTTATTGAATACTTGCCATGTGCTGGGTACTATGTTAAGTGCTTTCTAAGCACTAATTCATTTTCTCCTCATTATAACCTTGTAAGGCAGATACTATTATTATGTCCATTGTAGGGATGAGAAAATTGAGGCTAAGCAAGAGTAGCAACACACTCAAAGCCACATAATTACTAATTATAGAGACAGGATTCAAGCCAGATACATTTCAAGCCCATGCTCATACCCACTTCACTATATACATTTCCTACTACCTCTGAGAAATGTGGCCAACTTATTCCCTGTATGTTAGCCTAATGGGTTCCCTTCTCATGGCTTAGCACACTCCTTGAGTTCAGCCTCATCACCGACCAAAAAAAAAAAAAAAAAGTAAATCTTTGTCCAGCCTGGTGGTTCATGCCTGTAGACCTAGTTCCTCAGAAGGCAGAGATTTGATTCAGAGATTCTAGTCACATCTTTTTGCCCTTGTCACAAACTGAGAGCTTTCAGCCACACCTTTTTGGCCTCTATTACAAGAATCATTGTAAGGTAAATTAAATAAGTAGGTTTAATTAGGTAGCTGATAAAGAGAACACCAGGAAGCATTCAGGCAAGAAGTTTATTGCATTACCAAACGTGCATGGAGGAGTGCAAGGCTGAAGGGCCCCACCTCCAGCCCAGGACTTATCTGTGCCAGGTGACAGGGAGAAAGCTTGGCCACATTGGATCTGGATATGATCTTAGGGCCTGGGACCATCCCAAAGTCATGCCTCATGGCTAGCAGGAGGGGGAGGTGACTGCCAGTTACCTAGGTGACACAGGTACTGGGCAGAGACTTAACCAAGAAGAGGGAGTCTGCCCTGCTTTCTCAGGGCAAACCTTAAACTCAGAACGTTCAGCCACATTTTCCTATTGTGTAGGAGCTTCCCACAGGCCCATGTTTTGTTGGCTGAGGAGCTTGGAGAGGTTGCGACACTGTTACGATTTAATTGCACAAAGATCAAACTTTTGGGGCTGGGAAGGTGGCTCAGTGGTAGAGCGCTTGCCTTGCATGCATGAGGCCCTGGGTTCGATTCCCCAGCACCACATAAGCAAAAAGAAAAAAGCCAGAAGTGGTGCTATGGCTCAAGTGGTAGAGCGCTAGCCTTGAGCTGAAGAGCTGAGGGACAGTGCCCAGGCCCAGAGTTCAGGCCCCACGACGGGACTCTCCACCCCCCCCCCCCGCCCTCCCCCCCAAAAAAAGATCAAACTTCAAACTTTTAATGGGATTATCCCCCAGGTTTTGAGCTGAAGTATCTCAACTTCCTGGGGCCAGTGGGACTTGAACCTACAATCAGCAAGAAGAGTCACCAACACTTAGTCAATCAGGCTAGGAATCTATATTAGCCGTGATGACTACCTTTCACTATACCAAGATAGTGAAGAGCAGCCATAAAGTCAAATAGCTCAGAGTATTTAAAGGTAAGATCCATGGGGGAGGGGGCCACTCACAAATGGCCAGTGGTAGTTTCACCATTGGCAAAGAAGCAAGTTATAGAAGCAGAGCTAGCAGTTAGTGATTATAAAATGGCGATTATAATTCCATTATTCTAATAACCAAAGCCATATGTCACAAGGCAAAATTATAGCCAAGGCAAGTCCTGAGTAGGTTGCAGGCCAGGAAAGAGAGGCTCTTGCACAGAATCTGTGCAAATCCTTCATTGAGACAGAGAGCTAGTGTGAGGTGTGGAGGGAGATGGCTCCACTGCCCACTGATAAGGGAGAAGGGACTTTTGCTTCCTGAAAACTTCTGCCTGGCTTCCTGTGCCTGCCAGTGAGCATTATCCAGCAGCCTGGCCATATAGTAGCCTCTCTTTCCTGGGCTGCAACCTACTCAGGACTTGCTGAACCACCTTCACCACTCCCTCATCAGAGGCCCTGGCATTAGTACTTCTCCTCCCCCTCCCTTCTTCAGGGACTGGGTTCCATGTTGTGCCCTTCCTGTAAGGCTGCTTTCATTGACTCCAGCCTCTTCTTCTTTGCTTAGTGGACCCTAGAAATGGAGGCAGTTCCTGGTACTCTGTCATTTGCACAATATTGAAATGTTTTTTTTCCTGACCTTCCAGCTATCAAGTCAACATAGTACTATATTGTCTCTGTTGAAAACGACTTGGCTAATATAGTCTATGACATGCCAATTTAAAACTAAACACAACATTTGCACTGAATTTTGAATTCTTAGAGGGCAGACCCTAGGTCACTGTGATGAGTCTAGCATCTATTAGTGCTTTGTGCATAGTTGTGTGCATGTAGACAGAAGCATATATGCACATGCGCACGCACACACATACACACACTCACACACATGTTCCTCATGCTAGGCCTATAGAATTGGGATTTTTATTAAACATTCACTGGTTGAACTGAAAATCAGTATAGGACTTGGGCCACTTGCTTTCCTCCCCTGACCTCTGGTGGGTGGAGATGATGAAATCTCCTGTGGGTTGTGTGGATAGGAATAATGGGGTGAAATGTTGACTGTGGGTGCTGAGGCCTGCGTTGGATGGCCACCAGGCAGGAGGGATTAGGAGGCTGTTAAATCTGTGTTCTAATCAGGATCCCAGGAGAAGAACAAGAAGTACAAAGAAACTAGGAAGGTTAAGTTATCCATGAAGACAAGATAAATGTGAGGTCATTTTGATAAAGCCACAATAAAGAGAGAGTTGATGCTAGGGACTTCTTGGAGGTTTATGATATATGAAGAATTTGTGGATTTATGGAAAGCACGGTGACCATGGGGAGGGAGGGTGTCATCCCCAGCCATGCAGCTCACAAACACCATCACCCCCTAGATGCCTGGGTTGGCTACCAGAGGGCGGAGATGTGTAAGCTTATTCATGAAAGCATATAAGGCATTCAATCAGTTACCTTCAACTTGCACCCTCCCAGGGGACTGTTGGGTGCTGAGCCTGGAACCAGGAGCTGGAGCCATGAAGGTGATTAAAGCATACTCTGATGGCAGCAATTCAGAAGAGATGAGACATACGAACAGCAGGCATGCTAGGTTCAGGTGGTTTACACCTGTAATCCTAGCTACTCAGGAGGCTGAGATCTGAGGTCATGGTTCAAAGCCAGCCGGGCAGGAAAGTCCCTGAGACTCCTGTCTCCAATTAACCACCAGAAAACTGGAAGTGGCACTGTGGCTCAAGTAGTAGAGCTGAAGAGCTGAGAGATAGCACCTAGACCCAGAGTTCAAGCCCCACGGCCGGAAAAAAAACAACAAAAAACAAAAAACAGCAGACACCTGGAGCTAGGAGGGATCCCTGCTATTTAAAAAGCCAAATAGCCCAGAGACTGGCATAGTACTGAGTGCTTAAAATCTAATCATGATCACCACCAGCAACCTTCAGCTAACGGATATTAATCACTGGCATTCAATAGCATATTAGAGTCAGCTGTGCAAGCCAGCGGTCTCCCTCCATTTCTCCCCCCTCAGAATTGGGTTCTGATTAATCCAGTGAGAAAAGGAATCTATTTGCAGGGTATCAGGAAGTTTCCAGACTTGGCATGTTTTGGGAGCAAGATTTTTGACCCAAAGCAAAAGGGGCCAGACCCCACCAAGTTCCAGCTGTACTTGCTGGAAACTTGCTGAAACTGCTTAGAAAAGATGGGGATCTCATTAACCCCCATGATTAGGCATCTTTGTATCATTTTAAAGGGCAAAGCCTCAGAGAAGCATCTAATGGATGCTGCAAGAGGAAGGAGGTTGCTGAGTGCCATCAGTGGGTCCATCTGCTTTTGCATTTGTATTTGGACAGCACACGAAGGCTTAATGTTGGCTGGAATGTTTTATCCTGACTGTGCACAAGATAGTCTGCAGATGGATTAGCATTAATCACCTAGAAAACAAAAAAATGATATTTGGTTTCTCCTCCCTAGTTCCTATCCCTGAGGGAGTCAGGAGAATCTGTGCATGCAAAGGCTGGGTCCTAGGGGAAGAATGAAAGAGGCAAGAATTTCCTCTGCTTACAAAGGGGGAGTAGGCAGCCTTCCCTGCCTTTCCTGGAGGGGTCTCCTAGGAAACCAAAGTGGTGATTTCTTTGGTCTGTAAGGCATCTCTCTGGAGGCTGGGTAAACTGAGATGCAGCTCCAAGACTACATTCATCTCTCTGGAATTATCTGTCTATGCAGCCTACACACCCCCCCCCCCCACCCCCCCCCCCACACACATGCCCCAAAGTCTGTCCTTTAGCGGGCTGCATTCATCTCTCTGGAATTCTCTGTCTATGCAGCCAACACACACACACACACACACACACACACACACACACACACACACACACACACACACACACCACACACACACACACACACACACACACACACCACACACACACACACACACACACACACACACACACACAGAGTCTGTCCTTTAGCGGGCTCAGGTTTCAGGGGGAACTTGTACACAAAATGGTGCAGAAACACAAGATTTTCTCTAATACTCTACACTCTCCAGCAGCTGAAGTGGCAAATGCTCCCCACATCCTTGAATTATCATGGCACTCACTCCAGGACAGGCTGTGTTAAGCATCAGAGGCAGGCCAGGAAGCAGTCCTCCCAGAGTACTTGGCTCACAAGAGGAACAG
Source organism: Dipodomys merriami (assembly GCF_024711535.1). Lineage (NCBI taxonomy): Eukaryota > Metazoa > Chordata > Mammalia > Rodentia > Heteromyidae > Dipodomys > Dipodomys merriami. The sequence goes on from NW_027204937.1 coordinate 535,999, forward strand.
ACCCATTTAAGCACTTACTGTGCTTCCTGACCAGACCATAGTGACCTTGGTGATAACCCCTGCCTGACAGTGATCTCACGAAGTTATAGACCCCATGTGCCTGTCCAAACCTTGTGCCTGGACTTTCTCACTCCATTCTCATGAAAGCTGAGTCCTCCTACGGTGAGGCTCAGTGCTTCTGTTTTCCAGTACAGGAGACTGAAGGAACACAGATTCATGGTGCTTACCAGCAGAGCTGATGTTCACACCCAGGCAGCCTGCCCCTGTGGTTGCTTCTGGGAGAGGACAGGGTGTCCAGGAAGTGTCTGAGCAGGAGTGATGAGGCCAGACCCTGGCAGGAGGCCTGGAGTGTGACTTGGGGCTGGGATATGGTTATTACTCCTTTCCACAGTCTTTAGGACACCCTAGTCTTGGTTTTACTGGTTTGCCTGAATGTTCCACTTATCATACAGCTGAGTCCCACCCTCCAGGTCCAGCAGGGCTTCCTCCACTTTTCAGCAGCTTCTTTGATTACTGCTATCCAAGCAGAAGATGAAGGTCAGCAAAACCTGATCATGATCAGGTTTTGAGCACGCAGTATTGTGCCAGTCCCTGGGCTGCCATCATCTCTCCAGCCATAGCCTCAGCAAGTTGCTCTGTGTTGTTCCTTACAAGACAAAGCTTGGAGCTTTCCACTGAACTGTATGAGATGACCCACAGCCCATATGCTCCTGCCTGTTGTCCCTCAGAGGGTTTGTGGTCACAGGGAAAAGAATGTAGGTTTTGATCGAAGCAGAAGGCAGACTTGAAGCTCTATTATTATTATTATTATTATTAGTAGTAGTAGTAGTAGTAGTAGTAGTAGCTGGTCATGAGGCTTGAACTCTAGGCCTGGGTGGTGTCCCTGTGCTCTTCAGCTCAAGGCTAGCTCTCTACCACTTGAGCCACAGTACCACTTCTAGTTTTCTGAGTGGTTTATTGGAGATAAGAGTCTCATGGCCTTTCCTGCCCCAGGCTGGGTTTGAAGTGCAATCCTCAGATCTCAGCCTTCTGAGTAGCTAGGATTACAAGCATGAGCCACCAGCACCAGGCTTTATTATTATTTTTTAAGCTCTAAAAAAATTATGGTGGCACTGGGATCTGAACTGAGGCCTTGTACTTGCTAGGCAGATATTCTACTGCTTGAGCCTCCACTCTAGCCCTTGTTTGCTTTAGTTTTTTTTTTTTTTTAAGATAGGGTCTCACACTTTTTCCTGGTCTGATTTCCTGATTGCAAGTCTCCTGTCTATAGAGCTGGGACCACAGATGCCCACTACCATGCCTAGTTTATTGATTGAGAGGAGGTTGTGCTAACTTTTTGCCTAGGCTGGCTTTGAATAGCAATCCTCCCAATCTCTACCTCCTAAGTAGCTGAAATTACAAGAGTGAGCCACTGTGCCCAATCCTTAGGCTGCTCTTTCTGATGATATCTTGCTGCTGTGTAGCCAGTTTCCCCATCTGCAAATAGGGGTAACAGAAGCCAGGGAGAGAGTTGTTAGAATCAGTAAGATAACATGCCCTTGTCATCAAAGAGGCTTGCTGATGGCCAAGGCTGGGGAATGAGAGGTAAAAAAGTACTCCATACCTCCAAGTTGGCTCTGTCCTTGAGCCAGGCCTTGGGGACATCTAGGAACCCCAAGCTGCCCTTTCAGAGAACACTGAGGATGCGGAGACAGATGTTTACTTTGCTGCCCTTAGCTCCCTGGCCCACCCTATATGGGAATCCCAGCATCCACTGCTTTCTATTCCATACTCCCTCATCCCTATTCCTCTTTTCTGAGCAAAGCCCTTATGGACAAGTCTAGTCCCACCCTCCCTGCAGCATAGGAACCATTCTGGTTGCTAATAGAACAAGGAGCAGGAGACAATGCTGTTGGACTGGGGGACACTGAATGTGGCAGGGTGGGGAGGAGTCAAGAAAGGCAGGGGGGAAATGTAGAGGCCAGGAGATCAATGAAGCTGCCTGGGCCACAGGTGGTCAGGAACAAAGACACTGACTGGAGGGGAGGGAAGCACAGATTACTGAGGGTCAGTGCCCAAGCCCAGAGTTCAAGCCCCACGACTGACAAAAAAACTCCAGTGGTCTGGCAGGCTGAGCGCTTCCCTAGGGACATAGCTCAAGTGGAGGTCACTGCCCCCCTTACTTTTCCCTGTGGCTCTTGTGGCCTGATAACCACAGGATAATGTGAACCATTAACTAGATAGATGATGAAAGTTTGTTTACCATAAGGTGGCGCTCATGATTTAATTTTCCTTTCTCCCTTTTCTTTCCTTTCCTTTTTTTGTTTTAGGTTTTGGGGATGACCACAGGAGCTTTGTGCATGCTAGGTATACATCTGACCACTGAACTATACCCCTAGCTCTCTGTATTTTTAATTTCCATTCCTCCAGGACAAATACAGGATTCTTTCTGTGTTGCTGAGATTGCAGAGTCCTGACAGTCTTCACAAGGTACCAGGCTGTTTCTGATTGTACGTGTTACAAGCATCCCTTCCCCTGTCTGCCTGGGGCAAGCAGGCTAAATTTTCAAGATGAAGTGAAAGTCCTCCCTGAACATTGGGTTTAGATGGCAGCCACCCATGGAACATCAGTGCAGCTTCTGACCTTGAGCGAGTCATCTAACCTGTTTTCCTCAAGCACAAAAAGAGAATAATAATCCTTCTTCCCTCCTAGGGTTCTTGTGTTCTTGGGGTGGGAGAGGGAGAGAATAAAAAAATAGAGGCATTTCTAGGCCCCAGCCCTCTTCTACTTCCTCAGTTAGATGCTCCCAACTAAGGTCCACAGAGCTGCCAATCCTCACTGGCTAGTGTTGGCTTCTGGGGAAGGTAAAAATGGGCCAGTGGCTGCCCTTAGGTGCCCAGCTTTGAGTAGTCTCTGGTCCCAGGATGGGAGTGACATCCCTTGGTTCTCACAGTGTGACCCACGTGGGCCTGAATCCTGAATGTCCTATTAGTCAAGGTGAATTCAGAACAGTGACTTTGGCTCTCTGAGTCAGAACAAGAGTCTTCTGATAACCCTCAGAGACCTGTCAGCACGTTAGCATTAGGCTGGCTGCTCCTGGAGAATGGAGCTCATTGCAAGCCAGTCTAGGAATTTACCAGGAGGAAGGGTTAGGCTGCCTTCAGAAGTGTCTTAGTGCCTGGAGGTCTGGGCCTGGGCAAATCATAATAGGAGGCTTTGTCTACCAGATGACCAAGGGCCTCCAGGGTGGACCATATGATGCCCTACTCCTTGGATCAAGTTCCCAAGAATGTGGCTCTGTGCATGAAGATATGCTGCTCTCTGTCTTCGAACAGAGATATCAAGTGAGCTTAGGTCTCCCCTGACACTCATCCTGACAAAGGAAAGTTCTAGTCTGATCTCATTCTTTTTTTTTTTTTTTTTAGTAAGTTTTTTATTGTGAAAGTACTGTACAGAGAGGTTACAGTTACATGAGCAAGAATTAATGAGTACATTTCTTATCAAGCATTGCTGCCTCCTCCTTTGTTTTTACCCTACCATCCCTTCTCTCCCATCTCCACAACTATACTCCCCCCTCTCATCCCCCTGCCTAAATTGTAAAGTTTGTTTTTCGACATAGCGTCTCATTGTTGCAATGGGTCCACCTGTATCCCTATTTAAACAATTTGTTTTTTTCCCTTCCACTCCCCAAATTATACCAACATCAATTACAGTGAAAACAGGGGTTATACCGTGGGGGAGGGACATACAAAGGAATAAAAAAATCATGTGGTACTGATCTCATTCTTGAGCACTGAAATACAAACCCCAAACCAAGCACTAGAAAATCAGACATAGAGTTACACTTTCCAGTCCTGTAATAAAGTTCTTTATATAGTCTGAATATAAATATTGAGATAAGATATAAAGAGGAGTTTATAAGAAATAAAGGGAAGCAGAAGGGAATGATCTGGAACTTTCATAGCGTGGCCTCGTGTAGTCTGCCTGAGCTGCCAAGGCATCCGCTGTAGTCAGGGCTGCTGCTAGCCCTGTACGTGGCTCCCAAGGGCCTAATTCTCCCCCACAACCCGAAGCTGCTGGGGGTCTTACTCTTGAGTCTTTCCAGAGTGGCACTCCAAAAACAGCTCTGTTGGGTTCACTTCCAAGGAGGTGAGACCTTGAAGTTTCTAATTCCTTGCTTAATTCACAACTGCCGTTTCCTTTTTTTTTGAACTCAGGGTAAAAGCATTTATTCGAAAGTGCTAAAAACAGAGGGGTTACAGTTACATAAGTCAGGCAAATAGTACATTTACTTTTGGATGATGTCACCCCTTTCCTCGCTATCTCCCAGATTCTATACTTTAACTACATAAGTTGTATGGCATGCAAATTGTATCTCAATAAAAGTCTAAAAAAATAAGGTTCTTTGAGGATTAAATGAGCTAAGAATACAATGTACTTAGTATGATATTCAATAGATATTGATTTATTCTGTTTATAATCTTCCTCCTTCCCTTCCTCCCTCTCTCTTCCTCCCTCCCTCCCTCCCTCCCTCCCTTCTTTCCTTCCTTCCTTCCTTCCTTCCTTCCTTCCTTCCTTCCTTCCTCTTACTTTCTTATTTCCTTTCAATTTCTTTCTTTCTCTCTCTTCCTTTCATACTGGTGTCTGATCTCAGGGCCTTACGCTTGCAAGGCAGGTATTTTACTTCTATTTAGTTATTTATTTATTTTTATTGTGAAAATATCGTACAGAGGGGTTACAATCACATGGGCAAGGTAATGAGTACATGTCTTTTTATTTTATTTTTTTATTTTTATTTTTGAGTACATGTCTTATCAAGCATTGTTGCCTCCTTCTTTGTTTCCCCTTCCCATCTCCTACCCCCCCCCCCGTGACCCCCCCACAGCCAAAGTTGTAAAGTTCGTTTTTTGACATAAGGACTTGTACATCTCATTGTTGCAATGGGTTCACCTGTATCCCTATTTAAACAATTTGTTTTTTCCCTTCCCCTCCACAAGATATACCAACATCAACTAAGTGAAAACAGGGGTTATACCGTGGGGGAGGGACATACAAAGCAACAAAGAAATCATCTTATAAATATGTTAGCAATAGCAAGAAATAAAAAACTTTTGAATCCTTATCTTGGGGTTCATTTCGCCTAACATCACCTTATCTGACTGTTTCTGCTTGTCTCAGACATATACTAGTTATTGCAAATAAAGGAAACCATGGGACCTATGTTTCTTTGGGCCTGGCTTACTTCACTTAATATAATTTTTTCCAAGTCTTTCCATTTCCTAACTAATGGGGTAATGTCATTCTTTCTGATGGAGGCATAGAATTCCATTGTGTATATGTACTACATTTTCTTGATCCATTTATCTACTGAGGGGCATCTGGGTTGGTTCCATATCTTAGCTATGGTAAATAGTGCTGCAATAAACATAGTCATGCTGGTAGCTTTAGTATGGTCTTGTTTGTGATCATTTGGATAAATGCCAAAAGTGGGATTACTGGGTCATAGGGGAGCTCTATGTGGAATCTTTTGAAGAACCTCCATACTACTTTCCAAAGTGGTTGAACAAGTTTACACTCCCACCAACAATGCAGTAAGGTTCCCTTCTGTCCACATCCCCTCCAGCATCTGTTGTTATTAGAGTTCTTGATTATAACCATTCTAACTGGGGTAAAGTGGTATCTCAATGTTGTTTTGATTTGCATTTCTTTTATGGCTAGGGAGGTTGAACATTTCTTCATGTGTCTATTGGCTATCTTCTTTCCTCTTCTGAGAAGTTTCTCTAAGTCTTTAGCCCACTTATTTATTGGGCAGTTGTTTCTTTGAAGATTTGTTGTTGGAGGATTTAATTTTTTGAGTTCCAGATATATTTTAGATATGAGACCCTTGTCCGTTGTATGGCTAGTGAAGATCTTCTCCCAATCCATGGGCTTTCTATTGATCTTGCAAGCTATGTCCTTTGCCATGCAGAAGCTCTGCAATTTCATGCAATCCCATTTGTCCAACCTTTCTTTGATTTGTTGTGTTTCTGGATCTCTATTGAGAAAATTTCAGCCTGTGTCAAGGAGATCTAGGGTTTCTCCTATTCCATTCTGTAATGTTTTCAGAGTGTCTGCTTTGACTCCGAGGTCTTTGATCCATTTGGAGTTGAGTCTGTTGCAGGGTGATATATAAGGATCTAGCTTTAGTTTTCTACAAGTGATTAATCAGTTTTGCCAGCACCATTTACTGAAGAGTCTTTCTTCCATTCTATTTATTTTTTAGCTCCCTTATCGAAGATTAGATGGCTATAGGTCTATGGGTTCATTTCTGGGTTTTCAATTCTATTCCATTGATCCTGAGATCTGTTCATATGCCAGTACCAACCTGTTTTGATTACTATTGCTTTGTAGTAGAGTTTGAAATTTGGTATTGATATTCCTCCAGCACTGTTCTTTCTGTTAAGGATCGTTTTTACTATTTGAGGTCTTTTATTGTTCCATATGAATTTTTGGATTACCTCTTCTATTTCCTTGAAGAATGAGGTTGGATAGGTATTGCATTGAATTTGTAGATAGCTTTGGGAAATATTGCCATTTTCATGATGCTGATCCTTCCAATCTAGGAGCATGGGAGGTTTTTCTACTTTCTAAGTTCTGTTTTGATTTCCTTTTTCAGGTTTTTGAAGTTTTCATCATAGAGGTCCTTCACTTTTTTGGTTAAGTTAATTCTTAGGTATTTTATTTTTTGTGGGGCTATTACAAATGGATTTGCTTTCCTGATTTCAGCCATGTTTTTTTCATTGTTGGCATACAGAAAAGCCATTGATTTTTGAGGGTTAATTTTATACCCTGCTACTTTGCCAAAGTTTTTTTTTTTTTTTTTTTGGTCGGTCGTGGGGCTTGAACTCTGGGCCTGGGCGCTGTCCCTCAGCTCTTCAGCTCAAGGAGAGCGCTTTACCACTTGAGCTACAGCGCCACTTCCGGTTTTCTGGTGGTTTATTGGAGATAGGAGTCTCACAGTCTCTCCTGCCCAGGCTGGCTTTGAACCGCGATCCTCAGATCTCAGCCTCCTGAGTAGCTAGCATTACAGGCGTGAGCCACCAGCGCCCGGCTTTTGCCAAAGTTTTGAATCAGCTTGAGTAATCTGGGAGTGGCATGTGTGGGATTCTTTAAATACAGGGTTGTGTCATCTGCAAAGAGGTACAGGTGTTTTACTTCTGAGCCAAGCCTCTCACCCTTTTTGGCACTGGTTATTTTTGGCATAAGGTCTTGTTTCCTGCCCAGGCATGGGCTTAGACTGAGATTCTTCTATTTTTCACTTCTCATAGTAACTAGGATGACTCCATATGCCCACCTCCTTCTGTCAAGGTAGAATCTTGGGGCTGGGAATGTGGCTTAGTGGTAGAGTGCTTGCCTAGCATGCATGAAGCCCTGGTTCGAGTCCTCAGTACCACATAAACAGAAAAAGCTGGAAATGGTGCTATGGCTCAAGTGGTAGAGTACTAGCCTTGAGCAAAAGAAGCTCAAGGACAGTGCCTAGGCCCTGAATTCAAGTCCCAGGACAGGCAAATAATAATAGTAATAATAATAATAATGAATAAAAAATAAAAGACAAGAAGAAGATGAAATCTTGTGGATATTTCTGGCTGGGACTTTGATCCTCCCAACCTCAGTCTTCCACATAATTAAGAAGACAGGTGTGAGCCATCGTTACCTCACCTGGCTTTGTTGATAGTCTTTAACAGGCTTGTTTACAGGACACCCTTAAAATATGTCCATCATCAGCGTAAGAATGATTTGGCTTCTGGTGATTAGGGCTATAGCTTGAGCAAAAGGCTCTTTCTTACCTCCAGGCCTTGGTCTCATTTTCCTGTTGAAATCCTGTGTGTACCCCAATGCCACTTGGTGGTTCTGAGGCATTTTCTGTTGTGTGTCCAACAAGATACGTTTGAGACAAGCTTTAGTTAGCATCTGGCTTGTTCCTGGATTCTCTGTGATTCTCGTGTGTGTGTGTGTGTGTGTGTGTGTGTGTGTGTGTGTGTGTGTGTGTGTGTGTGTGTGTGTGTGTGTGTGTGTGTGTGTGTGTGTGTGTGTGTGTGTGTGTGTGTGTATGTGTGTGTGTACAGGTCCTGGGGCTTGAACTAAGTGTCTAGGTACTGTCCTTGAGCGTTTTTGCTCAAGGTTAATATTGTACAACATATTAGTTAACTGGAGATAAGAGTCTCAGGAACTTTCCTGCCTGGGCTGGCTTGGAACTATGATCCTCAGATCTCAGCCTTCCAAGTAGCTAGGATTATAGCTGTGAGCCACAGTACCTGGCAGAGGTGCTCTTTAAAAGTAGATTTTCCTTTTTCTTTTTTTTTTTTTTTTTTGTTGGTTGTGGGGATTGAATTCTGGGCCTGGGTGCTATCGCTTAGCCCTTCAGCTCAAGGCTAGAGCTCTACAACTTGAGCCACAGCACCACTTCTGGTTTCCTGGTGCTTTTTTGGAGATAAGAGTCTCACGGAGCCAGGTGCCTGTGGCTCCTGCCTGTAATCCTAGCTACTCAGGAGGCTGAGATCTGAGGATCACAGTTCAAAGCTAGCCTGTGCAGGAAAGTCCCTGAGACTCTTGTCTCCAACTGTCCACCAGAAAACTGGAAGTGGCACTGTGGCTGAAGTGGTAGAGTGTTAGTCTTGAGGGACAGTGCCCAAGTCCAGAGTTCAAGCCCCATAACTGACCAAAAAAAAAAAAAAAAAGGTCTCATGGAGTTTCCTGCCCATGCTGGCTTTGAGCCACGATCCTCTGATCTAAGCCTCTTGAGTAACTAGGATTACGGATGTGAGCTACTGGTGCCTGGCTAAAAGTAGATTTTTAATTTGTCTAGACACAGATGAAGCAGTCAGGAGAAAGGACTTGAGATCGGGGACAGCAACCTCTGGCTAATAGCCAGAGAAGAAAGAAAGCCCTCAGGTCATCAAAGACAGGGACCTAAGCTCTTGAAAGAGTAAGGAAGTAGTTTTTTTTTTTTTTTTTTTTCCAAAAAGCCTCCAGAATAAACAATACCTTGACTTTGGCCTGGTGAAACCCAAAGGAAGGAACCTACTTGAACCCACCTGGATTTCTGACCTAAAGAGCAGTAAGGCAATAGCTACTATTTTTTTTTTTTTTGGGTCCAGTCGTGGGGCCTGAACTCTGGGCCTGGGCGCTGTCCCTCAGCTCTTCAGCTCAAGGCTGGCGCTCTACCACTATGAGCCACAGCGTCACTTCCGGCTTTTTTCTTTTTGCTTATGTGGTGCTGAGGAATCGAACCCAGGGCCTTGAGCATGCAAGGCAAGCGCTCTACCACTGAGCCACCTTCCCAGCCCAATAGCTACTATTTTTAAACTGCTCCCTCTGTGGTGATTTGGTATGGAGTAGTAGAAAATGAATATAACCATCCTCCCTCTGGAGAGATATTTTATCCCTATTTTACATGTGAGGAGGGCCAGAGAAGGGAGGTAATTTGCTTGGGTTTGTACAACATACAAGTGACAGAGCTGCATCATGGTCTAGAGTAGGTTTCGCACATATTTTCGGACAGAAAATATTTGAGTGTTTGCAGGCTGTCTGGTGTCCATGGCAATACCCTATCCTACCATCGAAGCACAAATGGGACAGTGGCTGGCCCTCATACAGCATGGATTCATGGTGGACCTGCAGTGGGCCACTCTGAGATGACCCTGAGGAGGGTGACAGGCCTGAGATGTCACAGCTATCCTCAAGGTGCTGCCCGCAATGGAGCCAAACAAGTGAGGAGCGAATCAAAAAGCAGTGTAACACAGAAAAATGTTCAAGATAGTGTGAGATGCCAAAACAGTACCCAACACATGGCTGGTTTTAGTTTATACATTTTATTTTATTTTGCCAGTCCTAAGGCTTGAACTCAGGGCCTGGGCACTGTCCCTGAGCTTCTTTTGCTCAAGCCTAGCACTCAACTACTTGAGCCACAGCGCCACTTGTGGCATTTTCTGTGTATGTGGGTACTGAGGAATGGAATTCAGGGCTTCCTGCATAAAACTAGGCAAGCACTCTACCACTCAGCTACATTCCCAGCCCTCAACACATGCTTTGATGTTTGTAAAGCATCCACATTTGGAAAGAATTGGAGCCAAGTGCTACAGTGGTTGTTTGCCCCCCTGGGTGGTGGTGAGGCCTATGTCCCCGGAGAAGGTATTGCCAGAATAAGCTTCCTGTCCTGGAAGCAGGACTGAGAAGAGGGTGCTCTCCCAAGAAAGTGGAGGATGTTCTCTGGCTTCTTTTCTACTTACAGCTTGAAAAAAAAATAACCACAGGTGATATTACCAAGTCCTCAGTGTGAGCCAAACACGGTTCCTAGGCATATTATATGAGAACATGTTTACTCTTCATAAAGAACTAGAGAAGCCTGGCCAAGTCCAGCATGTACTTCTTGCTCCTCCCTGTATGACCTTGCTCAGGGAAATGTTCTTTCATTTTAAGATGAGACTTTGCTTTTTATCTCTGAACGGAATGCTCTTATTTTTTATTCTACTAATATTTTCTAAGTTTCCTGAAACTTATCAAGATTTTTTTTTTTTTTTTTTGTCAGTCGTGGGGCCTGAACTCTGGGCCTGGGCACTGTCTCTGAGCTCTTCAGCTCAAGGCTAGCACTCTACCACTTGAGCCACAGCACCACTTCTGGCCTTTTCTGCTTATGTGGTGCTAAGGAATCGAACCCAGGGCCTTATGCATGCAAGGCAAGCACTCTACCACTGAGCCACCTTCCCAGCCTATCCAGGTTTTTTTTTCTGGTCATGGGGCTTGAACTCTGGGCCTGGTTTCTGTCCCTCAACTCTTCAGCTCAAGGCAAGCGCTCTACCACTTGAGCCACAGCGCCACTTCCAGTTTTCTGGTGGTTTATTGGAGATAAGAGTCTCATGGACTTTCCTGCCTGGGCTGGCTTTGAACTGGATCCTCAGATCTCAGCCTCATGAGTAGCTAGGATTACAGGTGTGAGGCATAGCATCTGGCTGAACTTTTTTTTTTTTTTCTGCTGGCAACAGCATGTCAGCATGGAGTTTTGTTTCTGCCAGTATATTTAAGGCTGTGATGGACAGGCTGTAAAGTCCCATAGGAGCCTAGGAAAGGGACGGAACATTCTACTTAGAGAAGTCACCCAGAGAAAGTGACCTGTGACCTGAGTTTGAGGGGAAGTGCAGGAGCTCATCAGGGGGAAACTGGAGAAAAGGACGTTTGTGGCCTTGTTTCTAGGACACAGAGAACACTGAGTTCAGGGGTGACATGGGGGGTAGTGTAGGAAGTGAGGTTAGAGGTAGCCAGGGTCTTGGTCATGAGGACATGGATGCTTAGGGACTGGGTGGGATCCTTATTCCAAGGGTAATGGGGGGCTACTGAAAGGTTTAGGCAGGTGAAGGACTAGTTAGGAGGCTGGTGTGGCAGCTCAAGCTGATGTCAGGCAGCTTGGGGGTGAAGAGGCAGTGAGAGGCAATAGGAGCAATCAGGCTGTAATGGAGGCCAGTTTTCACCTCTGAGTCTTCACTGGTGCCAGGAAAATAAGCAGCCCTGGCAGAACTCATATCTGTGCACACTTGGGCACTATGGCAGAATCTGGGAGTCTGCAGTTCCTGCAGGAGGGGACAGGCAATGGAATCAGTCATGTTTAGATGGCTGAGTCCTGAGTGGAGTCACCACAGATCAAGGAGATTCACAAATGCAGCATCATGTGGCGATGACATACACAAGCTAGCTCCAGGGATTTGGTCTCATTAAACCCCAATGGCTTCCCTGAGAGGAAGTCTTCATTGTTTTCTTCCACCACAGGCAAGAAACCCACTGTTTTGAGAGGAAATGGCCAGAGACTTCCAGCCTGGGCATGGATGAGGTAGGACAAGAACCATGACTTGTCAACCCCAGGTCCTGAGTTTCCATATGGAGTCAGGAGACTCAGATAAAGCAATGCCCAAACTGGCCCTTAGCCTCACCAGCTTGTGACTCAACCTAGGCACTACAGGCAAGGGGGGGGGGTGGGGATGGAGATTAGCCTGACCAATGAGAGACATGACTTCTGGGGAAGCCTGCCCTGCTGATGTGAGTGGAGCTGACAACGTCATGGCCTTCTGCCTTCTGTTCATAGCTCTGGGGGCTGCTTCTGTCCAACCAGGCACCAGTGGCTCATGCCTATAATTCTAGCTACTCTGGAAGCTGAGGTTTGGAGGATTGCCAGTTGAGGCCAGTTGATGCAGATACATTCTCTAGATTTCATGTCCAAAGTAACCAAGAAAAAGCAGGGCTGGACAGGTGGTTCATGTGGTAGAGTACCTGCCTAGCAAGTGTGAGGCTACAAGTTCAAAGCCCCAAACTACCCCCAGTACCACCACTTACCCAATCTCCCCCCACAATGGAGCTCAGCAGTCCTAGGTCCCTGTCTCTGTTTAGCTTCATTTAAGCTTCTCAGCCTTGTAAGGCACTTGCCCCTGTCTGAGCCTGTGTCCTGACTTGAAATGGGGGCATTTAAACAGACCCCACACAGAGAAAATGAAAGAGACCTGCCAGCTGAGGACCAGTGCTCAGATCACTCACAGACTCTTGGTGTCTTGGTGGTCTCTCCTCCCTGCCCTGCTCTATGACCTGCAGCCAGCAGCCTCCCCTTTTGCAACCTCAAAGCTACCACACAGGTTGCTGCCAGAGTCGGAGGCTCCCGGGTAGGAAGAGCATCACTCCCGCATGTTGGGGATCCTAGGCTGTGGCTCAGGGCAATCCAAACCCAGTGCTCAGGTTTTGACAGCATCAGAAAAGACAAAAACAAAATGAAAACAACCAAACAAAAAACCAAACACCCCAAACCTGGGCTCCATTGAGTCCTGGACAGACCTTCTTAAATCTGTTAAGATTTTACTGGTCTGTGACTTTGTTCAGCTTGGCACTTGTTGCTCCTTTGCTGGGCAGCCCCTTTCTAGGATAGCTCAGGTGTCTTCCTAGAGAACACACACAAATGCACACATGTGCATGCTCACATAGACACAGACACACACACAGACACACAGACACAGACACAGACACAGGCAGACACAGACATACACAGACACACACAGACACAGACACATACACAGACACACACACAGACACACAGACACACACACACAGACACACACACAGACACAGACACATACACAGACACACACACAGACACACAGACACAGACACACAGACACACAGACACAGACACACACACAGACACACAGACACACAGACACACACACACACAGACACACACACACACACACACACACACAGAGCTAACTCTTCAGGCTCCCAAACCAGTTGTCTACAAAAGTGGACTGAGGTGAGCTCAGCCAGCATCTCTCTCTTTTTTTTCTTTTTGTTGCTTGTGGGGCTTGAACTCTGGGCCCTCAGCTCTTCAGCTCAAGGCTAGCACTCTACCACTTGAGTCACAGTGCCACTTCCAGTTTTCTGGTGGTTAATTGGAGATAAGAGTCTCACGAACTGTCCTGCCGGGGCTGGCTTTGAACTGTGATCCTCAGATCTCAGCCTCCTGAGTAGCTAGGATTACAGGTGTGAGCCACCAGTGCCCAGCCCCAGCATCTTTTAAGCATGCACTGGTCCTTGACTTAAGACCGAATATGAGTGCCTCAACTCCAGCCCTGGTCTTTCCCAGCAGGCCAGTGACCTGGGTAAGGAACGTTTTGGGCATGTTGCCTTCAGGGATATGGGGTACTAAGGGTCCAGGAGAATCTGCTCTCTCACTGACTCATGTGAACAGAAAATAATGGTCATGTCAAAGCAGATGCAGGCCACGCTGGAGATTTCCCTTTTTGGACCTCAGTTTCCCCTTCCTTGTGAAGTGAGGAGATGTGGGGACTTGTATCCCTGTCTGGAGGCACCATGGCTGTTGGAAGTGAGCCTCCAATGTCAAATCTACCCTGTAAGTCAATGGGGCGGCACGGCCCAGGGCGGGGCTCCTGCACAGTTCCAGGGTTGTTCCGCCCCTTGGCAGGGGCAGGAGCGTGCTGTCACTTTAAGGCCGGGCGGGGTTTCCAGGCGACACCTGGTACCTGGAGCGGCAGGGAGCAGCCACCCAGTGCAGTTAGTGGCGCACAGCAGGTGGGTGGCCAGGGCTTGGAGCCTGGGCAGGGGGCAGAAGGGTGGGAGATCACCATTGTAAGTCAGGGGACCCTGTGGCATCCTGTGGTGGGCATGATGTGGCTGAGGCCAAGGGGAGGGGGGGAGGGGGTACGGTAGGGGGGTGGGGGGGGAGGGGAGGGTGCGCAGGGTGTGTGTGTATGTGGGTCTCTTCTCCTCTAAAGCCCCTGTGTCTTCCACAGCTCTGGCTTTACACGGCCCTCATCCACCTAGCCACCCCCCAGCCACCATGGGGTCATACCTGCCTTGTTCCCTGCACCTGGACCACGTCTGATTCCCCGGCAGCGCCATGGCCTCCAGTGAGGTGGGTAAGGGTGATAGAGCCCTTCTCCCTCTACCTCCTGCTAGGCTGCCTGCCTGGACCCCCTGTGGGGAACCCCCCCCCACCTGTAGCTGCACATCTGGGGTCCTCCTCGATTGGTACTTGTTCTCTGGGTGCCATCCAGGTCCTCAGTTTCCCAGCAGTTAGAGAGGATGGGCTGGGCAGCTTGTGGATCAGTGGGTTACTCCCTTCCAGAAGCTGGCACCCAGTGGGTGCTCACTGTCGGGCAGGAGACCCGACACGGCTTCTGTGAGAGCCTGAGCTGGGCTCTCCCAAGCTGTCCTGACAGGAGCAGGGCTTTCTAAATGAGCTCATGGTACCTGCAAGTAGGAGTTGGGGGCAGGAGCTAAAAATCATGCCTATGACCTAGAAGGGGGCATTGAGGCCAAGAGAGACTAGGTAATTGTGCCCAGGGTTGGAGCAGGCCCATCCTCTGTCTAGCTTCCACCCTGTAGCCAGCTCGAGGTGGCAGAGCCAACAGAAGGACCACAGGGACAGGAAATGAAGGAGGGATCTGGTGCAGGGAGGGAGGTAGGCACGGGAGTACTATGCTCCAAGAAGGCCTCAGGGACTTGGGCTTTCTAGCATCATCCAGAGGGTTCCTCCAGTAAGGGCTAGGCCAGAGAAGAGGCAATTACCACGAAGAGACTCACTAGGGATGGAGAACGGCCTAGAGGTTGGCTTTGGGGGACAGTAGGCCTCTTCCTGTCTGTGGAATCTTTCCTGTGTTCCTTCCCTATGCAGCATCTTCTCTAAGGCCTTGACATGGCAAAGGTTAGTTACTAACTTGACATGGAGCAGGTTGTAAGCCCTTCCCTTCTGTCATATGCTTGTGTCCAGCCTGGCAGCTTAATGGGTAATCTATCTTAGTTATTCCATCTGGAGGTTGTGATGGATTTGTGTGCCAGTTGCTGATAACTGGACATTTTGGCTTGTTCTAAATGATGATCCTCATCCACAAGGCCACTGTGAATATCCTTTTGCAGGAAGCCTGGCTCTTTGTACTAAGAGCACCTTGATCACACCTGACCTGGACCTCTGTATCTTCCTCTGTCTAATGGTGATACTAGCTTTCCCCTTCATGGGACCAAGAGAGGTGAGGCAGAGCAGAGCCAGCCAGCCTGGTCCTGACAGGCCTAGGGACCCAGCAGGTGGGCAATGTCCTTCCTCCTGGCTTACTCAGAAGGTGGAGAGCCTGACATCCACCAGGCCAGGAAGTCAGGACAAAAGCCCAGAGGGAAAGTGGCCATGTGTGTGAAACCACTACCATGTCCTAGCAACATGACGCATGCTATGTGTGACATCATGATGTGTGTTATATGTGAGACCCTCAGAGACCTGTGCAGTTGGCGGCATTGTATCCATTTCACAGATGAGAACACCGAGGCCCAGAGGAATGAGGCAGCCTCTCCACGGTCACACAATGACCTCAAGCAGAGGAGGACTAACACCCATGTCTTCTCTCTCTTGTACAGATGTGCAGCAGGGGCTGCGTGGCCTCCACCCTTCGCTACAGCATGACAGCCAGTGGTGCAGTGGTTCTGGTAGTTGGGACCCTCTGCTTTGCTTGGTGGAGTGAAGGGGATGCAGGTAGCCAGCCTGGCCAACTGACCCCCAGTGTGGAGCACTCCACCCCTGGGGTCCCCCGTCCTGTGCTCAGGTCTGTCAGCTTCTTCTGCTGCGGGGTGGGTGGCCTGTTGCTGCTCTTCGGCCTGCTGTGGTCCATGAAGGCCAGCACACGAGCACCGCCCCCATGGAACCTGTATCACCTGTCCCGAGACCTGCACCATGTCACTGCGGAGTCCTTGGAGAAGGGGGGCTGCAGGTCAGTGGGGTGAGGGAGGGGATCCCAGGGGACTGAACACAGTCAAACTTTTATAAGGTTCCTCCTCAAGACACAAGCCTTGTCTTGTGCCCCGGAGACATGGACAGAGATTGGTACAGTCCTGAAGAACTTGAATGTCCTGGGACAGAGGTAGATGAGCGCTGCTTCTGAGAGCAATGTGAGAGAATGTGCTTCCTGGGGGAGGTGTTGCTAAGTTCACCCAAGCAGCAGGCACAGAAAGGAGTCAGACCTACTGGGATTCTTTCCTGGTTTGATGACTAACTTGCTGAGGGACTCCAAGAAGCTTCTGCCTCAAGCTTCAGGCTGCTCCTCTATAATGAAGCAGGAACAAAAGTAATAATAGTAGCAGACATTGCCTGGGACTTGCCATGGCCAGCCACTGCGCTGGGTCCTTTCATACTCCCTTACTCCGTACAGCAGCTCCAGGATGTAGCTCCATTTGTAGAGAAGGAAACTGGGGTAACCCAGGAGTCAGTGCTCTTGCTGGCTCCTTGCCTTAAGGGGTACCTGGGACATTGGAGTGTCATGATGTGCATGGAGCTGAGCCCAGTGCCTGACACTCAGCAGGTGCCCAGGAGATGACATGGTAGAGAGGGGGAAATTTAGGTAGGAAAAAGAGCATGCTCAAAGGCACAGGATGGGCTGTGCTGGGCTGGGGTGGTTGGGGGGGCAGTGAAGCAGAACCGTTACATTAAGACAGGTCCCAGCCTGTTTTTCCCATAGATAGTGCTCCCCCTACTCCCAGCCTTTTGTAGGCAATTTCTTTTCTTTTTTCCCTTTCTCTCTCTCTTTGTTGGTGGCATTGGGACTTGAACTTAGGGACTCCCTCTTGCCAGACCAGATGCTATACCGGTTAAGCCATAACTTCCAGCCTTTTTTGCTTAGTTATTTTTTTTTTTCATATAGGGTCCTGTGTTTTTGCTAGCCTCTGATAGAAATCCTCCTATTTCTGTCTCCGGAGTAGCTGGGATTAGAGGCAGAAGCGTCTGTGTCTAGCCCTCCCTCCCCCCCCCCCACACACATGAAATGTGACTCCCATAGATGTATGACACCATGTCTGTGTATGTTCTGTCAGTCTGTGCTTTCCACATGAAGGAAATGCCACCTCTGCAGGAGCACCACATGTGGCTCCGTGAAAATGCACACATTGTGCATGCTCTTATTGGACACTTACACACAAAGTACCCATGTGCTGCACAGCATATAGGCCCTTGGTCATCATCTGCCTCTCCCCCCATCACTGTACTTCTAGCATAGCCCAGGTAAGAGTCACTTGCAGTTTGCAGAATAGGAGATGGCAGGTGCACCTAACACCGTGGGAGCCTGCTGGCCACAGTCTGTCCTGCTTCTCCCCCTTCCCTCCTGGCTATCTTGGGGAACGAGGCCAAGCCTAGGCCCCTGGGAACTTCTCTGGAGCCTGAATGTCCATCTCCCCTTGTCAGAGGGGCAGTGTCCTCTGAGATGAGGATGGAGCAGGTATTTATTGAGGCATTCAACCCCTGGCCAGATCTTGCTTTGAAGGAACTGTCAGAGGAGAGAGGTCAGCTTTGGAGATAAGCCAGAAGAGCCCTGCCCTTCTCAGCTGAGAAACCTGGGTTTTGGGGAGACCAAGTGACCCACTTGGGGGTTAGGGGTTCCAGAAGCCATGCCAGGCTGTGGAGCTGTGCCCAGGAGCTTGCTCCTCCCCCCCCCCAGCCTGGCATGAGTGTGTGGGTGTGGCTGTTGTCTACACACACAGCTATGTGGACACAACAGGGTCTGAGTTCCAGCTGTTCGGCAGGTGAGCCTTGGCCTCCATTCTTAGAGGTCAAACAAGATGCCCACCCAGGAGGCTGCTGGGGGCTTCTCACCCCTCAGGCTGTGAGAACCACATCTAGGTGTATAGAAAACTTGTCTGCTGGTCTGTCCCTTCCTGCCCAGAAGTGGATCCAGCCCAGCTCTGCTGCCCTAGAGCCTGGCTGTTGCCCCTACGAGCTACTGTGCTGGTCCTGTCCTAGGAGCCTTGATCTCTGAGGGTATCTGGCTGTAGCCAGGTTAGACCCTTGGCTTGACTCTTGGCTCAGGTAGGCTTCTTTTCCTGCGGGGGTTCAGTTTTCCCATTTATTTGCTTCCTTATTCCTTCATGCATTTAATTAATATAGACCTAAAATGAGCCTGTCATGGGACAGGCAGAAAACAGTCCTGGCCTCAGGAGTTCACTCACAAATGCCAGTCCTGTACCAGGTAGCTGAAAGTAAGGAGCCTGGGACTCCCTACTTTCAGTGTGCATGGCAGGAAGGGCCTGGGTCCAGTCAGGAGGTGTGATGAATGCCTCTAGATTTCCTGATCCCTTACCTGTCAACTGGAGGGAGAGGTCTTTGCCCCTGGTGGCTGTTTCAGCTCAGAGGAGAGGGCAGATGTGAGTGGCAGGCTGTTAAGCTTGTGCACACATTAGCTTCCTGTGGTTACCGTGCATTGTGAGCTTCAGTGTGCCAGGCTCGCTAACTGGATTATGCCTTGGCTGCTCATGGGGTGACTGTAATGATGCCCATTTTACAAAAAGGAACCTGAGGTATGGAGGGATTAGGCAGCTAGGGAGAGGTGTGGTGGGGAGGGCAGGCTACGTTTTGCAGTCAGGCAAATGGGTCTTCACCAGATAGCAGGGGTAGGAGCGTTACTGGGCTGTAAAATGGGTAGGGTGAAATGCCTCCCCCTATGTAGTTATGGATATAGATGTGCATTGGATAAATAGGACGTCATTCTTGTTCATTGGTACTCCCCCCCACTGTGTCTGCCCCACTCCATCTCAGGGTAGTTAGGTTTTTGTCCTGGTCCCCATTTGTGGCACACTGTATGGTATCCTACCCAGAATGCACCGGGAAAGGGGCTACCTGAGACTTGTGGGACCCCACCACTCTGCAGAGCCTCAAACCCTCTATTCTTGGCATTCTGGAGCAGGACCTTGGAGATTTAGGGTTGGTGGGTCCAGATGGCTGCTAAGGTGATAGGAGGTAGTTTGAGGACCACTCCACACCCGCCTTCTAAGTAAACTTCCTGCTGTGGGCTGAGCTCACATGGCACTTAAGCCCTGCCCTGCCAGCTGCCACCTGCTGGGATGGCCCCAGACACCCTCAAAGCCTGTCTTGGTTCTTTAAGGCTCAGATACTCTTGATAATGGGGGGGGACTATAGCCAGAATGTGAGCAAGGCAGGAGTGAGGGGGGCCTGGAAGCCCTATAACTCACATTTTTCTGAGTGCTGTCAAAGCTCAAAGAGACTCAAAGAAGTTGTGAACAGGGCCCAGGTCACACAGCATAGACCCATGCTTGCCTGCCTTCAGGAACATTGTTTCCCTACTCTCCCTGCAAAGGATGCTGGGAGCCCAGAGATGCACAAGGCCCCAAGGGCTTCCTCAGCTACAAGGCTTCTGGCTGGCACCCCAAATCCTGCTGCCACATAACCTCGTCTGTGGCTGGGAATAGTGAGCTTGCTTGTGGTGAGCTCCTCAGGGGGCTGCAATGGGCTTGAACCAAGAGGACACATTGCTAGAGAGAAGGGACATGTCCCCAGGGGCCATTGCATGTTTCCATCCTTCACTCCTGGGGTCCCCTGCATTGGCCTTCTGCAGTGGCCTCTCCTGGGTTTGGACAGTGAGATCATTGGTGTGGAGGAATTGAAGTCTCCAGTCAGCTCCAAATGGACTGCAGAGACTTGGCCGCTCTGAGCCTGCATGGCAGGGCCTGCCACTCAAGGGGCCTGTGGAAGCACACCTGCCCTCCTCACAGCAGACCTTCTAGCGGCTGCTGACACCTGGTTTATACACCATGTGCTGACTGCCTTCTTGTGTCATCTTTTTTTTTTTGTCAGTTGTGGGGTCTGAACCCTGGGCCTGGGTGCTGTCCCTCAGCTCTTCAACTCAAGACTAGCTCTCTACCACTTGAGTCACAGCACCACTTTCGGCTTTTTCTGCTTATGTGGTACTGAGGAATCGAACCCAGGTCCTCATACATGCAAGGCAAGCACTCTGCCACTGAGCCACCTTCCCAGACTGTCATTCTTACCTGTCACTGTTACCGTTTCACAGGTAGAGAAACTGAGGCCCTGATAAACAGAGTTACTGTCCCTTGATTTCTACCAAGAATGCAACAGAGCAAGGAGTGAGCCAGCCCTCTAGTGGCTTAGTGTGAGAAATGACCTGCAATGTCACCCAGTCAACCTTGTACCTGCCAGTGTCACCTCAAATATAGGACAGTGACACCCACTCCAAGGCCCTGGTATGGAAAAGGGCACTGAGTCCCCACAGATGACCCTCAGGGCTTAGAAAAGGCCAGTCCAGCCTTGTAGTAGCTGGGATACAGGTGCCTGGTCTGAGAATCTGGCTGGCAGATCACTGGAAGACTGTCTTTGCCTAGTCTGTAAGTGACTCAGTTGGCTGGGGAGGTGGGGGGAGTAAGGCAAAAAGTAACAGGAAAGCTAAGCTATGCAGAGTTCAAAAGTGGTTGGTGGGGCTGGGAATGTGGCTTAGTGGTAGAGTGCTTGCCTAGTATGCATGAAGCCCTGAGTTCAGTACCATATAAACAGAAAAAACCCAGAAGTGGTGCTGTGGCTCAAGTGGTAGAGTGCTAGCCTTGAGCAAAAGAAGCTCAGGGACAGTACCCAGGTACTAAGTTCAAGACTCTGGACTGAAGAATAAAGTGGTTGGCCTGGTAGTAGGGAGCACACCATCCTTTGAGACAAGCAAGCAGCAGTAACCACTAGGCAGACATCATGCCAAAGACTCAAGCATCCAGCAGGCATGGGGATTGAGGTCTCCCATTCTGTTGGCCTTGTAAAGGACACTTCTGTTAACCTGGAGATCTCTGTTCATGGTCACCACCCCATCTTTCGACAACCATCCCAAGCACCTGTTGCTAGTCTCTGCATACTCACAGTCAGTCCCCATTCTAGGGGTCAATCAAATAGTGTCACGACAGTAACAGACAGCAAGCATCACTGTGGGGGGCGGGCAGAGCATCAGTGAGATCTTTTCTCAGGGAGGGGGCAGGACATAAATGTCCCTGGGTTATCTCAAAGGACAGCAGGGAGTAGGGCAGAGAATGTAGGGGGTGGGAGATGGCTTTTTCCATGTGGAGGGAGGAGGGGGCTGGAAGGAAGGGTAGAAGAGCAAGGCTGGCAGAGTAGTCATGTGTCAGCCTGGAGCAGGTCACATCAGGGAGCTATGAAGCATTGGATCTACCACGGAAAGAAGGCCCAGCCTTTCTTAGTGCCTCCCTGACATGTGGTGAGTTTTTGTCCTTGCCTTGAAAATACCCTTTTATCTGTTTCTCTAGGACTGCCATTCCCACTTGTGAGGAGGCCACATGCTGTCCCCTGGTGGAGAGCCCCCCAGCACCAACTGCATACCCTCCAGAGGAAGACCTGTGGTGCAGGGTGCCGGGGCCAGCCCTGCTGGGGACTCCGCCCCCCTCACCTCCACCCAGCTACTCCACCATCATCCATGCTTGCAGTGCAGGTTCTGGAAAGACACCATGTGCTCCCAGCTCCTGACATTCCAACCCAGGACTAGCTCGAACTGCAGAAGTACCATCTTGGTGCCCAGGCTCCTAGCTGTACTGGAACTGGCAATGAAAGTTAAGCCTTTCTCAGGTTTGCTCTGCAGGCCTGGTGTGCAGTGAACACTGTACATTTTTTTTTGCTAGATTTAAATACATCCATGTTTCATGATGTCTCATGATTGAAGATGACAGCCCCAGATGCTGCTGGCAGGTGGGAATGGCTGGCAGCTGCCCTTCCTGTTTCCATATGGGGCAAGAGGCAGAGGCAGACCTGGCCCATGCCACACTCTAAGCTAATGACTAAGAGAACAAAGGACTCTGGATTCAGATCACCTGTGCTGAATGCCACCAGGTACCATCTTGGTGACCTTGGACAACATCTATCCCTCTATCAGCTTTAGTTTCCCCATCTAGAGTGACACCTGGGTGGGAAGATAAATGGGATGGAACAGTAGATGCTGGGGGCGCAGGTCTCCCACAGGCTCTGTGCGGATGACAGGTGGTAAATGCGGGTGTCAGCTTGTCCAGGGTGGCATTAGCATTAGGTATGTAATGATTCCTGCTCCTCCTCTACCAAGCACAAGTCTGGCCTCTGCTGCCACATGTCCTGTGGCAGAAGCCCACTACCATCCCCGCTGGCCACCCATGGGCAGGAACATCTGCTTCCATGTAGCTCCTCTCTGAAGCCCCATGTTTCCTACCCACCTACTTCTGTTCTGTTACCAGTCAACCAGTGTTTCCTGCTCTGGGCCTTGGGTTCTTTGGCTCTGTTGGTGGTTCAAACTGCACAGACAGTCTGTACTATCTGAATGAGGATGATGGAGCTACTGTTCCAGAATAAGGATGATGATCACAGGTTAGGGTCCCCTAGAAGTGGGGAGAAAAGTTTATGAGGTGCTCCTGATCACTGCAGGAGTGCTCAGTGCCAGAAAGGTGCTCCGAGCCTGGCTCTCCACACATGGTGAGGCTGGTGGTGTTGAAGGAAGCAGGTATGTAACCAGCATCTCATTCAAGGCAGAGAACACAGCTGGGAACTTGGGCCTTTCTCATTTTGTCTCAGTTTCAGGCGAGTGAGGTTTAAGTGAGCTTCCCTGAGTCCCACAGCAGGCAGAAGTACAAAGGCCCGGGGCTCAGTCAGCTAGACAAGGGCTTACTGTGTTCTGGGCCAGCCTTCTGCTGTTGTCTTATTCCTTCAACGCCACTCCTCACAGGCTCCAAGGAAGTCCCTGGAAGCAAGAGAACAGCTGGAGAGAGGTAAATGTCCCGAGAAGAAAGTCAGGGTCATGTTTTCCTCCTGGACCCAGGGTCTCCCATTTTCAATGGCTTGGACCACTCAGTAGCTGTCCATGAAGCCTCCCTGTCTGTCTGTCTGTCCCCTCCCTGAAGGTGTCTCTGCCCTGAGCCAGCCTTGTCGGGCCCTGGCCAGATCTGGTAGCAGCTAGCTACAGCTCACTTAGAATAAGGAGAGGTCTTTTGCTGGTCTGAGGAGAGGTCTGGTCTGCTCCCCACCTCCATACCCCTCCCCAACAGACCTAGCTTCTTTTCCAGGGTCATGGTTTTTTCTCTTACTATTCTAGGAGCTCTTCCCCAGAGCTGGGTCCTCACTAACTCGAGGGACTTTAGGAACCCTCTCTCCTGCTTGTGTTCCCACTCTTCTCCTTTACTTATCACGAGTGGCCTGATAATTTCTTTCCCCTGAGCCATCCCAGGGCCCATGCAGGTGGCTGCAGATGCTCTGCCCCTACCTTGCTGGTAACCTTGTGCGTGACACATGTTTTATTAGACCCTCTGCAATTTCTAAGGGCTTAATGTTGGCCCTGTGACCCCAAAGTGAGCAATGGCCCAGCACAGGTAAGTTAATGAATTGCAGGTGTGAGAAGGAGGAAAGGGGAGGGGGGAAGAAGGAGGGGGGAGAGAGGAGAAAAGATGGAGGAGGGAGTCAGAGGTCCCTTTTCCTAGCTATAGCCAGAGGGCAGGGTGGGTGAGCTGGCAGCCCGCTCTCTCCTTTCCAGCCTCTCTCTATAGCAGCTCAGCATCACTTACCTTAGAGCCTTTGGCTTTTACTCTGAGAAGGCAGGGAGAGGTTCCAGAGGAGTCCTGCGCAGAGGAGTAAGGAGTTAACCTAGCCTCTGGGCTAAAATGAGATTCATAGGTCAAGGATGGAAGCAGAGACCAGTTAGAGGAACAGAGAGGATGGGGGCTCAGGCAGGTGAGGATCAGTAGTGGGAACTGAAAGTACAATCAAGAGGATATGGGGGTGACAGAGGCAGGGATGGTAGCTTGAATATCTAATGTGGCCTGGGAACTCGTTAGAAGACACAGCCGATATAGGAGGGCTCAATGTGGACCAGCCTCTTCACAGAGCCTGCCACCTGTCAGTGGGCACTTGCCCCTGTGCCTTTGCACATCCTGGTGATAAGAATTCTAATCAGCTTCTTCTGAGTGCCTTCTGTAAGTCTGTCCCTTCACTCCGCCCAGCAGTCTCTCTCTTTGCTTCCCACTGTGCTGACCTCACACATACTTCATTTTTTTGTTTTTGTTGTGCCGTGTAGTAGAGGGCAGAACAGAGCACCAGCCATGCCTTCATGGGCCTCAGTTTCTGCATCTGTCAATAGCTAGGCTCTCTCCTCCCTCCTCTGAGTGTCCTGTGGGGTGGTTCTACTACCTGATAGGATAAAGGACACAGATATCGAGTGCCCTCTGCTGGCGGGTGATGGACTCCTTAGCTGCCCCCTTGGCCCCTCCCTGCCCAGTGGCAGGACCAAAGTCAAAGTGGAGGGGGGTAGAGGGAGGAGGGGGAGACAGACTTGCAGTGAGCAGGAGCACTGGACAACAGAGGTACCTGCACTGCACACACACTTTTCTGGTTAACTGTTACAACCCTTGGGAGGCTGGACTAGACTTATTTTACTGGGCATCAACTTACTCCTGCTGTCACTCATTGTATCTAAAAGGGATGAAAGTGGGCGGTGGACAAGGGGAGGGTCATGGGAGGAGGACAGAGCAAGCTGGCTCCAGTGACCACAGGCCTTATTGCCCTGCCTACATTGGGAAGGGAAAGGGGTGCTCTAGTCCCTGTCCCCAATCAACCCCTCAGTCAGTTTGGAAAGATCTTAAGGAATCTTTGCCACTCCTGGCTCAGTCTCTTCATCTGGGAAATGGATGTGGGAACTCCTGGAACTTGGCCACAAGGATATCACAATGCGGTGCCGAGCGTGGCGGGGCCACCAGGGGGTGCAAGAGGCTCCGTGGACGGCCACTGTGGATGGGAGAGGCGGATGCTCTGGGTTTGTCTCTTTTTCTGGGAACAGCACCAATGAGGTGACTCTGGGCCTCTGTGAATTGGTGATCATGAATCCTTGCAGAGCCTGGGCCGTGAGTAATCACAGACGGCTTTTTCTACACTTTCCTACGCATGACCTGGAGATGGCCTGATCAACCACCCCCCAATCTATAGGGTGTATCAGCCAATCAGCCCCATGAGAATGCCCCTGATCTCCCTGGGTGGCACCAAGTGACTGACTTCTCAGGACTGAAAATCCATGGTGACATCATTCTTAGGAGGAAGGCATCTTCCCAGGAGGGCTTCAAGGAGGAAGAGAGAGTCAGTCCTTCCCACCCTGCAGGGGCAGGTGTTAATATACACCTCAGTCCCTTGGAGGTTGAGGGGCAGCTTGTGGTAAGCAAGCCTGGATAGGACATGAAATCCAAAGGGGACAGAGGAGAACGAGCCTGGGGATAGCTCCAGTCCTGAGAAGGGATTAGGATGATCATCCCCATATGACAGAGGAGGAATTGAGACATGGCCTAGCTTGAGTAAGATTGGGGTGGAAGAATCCGAACACCAGCCCAGCAGTCGGCTCACCAAGTTTCCGCTTCGCATCATAGTTAAGCAGTGTTGCACTGGACTCCCGTCTCTGCTCTGCCACACTTAGCTGTGACTTTCAGCAGGTTCCACGTCCTCATCTGTAAAGTGGAAATGTGGTACCTGCCTTCTAAAGTTCCCCTTAAATAAATGGGTAGCTGCAACATGTCCCAGATAGTCACTGGTAGCTGATAGGAAGCATTCTTTCTGAGCCCCAGCCAGATGGACGCTTGTCTTGGAGACTGTAGGTTTCTCCAGGACTCTAAAATGCTAGCCTGGGCTCCTGGAGCCCTCTAGCAGCTCTAACTTCTTTGGGCTGCAGATTTCTACCTGCTTCTCTTGGAAGGTGTGGAGTCACCTGTCGCCCAGCTCAGTTCCACACTAGGCAAATGAGGTGATGTCAAAGCGTTGGCAGGGGCCCAGCCCTGTGACCTCCCCCTGTCCCTCCCCTCGTCTCTGCACTCAGATTCACACACACGTCAGGCCACTGGGCCCAGAGGGAAGGTGAACGTGTGAGGAGTGAAGGTGGATGGCTGGGCCCACGGGCCCACTGAAGCGCGTCACCTCCAGCCCTGCCTCACTGGTGGGTCCCCGGACTACAACAGGACCTGAAGGGAGCCTGCCCTTCCTCTGACTTTCAGCTCAATCCGTGGTGACCCCGGAGTTCCGTCCCTCCCTGGGTGAGCCTGTGCCCTGTTTGTGCAGGGTGTCTGGTGCCCATTCTGCTTGGGGTTACACAGGCCAGGGCCTGGCCAGGCAGCCATGGCCGACGAGAAGACCTTCCGCATTGGCTTCATTGTGCTGGGGCTTTTCCTGCTGTCCCTCGGCACGTTCCTCATGAGCCACGACCGGCCCCAGGTCTATGGCACCTTCTATGCCATGGGCAGCATCATGGTGATCGGGGGCATCATCTGGAGCATGTGCCAGTGCTACCCCAAGGTAGGTGTGGGGTCTGGGGTCAATGAACAGGTGGC
This sequence comes from Dipodomys merriami, assembly GCF_024711535.1. NCBI lineage: Eukaryota > Metazoa > Chordata > Mammalia > Rodentia > Heteromyidae > Dipodomys > Dipodomys merriami. The sequence goes on from NW_027204937.1 coordinate 562,657, forward strand.
TGGGCCTCTAGCCTACATACCATCTCCACCCTCCAATCATCTTGTCTTCCCTCTGACACTCCTTGATTTCTTCTCTGTGCTCCTGAGCATCTGATCACCCCTCCATCCAGCTCTCAGTGTTAGGGCTGACAGAAGCACTCTGGGTCTGGACCCTGACCCAGATATCACAGGGGGTTCTGATGAAACCCAGAGCCTGATCTATGTTCCTGGCCAGTCAGCTGGTGCTTATTTCCTGTGGCCCAGCCCTCCTCACCCTGAGCTCTCTCGGGCCTTCTCTTAGCTGCTTTCCGAGTCAAGTGGCTGAAGGCTCTGAGGGGCGGTGTTCCATGGCTAAGTAGCCAAGTTCGGATGGGAGCTTAGATATGGGTAGCTTAAAGGGTAGTCCTCCAGCTTGAGTGCTCCACTCCATGTCCTAGAGCTCCAGAGAGGTCTGGGTGGGTCAGGTATAACTTGAAGACACAAGGGTTTTCTATTTCAGAGTCTTAATCTCTTCCTAGTCTCAGGAGGGACTTTGTGATTGGGAGGTGGCCTGGTTTGGAAGTTCCGTGTTCTGGTTCTGGCTCTCTCCCCAACTCTGTGTGTGACTTTTGTCTTTCTGAACTTCAGTGTATTCATCCACTCAAATGGGTCCCCAGTTCTCCACTCTGTGATCACAGAAGCGGTGGAAGATGGCCCATCTGGAATTTTGTGGGGGCCGGAGGGGGGGGGTTGGGTAAAGGACAGCTGTTATCATAATTCTAGATCCTCTCTAGATCATTGACCCCTGTGGATGGGCATGTCAGGAGTTTTAAACCTTTAATGTCCAGAGAGGTTGGGTGACTCTTTCCAGGACAAACAGCTGCTCAAACAGGCAGGCTCAGGGAAGATGGATCCAACTTGTGTTTTTTTCTCTAACTGCCTGGGAGACTTGGCTCTAGTCCCTCTCCTCTCTGCCCATCAGCTTCCTCTTTGCTATAGGAGGATTCCTCAGTGAGTCTAGAAGATGGGGTGCAAATGTGGGGCGCATCTGCAGAGTGTGATGTGGAGGACCCCTTTCTCTCCTACCACTGGGTGGCTGTGCTCAGGAACTCAGAGGAGCAGGTGGAGGCTGGGGCCTGGCTTTTGCTGGGTGCCAGCCCTGCCCTCTCCATGGGCCTGCCCTGGGCTGGGTGTGTCCAGAGCTAGGGCAGTCTGCACTGGTTTATAGCTATTTACTGGGCAGTTTACAGTCAACTTGCCTCTGTCTGTACAATGCCCTGAGCAGAGGTCACCAGGAGGAGAGGCCCTTGGAGCCAGCCAGTGCCTGTCTGCACGTCATCACTGTCATCATCATCTTTTTCCTGGGGAGGAGGCTGGGCCCTGGGAGAGGAGGATGAGTGGAGAGATGAGTGGGTAGCTCCTTCCTGGGGTTGGTGGGCAGAGGACTGGTGGTAGTGGGGGGAGGAATACTACTGGGTATTAATGAGTAACTGTGGATAGACTCACATATGTTTGGCTGTGGAAAAAGCGTGCTAAGTGGAAACCCACAGGCCCAGATTCAAATTCTTGATGACCTTGACCTTGTGCCTTCCAAGGTTAAGTGTGAGGAAGCACTGGAGGCTTAGGTGTATGGGAGGACCTATCATTTTTATCTGGTATGAAGAGAGTGAAGGCCTGTTCTTAGGGCTTGTGCTGGGCAGGGCCTGGAAATGGGGGGCGGGGGAAGGGGAGTTTTAGAGCCTCTGTTGATCCCAATGGGCCAGGCTCTGGTAGCGCCCACCTGTAAACTAAGCTACTCAGGAGGTAGAGATTTGAGGATCTAGGTTTGAAGCCAGACAGAGCAAGAAATTCCATGAGACTCATATCTTCAGTTAACCACCAAAAATCCAAAAGTGGAGCTGTGGCTCAACTAGTAGAGAAGCAGCCCTGAGTGAATAAAGCTAAGGGACAGTGCCCATGCCCTGAGTTCAAACCACAGTGTTGGTACAAAAAATAAAGTTTATCCCAATGAAAAATGAAGAAACAGTGTTTTAAACCAGGGAGACACATGAGGATGAGGACAGCCGGGCCACTGCGGCCCTCCAGGCTCATTCCCTTGGCTTCTTCCTGGGCTCTTGGTACATGGCCCACAGAATGCTTCAGTGTATAGGAATTTTCTGGGTTGACTGAGATATAATCGTTAAGTAGGATATGAGGGTGGAGAGAGCCAATGCAAACATAAATCAAGCTCTCCCTGCTTTTGAGTAGCTGGGGGCCTGGGTGGGGGAGAGAGTTATCTGTCTATAAGAAAGAAGTAACTTTCACAGAGACAGTGATCTGGGGTTTTAAATAAGAATTCCTCCAGGCAGAAGAAGGGCATGAGCAAAGCGGTGATAAGAGAATGAGGTCAATGGGTCAGCGTGGCTGCTGGCTGGCAGGCAGGGGAGCAAGTACAGACAGAGAGGAATGGGCTGAGCTGCCACGGAAGGAAGCTGGAGCTTCCCCTTCAGTTGATGGATGAAGGAAAGGGAGCAGCCATGCTGAGTGAGAAAGTAGTCAGGCTGATGTCCAGAAGCAACAGAGTTGCTGTGAGACTGATGCTCTGTAGGTGGGAAACATGATGTCAGGATTTGAACCCAAGGCTGCAGGAACTGAGGAGCCATCCAGTCCCCTCCGTGTGGCATGGCTGTGGTGGCTGGGCCAGCTCCAGCTGGTCGCCTGTGTTGATTTATTATGGTAAAGCATAGTCAGTGAGAGCCAGCATTCTCCTGCCCAAGGATGAGGAATGGAATGAGGGCAGAGCTAGTGGGTGGGGATGTGGAGTCTGGCAGCTGAGCTGGAGCAGGGAGAAGAGGAAGGACTGGAAGGGAGAGCTGCGTCTGAGGCCCCCACTCCTTGTTCCTGCCTGCTCTGCCAGAGCCCTGGACCACAGCAGGTGGTTGAGGGGTCTGTGTTTTCCATAGCCTTCCTCCTCCCTACTTCCTCCCTCTGGCAGCTGCCCAAGTTCTGCCCAAACATGAATGTGACTGCGCAGTGCTCCTGCCAAGAATGCCAGATACCTTCATGCTCTGAATAGAGGCTGAGCCCCTTAGTCTGATAATCTGAGGGTCTCCATGTCCTGCTCTCCCCCCTCCAGCTTCAATTCTGCCTGTCCACCCTCTTCCCTTAGAACAAGGACTTGTGTTCCAATGTTACCTTCTCTCTGTCTCCTCCAGGATTTCACAGAAATGCCTATGACCTTGATGATTGCAGTGTGATGTGATGATGATGGTGGTGATGTTAGTAATCATAGTGATAATGGTAGTGTTGGTGGTGGCAGTGGTAGTGGTGATGGTGGTTAGGACGAGGATGGAGGTGGTGGTGGTGATGGTGATGGAGAGGGTGATGATGAAGTTGAGGATAGTGATGGCAGTCCCGGTGACAGTGGTGATGGAGGCAGTGGTGATGGTGGTTGATGGCAATGTTAGTCCTGCTGCTGATGGAGGTGATGGTAATGATGGTAATGGTCTTCTAAGTGGTAGTGATGATTATAGTGATGGTGGTAGTATTGTTTTTTGGTGGTGGTGATAGTAGTTATGGTGATAGAGTTGATGGTGGTTATGATGATAGTGGAGGTGGTGGTGGTGATGATGGTGATTGTGATAGAGGTGATGGTGGTGATGGTAGTGATGGTGGTGATAAAGACGGTGATGGAGGTTATAATGGTGACGGTATTGATGGCTGTAGTGATTATGTTGGTCATGGTGATGATGATGGTGTTGGTAGTGATGATAATGGTAATGTCTGAGTCATGAGCTAATTGGGGTAAAGAAACAACTTCTCTGAAGGTCAGAACCAGCTGGCTACAAGGGATCCTGGTATGGTACTCTATGTGTTCATTTTTTGTTTGGTCATCTTATGTCAATGGGCATGTGGGTTTCTGTGGTGCATGATGATGGTGCTCTGAGTACCAATGGGCAAGGCCAGCCCCACGGCCCAGAAGAACTGAGAGAGGCTCTGGGCAGAGGGGTGACTGTCTTGGGCCAACAGCAAGGACCTGGCAGAGGGAGCCTCACCCATTCTCCTAAAGCATAGTCTCCTTCTGACCAGTCCCACTGCCTCCTTCATGACTTCTCTCCCTCTGCATCCCCCACTGCTCAGCCACTGGAGCTGGACATATAGAGATGGCTGCATCCTGAGAGTTTAGGAATGGGCTATGGAAACCACTGCTCCATCCACTTTTCTGTTTCTGCATTCTCTGCACCACCAAGCACAGGAACCTGCTTTCCACTCATTCACTGCCTAGAATGAAGGGCCTTCTGCATGTCACGTTTGGGATGAGACCTCTGGGAAATGAATGATGAGACTTGAGTTCTAGGGCAAATGGTCTCTCACTCGTTGCTGCCCCTAGTGGTGGAGAGAGTGAGTGCACAGAGCAGGTCTGGGACAGCCACAGCCCACCATTGGAGCCATGCTCTGAACAGCATCTGCTTGTCAAATGGACCCCAGCCAAGTCCAGCTTCTTTTCCTGGGCACCCAGGGAGGTCTACCGAGGCTCTGGGCTGTGTGGAAGCAGCTGTGTTCAGATGCACAGGTTGTCTCCCTTTGTCTCTGCAGGTTGCCTTTGTGCCTGCTGACTCTGACTTCCAAGGCGCCCTGTCCCCGAAGGCACTAGGCCTGCTGGAGAGCAGACTGTCTGACTTGAAGAGGTGAGTGCAGGGGGGGCCTCGTCCCAGCCTCCCATCAGGCGGAGAATGAAGGAAGGAGAGGGGAAAGTGTCCAGTCCAGTGGGGGAGCAGTATCTTCTATTTTCTCTCATGACCCAGGTTTCACTTTGCCTCTCCATTTCCTGAGAACAACCTATTACACATTATGGGCTGTTTCTCATTCTTGGTTCTGGGAACTAAGTATTATTATTCCCATTGTACAGAATCTGAGACTCAGAGAAATAGAGTCGCCAGCCCCAAATCTCATGGGGAGTGATGGATAGACATGGAGCCTGAACTCAGGCCTGACGTGGTTCTGAGGCACCTGGCCTCCACTGACCTCTGGCTGTGTCCCTGAGGCCTCAGGTGGGTGGGGTTCAGAGATACTCTACTTGGCTAGGGGAAGCTGAGAGCACCGTCATGTTCTGCCTCTGACAGAGAGAGACTGGACAATGTGGAGTAGCAATGCAGTGGACATCTTCTGAGAAAGGCTGTCCAACTCCAAGCTGGGGCTAGGGCCATCCTGGGTTTTCCTGTCACCTGGGAGTTCTAGCCTCTTCTGTTCCTGCAGGGCAGCTTGTCTCTGACCCTCATCTTCTGCAGGCTGTAGCATAGTTATAGAGAATAGGACACTGGGCTCTGCACTAGCAGCTGAGGGTGGTGTACTGTGCTTGCAGGCCAGTTTCAGACCCTAAGGCAAGGTCTCCACACTGGGCCTCCTGCATCAGGGAGGATCAGAGGAGCTTACTACCAGAGTCTGGTAGGCCAGGAGCCCACAATAATTAATGAGCTACCACTGTGGCCCATACTTACAAGGGAAATGACCACGATTGCCTGGAGCCTTGGCTTAGAGAAAGGGTTGCTTAGGAGTCTGGGACCCCATGCACCTCCATGGGACTGGTCTCCATTTTGCCCTCATACTCTGTGGGTCCCTTTGAGACATCAAGTGAAGGGAACACAGGACTGAGAGTCAGACTTGCGGTTGGGTCCCACCTCTGCCACTTAATTTCCTCACAGTGTGAGGTCTCAGCCTTGTCATCCATGAATGGGTACAGGGAGATCCCCTGGGGGCTCTTGGTGAGATCTGTGGGATCTCATGCCCAGAGCACACAATCTAGGTAATGACCTGGAGGATTGCTGAGTGGATCATTGCCCACCTGCCTGTTCTCTCTGTTGGTCTGTCTGTCTGTCTCTCCTCATATCTCCCTCTCTGGGCCCTCAGCCCCCAGCCCCCCTATGTCAGGCTGTGGGAGGAAGCCGCCTATGACCAGAGCCTGCCCAACTTCAGCCACATCCAGATGAAGGTCATGGGTTACAGCGAGGACCCCCGCCCGCTGCTGACCCCTGAGCTGAAGTCGGAAGCCAGCGGTGGAGGAGATGGTGGCTCTCACGATGCTCAGAGCTGGGTGGAGGCTTCTGTTGTTGTCCACAGGAGTTTGGATGAGAACGAGCAAGAAGGAACCCCATCTCAGAGCAGGCGAGTGTGCACAGGAGGGGGTGGGGTCTGTGGGGTCACCCAGGGTGGGGGGCACTTGGGAGTGAGGAGCAGACAGCAGGGGATGGAGACAGGACATCAGCGGCAAATACATGAGCAGACTGTGTCAGACGGGCCTGGCTGCAAAACCAGCTCTATGGCTCTGTCAATTTGGCAATTCTCTTACTCTCTGGAGCCTCAGTTTCCCTAACGGAATAGTCATTCCCACATACCCAGCTGTGTTGTGAAGCTTGGAGTAATACATTTCTGATGCCCGGCACACAGAAGGTCCTTGCTTTCTCTGGGTGTTTGTCATGAGTGCTGGAGGACAAGGAAGCAGAGGACGTGAGTCCACTGCTGTCAACCTCCCAGTGACCACAGGCCAGGCTGTCCCCCTGCACGCCTGTGTCTGCTTGCTTGTGACTGAGCTCCTGACTCATCCACTTGTTTACGCATTCCACTGTTAGAACCTGGCACAAGCTCCCTTCTAGGCTTGCCTGGCCTCCATGCTTCCAGAACTCTATCTTGTCTTGTGGGGCAAGCAAAGGAGATAACAGAGGGACTCTTGGGGTGACAAGTGTTATGAGGGACCAGAGGAGAAGAGGGATGGCTGGAGATATGGATGACTGGAGGTGTAGTCTGCACAGTAATCTAACAGCCCTGTTTCTTGAGCATCTACCACAATCCGGGCATTGCGCAATGTGCTTTACACATTGTTATCAGCTATGACTCTCAGAACAGGCTCAGCAGTGTGTACTATTTCTCCTCACTTTCCAGAGGAGGAAACTGAGGCTCAGAGAGGTGAACTTTCACTTCTCAGAACTTGCAACTGGTGGCTATGATCAGGACCCAGGTGATCTGACTCAGGGCGACTCTTGACCTACTTGTTTTTTGCCCCTGCAGCCCCTCAGCCTGTCCCTTGGCCCCTGCACCCTTGGCTTCCTTCCAAGATGAGCTGGACATGGACTCCAGTGAAGGCAGCAGCCCTAACTCATCTCCAGCTGACAGGGAGGAGCTACACTCTTGGCCGCAGAAGCCGCAGGCTCAAAAGGGCCCACTGGACCCCTTCCACGACTTTGCCCTAATTGATGACATCCCCACACTGGATGACACAGCCCTGGAGAAGCAGGATCAGGATGCAGCCCAACCCCAAATCTTGCAGCCATCTCTGAAGGCAAAGGAAAAGAGGAAGGATTCTGCAGATACAAGCCCCGATGAGCCTGAGGAGGAAGAGGAAGACTTGTACTATGGGCTGCCAGACATCCCCGAGGACCCCCTCCCGGACAAGGAGCTGGGCTTCGAGCTTGACACTCGGGGCTGATGTGACTCTGCTCCCCTGTTTCCAGCCTGGCAGCTCTGCTAACCCTAAGTGACCTGACAGGGCCTCAGTTTCCCTATCTGCCAAGTGGGACTGGATGGAGGGTCAAAGGAGACAGACAATGGGCTGGAATGTTCTGAGAACTGTGAAGGAATTCAAGGATGGATATGAGGACTCTCAGGGGACCATGGCTCTTCCAGATTCTTCCTGCTTGAAGATCCTGTGAGATTTGTTGAGATTTTCAGCAGCTGGATTCTCAGAAACCCTTTCCAGTCTCCCCAAAGATGGTCTCTGACAGGACTTCTCTGTGGTGCTACCCAGGGCCCTGGCCCTGCTTGAAGGTTTCCTTCTTAATCAGTTTCAGTCCCATGGTGGGTGGTGTGATCCATCCCACTCAGAGCTGACTGCATTTCCTCCTGGTCCTGTCCCTTCAGGGGCTCCCATGATCCTCTAGTGGGATGCATGACTGACCTCTGCAGACTCTCAGCTTCACACTTGGACAACCCCGTCCCCCAATCCACACACTCATTCTACAACATTCTATCCTTATTCTGCTGTCCATGCCCTGGCCTAGCTGCCCTTCTCTATCAGGATGACTTCAGGGTCATTTATCCAATGGTTGCAGAAATAACTCTGGAGGCCTTACTGATACCCCACCTTCCTAGCATAAGGGAGTCCTCATTTCTTAAGTTCCCTTGGGGCAGGCACATTTCTCACTGTGGCTTGCTTCCTGTCCTGCTCTCTATGGTGCCATCTCAGCCTTACTCACCTCAGTCTCCAGAATTCTGGAGCCCCAGAGTTGGTGGCACCTGCGTATGTGAAGAGCACACCAGACAATGCCACCCCCTTGAGTTCCCAACTTTTATACTCACAGCCCCTTGACTCTCCAGCGTTCACATTTCTTTTTTCTTTTGTCTGTCTCCTGGCTTGAGCTCGGGCTTGGGCACTGTCCCAGTTCTATTGCTCTACCACTTTGAGCCACAGCTCCACTTGAAGTTTTCTGGTGGTTAATTGGATTTAAGAGCCTCATGGACTTTTTTTTTTTTTTTTTTGGGTCCGGTTGTGGGGCCTGAACTCTGGGCCTGGGCGCTGTCCCTCAGCAATTCAGCTCAAGGCTAGTGCTCTACCACTTGAGCCACAGAGCCACTTCCGGCTTTTTTCTTTTTGCTTATGTGGTGCTGAGGAATTGAACCCAGGGCCTCATGCATGCAAGGCAAGCACTTTACCATTGAGCCACCTTCCCAGCCCCTCCTCATGGACTTCCCTACCTGGGCTGGACTTGAACTAGGATCCTCAGATCTCAGTCTCCTGAGTTTCTAAGATTATGGGTATGAGCTACTAGCACCGTGCTCACATTTTTCCTCCCTCCCTCCCTCCCTCCCTTCCTCCCTTCCTTCCTCCCTTCCTTCCTTCCTTCCTTCCTTCCTTCCTTCCTTCCTTCCTTCCTTCCTTCCTTCCTTCCCTCCTTCCTTCCCTCCTTTCTTCCTTCATTCCTTCTATCATCTTTCTTTTTTATTTGCTGGTACCAGAGATTGATTTCAGAATCTTGTGCTCTCATTTGGATTTTTCAGTCACAGCTACTACTTGAGCCACACCTCCACACTAGTATTTTTCTGGTTAATTGGAGATAAGAGTCTCATGGATTTGTCTTCCCAGACTGGCTTTGAACCTCGATCCTCAGATGTCAACCTTCTAAGTAGTTACGATTACATGCCTGAGCCACCAGAACTTGACTGAATGTTAAAATTTCTCGGTGACCCACAGATATCTCAAAGCCAGGCAAGAAGGCTCCAGGACAACATCACAGCTTCCCTGAGGCCACTGGCTGGCCTAGGAGCAGGAAATTAAGCTGACCAGCCTGATTCTGTTTGTTTCAAAGGGCATTTGCTGAGCTTTGGCCATGTCCTAGGTACTCAGCTGGGGACTGCAGGAGGAAAGAGACATGAATTCTCCATGTGGCCATGGAGCTTAAAGGACTTACCACCCAGGGACCTTGCAGAGCAGAAGCAGAGATGGGAAGAAAAGGGCTGACACTCCAGGGGAACAGAGTGACAACCACATATGCCTGGGGTCATTGAGGGGTCAAAGAGCCTGAGCAGCTGGTGCAGGTCTTGCTGTCACTGTCCATGGCCTTCCAGTCCCCCTGCTTCCTGTGGAGCTGGGCAAAGCCCTGGGCAGCCAGCCCTGAGCTGGGCCTGGTGCTGCTGACCCATAACAGGTCTGCACACTCAGCATTCTGTCCTGACTGCCTCAGAGTGGAGCCCTTTACCTGGGCTGGGCCTCTGCATGGAGGGTGGGCCCCCACCAAGGGAGGGAGATGCCCTAGTATGTCCAAAAGGGCCTGTTCCCCCTAAATCACACCCTCCTCTCCCCGGGCCATTTCTACCTCTGCAGTGGCCGTGCTCAGCTCCTCCTCTGTACTGATGTGACCCAAGGCAAGTGTTCTTGCTTGTTCTCAGGTCATGGTGAGGGGAGGTGCAGCCTGTTCCTGTGCTCTACTGGCCAAGGTGGGGCACCTGTGACCCCATCAGAGAAGGCCTGCTCCAGGCCTGAAATAAAATCCCTGTCAACATGGCAAGAGTCACCTTTATTTACCTGCAAGTTATTTTCTGTGGAACACCCATGCTCTCAGGGCAGGGTGAACGAGGCGGCATGCCTGTGAGCCAGCAGCCACAACCACACAGCTGTGTGACAGTGCGGTGGTGTGTGGTGAGACAGCGGATGGTGTGTCCTGTGATGGTGTAAGGTGTGATGATGGTGTGAGAGAGCATGGTGTGATAGCATGTGGTGTGATGGTGTGGGGTGTGACAGTATGCAGTATGACATTGTATGGTATGACGGTGTGGTGGTGTGATGGTGTATGCTTTGATAGTGTGTCGTATGATGGGGTGTGGTATGGCAGTACAATGGAATGATAGTATGACAGTGTGTGGTGTGAGTGTAGGACAGCTGTATGGGATGAGCTACCTTTCGAGCCATAGGCAGGGATGTCAGACACAGAGAACAGAGTCTGTGCCAGGCCAGCTGTTAGAGCAACACTGAAGCTGCCTCAGGAGACCCTCTACCCTGCTGTGTATGAGGTGGTGGCAGGCCGCACTGTTTCTGTCCATATCTTCACTTAGTCATGAATGCACGCCGCGAGTCTCAGAACCCGGGCAGCAGGGTAAAATGCACTTGGGATGGTGCTTGGTGGGATTTTGGCTCATGTCAGGGATTGAGGGCAGGTTATAGAAGCCAGGATTTGCTTAGAAGGGAAGCAGTCAGGAAGGGAGAGAACCCTGTAACCCAGCCTCCTTAATGTGACTATGCCATCACTGGCAAAGCTAGGAAGGGGTCAGGGTTAGGTCTTTATCCTGGCCCCAATCCCTCTGCCCTTTGCCTGTACTCAACCATGGTTGCCATGGTTGACTCACCCGCTACTTCCCGGCATCATGGCTGGAGCCCCAACCTTCATGCTGCCCTGCCTCTGCTCAGTTGTCCCCTCCGCCTCGATACCCTTCACTGCTGCCATTCTATCCCTCAAGGCCTGGCTCAAATTCTCCCCACTCCCTGGGGCTTGGACTGGCTCCGCTCTCCCCTCCCGGGCAGGATTCATGCCAGTCCACTTGTCTTCCAGTCCTTCTCACTGTGTGGACTGCTCCAAGCCTTCTTCCTGGGCTGTGGGTGTGTGGAGGACTGGTCTCTGTGGGCTCCCTCCTATCCCAGGACTTGGAAACAACAGGAAGCTGTCTGTGCTGGAATCACACCATCTGCACACTCTGCAGATGGTGGGCCTGGGTACAGGGCCTCACAGTCCAGGGGACAGGAGCGGGCTTTGGAAAACCAGCCGTGGGTTCAGGATGGGATGTCTATCCTGGCCGCCTCTGTGCCTGTGGCCGGGAGACAATTTTTCTGTCCCTTTCTTAAATTAATAAGTTAATAAATTTTGGGTAGTACTAAGATCTGGACTCAATACTAGCAAGACAGACTCTCTACCACTTGAGATATTCTCCCGGCTCCTTTCGTCCTAGTTATATTTGAGATGGGAGGTGGTTTTATGATGCATGGATCACCTGAGCTGCTATTCTACTTGTGCCTAGGGAATGGTAAATGTTCAATCACACTTGTCCTTTTGTTCCCTGCCTTAGCTGGAATAACAGAAATTCACCACCATACCCAGATGATGGTTGAAAGGGAATCATAAGGGCTGGGAAGGTGGCTCAGTGATAGAGTGCTTGCTTTGCATGCATGAGGCCCTAGGTTTGATTCCTCAGTACCACATAAGTAGAAAAAGCTGGAAGTGGCACTATGGCTCAAGTGGTAGAGCACTAGCCTTGAGCTGAAGAGCTGAAGGACTGCGCTCAGGCCCAGAGTTCAGGCCCCATGACAGGCAAAAAAAAAAAAAATAGGGAGACATAATTAAATTAACGTTCATGCCTGGACTGGGTTGAAATGGTGTGTGATCACTCCATTTTTCCCTCCCAAGGTGATAGGATTACAAGCTTGAACCACTATGTCTGGCTTGGATTTTTTTAGTCATAAAGTGGATAAGAATTTATGTCTATAACAAGTTCATACTGTGAAGATCAGGCAAGATGTATGTGTTGAGTGTACAGCTTGAAGACAGTGTCCAGCCAGTCCCAGTGACCTACATTTGCCATTATACTCATGATTGCTGAGCTGAAGCTGTATGGATCAAACCCAGAGCCTAGGAAACTGCAGGGCCTCAGGTCAGCATCCATGCATGGAGTTGCCAAATGTGGTTTGGTGGACCCTATTGAGCAGCTGTCATGAGACTCTGCCAGGTAGCCCCAAAATGCCAAGTTCAAACCCAACCCAGGCAGCAGTGAGGGCCAAATGGCCTGGAAATGGGAAGCCCTGGGGTGGGTAATAGGCCCCACAATGACTTTGAAAGTGTTCCCAGCTACCTGAGCATCCTCCCTGTCACCCAAAGCAAGGTAGCCTGGGGCAGAGGCAAATGGGTGGCAAGGATCACCCCCGCTAGCAGGGCTGGGAAGAGGCAGATTTCATCCACTGTCTGTTCCTTCCACTGTTCTAGCTCCCAAAGATTTCCTAAGGCTCTGCTTGGTCAGTGACCCACTGTGACCCGTCCCTGACTGGAATTCTCCCTCCCCTGGAGGCCCGGAGGTCAGGGCTGAGCCCAGGAGGCTCTGGAGGATGCCACCTGCCTGGAGAGTGGGCCTGAGGGACAGGAAGGGCAAACCACTGTCCACCTCCATGAGTGAGGACCTCTGCCAGCAGAGGGGAGTAGGCATGGGGGGAGGGAGGGGTAGAAGGAGGGACTCTGAATGCTGCTCTGGGGCTCAGGGATGACCCCAGTGGGCTGAGTGGACCAGGGCACAATTCTAGTTTCTACAAAAAAGGAGGCTCTATAATACGTGAAACAGAGGCTATGATGAGAGAGTGCCAAGAATCCAGCCTTAGGTAAAAAAGCCACCCCAATACACACACACACACACACACACACACACACACACACACACACACACACACACACACACACACACACACACACACACACACGATACCAGACAGCAGACAGGACTAGAAAGGAAAGACCTATTGAAGCAAATAGAAGCAGCATCCACCTCAGAAACAGAGGAATGCAAGCACAAACAGCAACAAACTTCCCCAATAACACAAGGACAAATAGTAGCCAAGGCTGAAGAAGGGCCATGCTGGAGACAGATGGGGGAATAAGGAAGGGGGCCCTGGCTTCCCTGTTGGAAGGTCTCTTGGTGGACACTGGAGCACCCCAGCAGTGTGGCCCTGCCTAAGCCAGGAGCTTCCCCTTCAGTCACAGTTCCACATATAGGAGTGGCTAAGCTATCCTGGAATTTATACAAAGGAGGTAGCCTTACATATGTGCCAAGATGCACTTACAGAAGGGTGCTGACTGGGCACTGATAATATCCAGAGATAGGAGATTGGCTACGTAATTGCACCCCTGCTCTGCAGGGGGAGGGCATACCACCATCCAATTGTCCTCCTCCTGGGTGAACCAAGTCCTCCCCCACACTTGCTCACTCTATTGAGCTTGGAGTAGAATTGTATTAATATGGTTCTTTTTTGTTTGCCAGTCCTGGGGCTTGAACTCAGGACCTGGGCATTGTCCCTGAGCTTCTTTTGCTCAAGTCTAGCACTTTACCACTTGAGCCACAGTGTCACTTCTGGTTTTTTCTGTTCATATGGTACTGGGGAATCAAACCCAGGGCTCCATGTATGCTAAGTAAGCCCTCTGCCACTAAGCCGTACTCCCAGCTCTTATAAGGTTCTTTCTGAGTTTCCTTGATGAATTTCTGTTTCAGATACTAAGTAAACTCTTTAGAGACAAGGACTTGTGCCTAGTTAAGTGTCCAATGCAGAATGCGCTCAATAAATCCTTGTGAAGTGAATGATCGGTCTAAGATTTCTTGATGTAGGCAAATTTAGTAATATATAACTAGGGAAAGAATATTATGAAAGCCAGTGCCAAGATACTGCTAATTCTCTCTTTTTTTCAATTTTGTGTGAGGGAGACCATGTGCTTACTGTTCAGGTGATAAATTAGGACTAATCTATAGCTAATCATGAAAATTCTGTTTTTGTCCCTGCTTTAGAGATAGCCTTAAGATCTAGTTTTGGCAAATGAGTGTTCAAAAGAAATATATCGGTGTTTATTATTGAATAATGGTTTGATTCCTAATAAAAACATAGATGTGATTGCCTTTAGGACTCTTGAAAACAGATGTGATGTCATTAGCTACAGAAGCCATATTGTAACTTGAGGGAAATTGCAAAAGAATCCCAGCAATGCTAGATCTAACGTTGTTGAATCACTGATCCAGTCAGAAACCTCAGGTATTCTACCTACGTGGTTCAGGCTACAGCACTTGCAGCTGAACACACTCCAAACAGATATAGAGTAGAATCCTATAAGTATCTGTATCACAGAAGGGAACAGGAAAAGAATTAGAAAGATTATGCCTGGGTTGTGGGAGTCTCCTTCATAGTATCCCAAGCAAACAGTATAACATGTAAATCATGATCACAAAATAATACTTTTTTTTTTTTTTTGGTTGGTTGTGGGGCTGGAACTCTGGGCCTGGGCGCTGTCCCTCAGCTCATCAGCTCAAGGCTAGCACTCTACCACTTGAGCCACAGCACTACTTTGGGTTTTCTGGTAGTTTATTGGAGATAAGGGTCTCACAGACTTTCCTGCCTGGGCTGGCTTTGAACTGCAACCCTCAGATCTCAGCCTCCTGAGTAGCTAGGATTACAGGTGTGAGCCCCTGGCACACGGCTATAAAATAATACTTTGCATTCAGATAATGGTAGTAGTTCTATTTGACAAAAATAAACATAACGTTAGGACCCCAGGAAGCAGTTCACTCCTGGCCTCCTGTTATGTCATGGAGACCAGTGTGAAGCACGTGACTTGATGGTAAGGGGGCTCCTCCAGCACTGTGCCAGTCCAACCTCGGGAGGGCAGGCACGGTGGTCCCAGGTGGAACTTGGGGCTCTGGGAGGAATGGACGTGTCTCTCCCTCCCACTAAGACATGTCAGTTCCCGCTTCTCAGAAGGACCAGCCTGCCAAGCAGCTTCTCTACAAAGCAGCAACAGCTCTGGGTCTGCACATGGGGGCTGATGGGCAGACTCTACCTGTAGTGCTGTAAACACAGGTGTACAGGAAGTGGCCTTCAGTCTCTTCTACAACAAACCCGTGGTCTCTGCAAACATGACCCTGGGGAAAGGAGAAGAAATGCCAGTAAGGCAGGAAGGGAAATCCCCCGGCAAGGCCTCTGATCTCTCCACAGCCAATGTGCAAGGCCACTGTGACAGCTCCATCTCCAGTAGCACAGGTAGCCATTCACCACTGGGCCCCCAGCCCACTGATCCCCACCCTGGGCTGGCATCCTCAGACAGGAAGCAGGAGGAGAAGTGGGGGCCAGGGACAAGCACGAATGACCAGAGGTGCTTGGGAGCCAGAGTCCAGGGATGGAATCTGGAGGGGACCATGCTCCCCTGCCCTCCTCTCCATAACTCTGCTTGTCCTTCAGAGTGGGGCAGGCCAGCCTAGACGGCCTGGTGCCAGAGGGACCCCCTCCGCAGTTCTCTTCTCTCTTTCCCCTTCCTCTTCCCCTCTGTCTTTACATTCACACTCAGAACCCCAAATCCTGGCTTTCTCATCTGTACAATGAGGTACCCGCCATTGCCACTCCATGTCTTCAGGGACATCTGTGATTTTGCTGCCTGGTAGGGTCTTCATCGCCGGGGTCAACCTCAAAAAAGAGCCAGGCTGCTGGCTCATGGGGTGACACCTCAGGTCACAGCGCTGCACCGCACAGCTGCTGCCCATCCCCCAGGTGCCCTTCCCTGGGCCGCCATCACCCTGCGCGGGGATTGAGGGGAGGAGGAGATGGAAATATCCTAGCCTGGGGCGAGAGCTGGGCCCTGGAGTGGCACATTCCTCCTGCTACTCCCACCCACCCAGCACTAATGCCAACCTGGAACATGCCCTTGGGGAGTTTGGATCCAGATCACCAGTCTGGGTGACACAGTTGGGTGTTTGCATGGCAGGGGGCTGCTGACCGTGCACCGCCCCCTCATTTTTTCACGCACCTCCTCCCTGTGCTTTGTGCCATGGATCAGAAGCTTTGCCAAAGCTACCATTTCACTTGGCTTCACCTGTCCTTAGTGATATTGGAACTAGTGTGGCTACTTTGCCAGTAAGTAAACTGAGACTGGCTAGGACATTGTAGCCAGGACACACTCACTGTGAGTTTAGTTGTAGAGCCAGGACTCAAACTCAGCTCTGGGTCCCAGCTGTGGCCCTGTACCACTGGTGCCAAGGCCTGTCTGCTGCCTCCACAGCCCTCTGCAAACTTCCCTCCTCATCTAGCTGTCATCTCTCCCCAGCACAGAGGCCTTGTTAGTGGTTGTAGGAAACCATCCTGTCCACAGCTGCATGGAGGGGAGTGAAGATGTGGGGGAGGGGGGGGAAGGGACTGCACAGTAGACATAGCCGGCTTGGGCCATTCAGACAGAGAGGCTTCATCAGTGCATGACTCTGTGGTGCCCTTATCTTGGGCTGCATCCATGTTTCCAGGGAGCTTATGAAATGCACAGCCTGGACCTATTCTGGACACCCAGGCTGTCCAGGTGGGAGCTGTACTTCTTCTGGCTGGTGCTGGTGCTGTGGTCTCTCAGGTGTAGGCTAACCTTGATCTTGTGACAGTGGGAGGAGGTGGCTCAGCTGGTGGTCCCTGGGCCAGCCCACTCCCAGTGTTTCTAAGCCAGTTCTCTCTCAGGATTGGTGGCTGCCTGGGGAGGAGACCCTACCTATCTTGCCCCCTGCTGCTGCCTAGTGTCCATGACTCATGCTGTGGCTGTTGCAGTCATTTTAATTTAGGCTCAGATGTGAGCAGGAAAGGGGGAGTAGAGGTCCTGGCTCCATCTTCTCCCCACAAGTGTCTGCAAGAAGCTTCTAGGATCAAGAGTGGGAGGACAGAAACAGGTAGAGGCCCCCCAAACTATGCTGAGCTTAGAGAAGTTCATGCATGAGTGTGAATGAGTATGTATAGCAGAAAGCTAGTCAAGTCTCTCTTCTGTTAGGAAGCTTCCAGAATCCCCCTACCCTCAGGAAGTGCACTGTCTTGTCTTGTCTTGGCCTCACACATTAAAATCAGCCCTGCACACCCCATCCCAGCATCTCCAAGTGGATGTGCTGCCTGTTACAGCTGGACCACAATGTTGAGCTGCCTCCTCCAGGAAGGCTGCTGGGACGCACTGCCCTCTGTCTGGGCTCCCCCCACACCTAACCTGCCTTTCCTGTGTGCTTTGCCTCTCTTACCACCATGCTCTTACTATCTTCCTGTGGGCTTTGGAGGGAAGGCTGGAGCAGGTGCTGCCCAGGCTGTGTTGGGCCTGAGAATCTTCTGCTGTCTGCCAATCATGCTAAAGCCACTGGGGAGAGCCCCCATGGGCTGGGCTGCTGGTCTCCCCTTTCATCCTTCTGCCTGGCACATAGTAGGTGCTTTCTGGATGCTTGTCCCTTTGGGTTCTTGGACATGTGCCTGAAAGAAATCTTTACAAACTCAGTCGCTTGCAACACTGAGATGTGACTGCATCTCTGTGGCATCTTCCCAGATTCTGAGATCCAGCTCCTGTAGACTGGAACTGAGAACCCAGGCTATGCCTCTTCAGGGAGGCCTACGTGGGGATGGGGTGCAGGGTGCAGAAGGAAAGCATCCAGGCTAAGTTTAGGATGCTAAGTTAGGTGGTGGGAGGAGGCGGGTGGGAAGTGAGGACTCTGCCATCAGACTGAATGGAGTCACCGTCAGAGTGGAGGGGAGCCCTGAGGGAGTGGTGGGAGGGGCTGGGTGACAACTCAGGGTAAAAGGCGGAGAACTGGCATCCCAGCCTAACTAGGATTGGAGGCAGGGCAGTCTGACATTGTTTGGCGGGCAGGATGAGACTGAAACCAGACGCTCCAGGCCTGGGTGTGTGCTCCATTAGTATTTAGTCAGATGGGACCATCCTGGGTTTGGATGTACAGTACTCTGTACCCTAGGTTCACCCAACTTGGAGGCACTGGGCTGCAGGAAGGTGCCACTCAGTGAGCCAGACAGCCTGACTGCCCTGTGTGGCCGCATGCTTGGTCCTTGTGGGTCCTGGGTGTCATTGTCAGCATCAGAGCTCAAATCTCTCCTCCTACCCCATGGGCACCGATGGCTCTGGGTGCTTGCAGTGCCCACTGCCACCCCTGCTTCTGCTGCTGCTGCTGAGTCTCGCGAGGACCGGAGCCCAAGAGAAGCTGGACGGAGACAGGGAGGGCTTAGGGCTCTCCCTGCCATCGGAGTTCCAGGACAGGCCCATTACCATCATGTACCGCAGCTCTGAGGTGCGGGTGAGATGGGGGGTGAGGAACACTGTGGATGCCACTTCTCCGGCCTCAATTTCCCTGATATAAGGGAAGGTCTGAAGTGGAGATCCCAGAAAGCCTTCTGCCCACCGGTTTGGTGAGGTCTGGGGACCATAGTCACTGGGGTAGGGAGCTAGGAAAACCAGAGCTGCAGGGTCTTATGGCAGTGCGTGGCTGTGTCAGGAGGCAGAAGGTTGAGGGAGTGCCTGGGGTGGGGGTGAGAACTTGCCGTGCACTTTCACCGCCTACCTGGGGTCTGGCTGAGCCCTGCAGTGGCTGGGGTGGCACTGGATGTTGCTCCGGCATCAGGCTGGCAACAGTGGGCGTGGCACATGCAGGCACATAACAGTGCATCCAGCCTGGTGCTGGGAGGAGTCTGCACAGGGCCTGGTATGAGCTGGGGGTCTTGGAGAGAGCATGAGTGGGAAAGCAGGGGTGTAGGACCTGGTGGAGTGAGGCAAGTGAGTTCTTCATACCCTGGCACCCTACCTTAGCTATGGCTGAGTCTTATCCCGCAGAAGAAAAGCACAAACTAAAGGGGATGGGGTGGAATTAACTGAAGGCCCATGGAGGCGAGGATTAGGGGGATGAGGGTCGCTGGGGTGGGGGTGGGGTCACAATCTGGCCTCACTGGTAGCCAAGATCTGAGAGGATGGGCCCTGTGTCTTACCACCTTACACCTTACACCCAAGTGGGGCTCCCCGGAATCTCTTCACACACGTGAGCACTTGCATATGCCCTGGGCTGTGGAAAGCTCTGGGATGGGATGGACTGCACAGGTCACCTTGGGGAGGTGGTTTGGGAGTGGGGCTGAGGCTCTGTCACTTGGATGTGAGATCCAATGAGAGAGTGAATCCTAGTGTCCTCTCAACCTGGAGCCTGCAGGAAAAGAAGTCTGATGGTTCTTCCCCTAAGGAGATGAAGGGGATCATAGCTTGTGAGACCCCAGAGAGATGGGCTGTCACAGGCAGGCAGCCGCTGTCTCCTCCTAGACAATCCTGCCTTATTCCCCCTCTGGGATGGGAAAGGTTTGCTGACCCCATGTATTGGGCCACAAGCTGCCAGGCCCTTCTTCTTCTCATAAGAACTTTCCCTCAAATTCCTGAGTGTTTTTTCACCTTCTCCAGGGATTTTGTGGGTCTGTGGTGAAGATAATAAACCTTGATCTCAGAGTGGGGTGCACACCTGTAATCCCAACATTGGGAAGGCTGAGGTAGGAGGACTGTGAGTTTGAGGCCAGCCTGGCTTCAAAGGCAGGCTGTAAATGGATCATAAAGAGGGCATTTCTAGCCATCACTGCTCATCCCCTGCCCGCTCCACCTCCCAGGTTGCTAGACAGCCACCTGGACCAGGTAGCAGAGGGTGTTCATCCCTGTGGGAGTTTGTTCCAGGAAGTTCCTCAGGTCCACATGTTCATCCCATGAGCACTTTGGTGGAGTCAGATTTAGAATGCATGTGTGAAGTGTGTTGGGATGGAACTGAGGGCATCACCCTTGTTAGGCAGACATTCACCACTGAGCATCCCTCCAGCCCCTTGGTGCTCTCAATGTCTTATTAGCATACATGAGTTGTCTAAAGGGGTTTCATTGTGGGATTTACATACATGCATAGGATGTGCTTGGATCCAATCTACTGCCTCTATCTTGTTCTGTCTATTTCTCCTTTAAGGTCAGTGGAGCTGGGATGGTAGGTGCCCACTACATGTCTACCTATTGGCTGAGCTGGGCCCATTAGGAGCTGTTGGACTGGGACAGGGTAGAGCAGGTACCATATGGATGGTACACAGCAGTCCCTTCACTCATAGAGAGGCCACACTGGCCCAGAATGAGGACTTCTTTGTGTTTTTCAAGTAGAAAATCATTTCAACCTATCCTTCCATTACAGTAATGAGAAACCACGGCCCACAGAGCCTCTTCTCTCCCTGTGGAAGCGGCCTTGCTCTGATTCTCTGGACGTGGTGTGATGTGGGTAGAGCAGTCTCTGGAATACAGAGACTCTGAGGCACAGGATGGTTAAGTGGCTTGCTCCTGGCCAATAGCTGTTGGGCGTGGTAGGGCTCAGATCCATATTTTCCTGGCTCTGAAGTCTGTGAGGCTTCTTGGGCTGCTTCTGGTGGGGAGAAATGGAGATGTGTTAGACTGGGAAGGAGGTTGGGACACTGGGTTGACTAGGAGGGATGGCTTTTAGACAAAGCTGCAAGGGTGACCAGATCTGTCTAGGGCTTGGAGAGCACATTGGTGCGCTCCCCCAGGGGACCTGTTGCTGAGGGTGACCTACAGTTTCCCTAGGAGATGGCTGCCTTGTTTGGAAGTGTGTGGAACTGTTGTGGGTGATGTCAGTGGGGCTTTGTGCGTGTTGTGGAGAGCTTTAAGCCTCACCGAGTCAGCTGGTATCTGTAGTCTCTCTATGTCCTGGGTCTCTTCGGCTCTAAGATGATTTGTACACAGGGAAGGGGTCTTTCTTTTGATGTCCTCATGCTCCTTTTCCTCCCTTGGGGCCAGAGTGCCTGGAAGGTGCCCAACACCTACCTAGTGGTGTTCACGGAATCCCAAAGGCAGCAGATGGAGAGTATTGTCCACCGCCTGCAGAGGCAGGCTGCCAGGCAGGGCTTCATGTTCGAAGTGCTGCACGTCTTCAAAGACCTCTTTCCTGGCATCCTGATGAAATCTGCCAAAGTGAGTGCACTGGTCCTGGTGATTCCCAGCTCAGGCATGTACTTCCCTAGGCTAGGGAGAGGCCTGTGTATGCCTCCTGGTTGACACACTCAGGGGACAGCAGAGTACTGAGTACTCAGTACTGAGTACTGTGGCTCAATGATGCCAGCCTCCTCAGGCAGCTTCCTTGTTAGCCTGGCCAGTTCCCCTAATAGTACTTTTTCCATTCACCCTCATTTGAAGGAGGAAGGATCCCAGTGCAGAGGGACCACACAGCCCCACATTGGGGAGCTGGATTCCCAGCTGCTGGCCCAGCTGGCCAGTGTCCTTGTGTGGGTGCATTGCAGCCTGGGTCCACAGCTAATGTGAGAGAAAGGTCAGGGACAGCCCAGGATGTTGTGCAAGTGAGGTATGCTCCAGGCCAGGGAGAGGTCTGAGCATACACACTTTGCCCCCAATTCCTGCTGGTGCCTTTCCCCTTCTCCCCCCCACAAGTCCACCCCACATTGGCTTAGACCCAGAAGCCACCACCAGGGTTCAAAGCACTGTGGTCTGAAGATTGAAAAGATGAGGAAAGGGAGTGGACACACAGGATGGCCAGTGCTGACATCCTGATGTGGACATGGAGTCCAGGCCCAAAGGACTTCCCCCACTGTCCAGCCTGCCTAGAACTGGCACTGCCGGGCTCCCAGATGAGATGTGGAAGCTGAATCCCTCCCGCCACTCATGTGGGCTCAGCTACCAGTTGTGGGAACACCAGTCTCAGCTCTCCCCACTACCTCCTCCAAGTCTAAGAGAGGAATAAGGACTCTGGCTTTGTCTTCTGGTTCATGGAGGCCTTTGGGATATGATGGGCACTGGTGGGATCATGTGGGGCAAGTGCTGGGTGCTGTTGGCTAAGTGACTCATGAAATTGAGATCCTGTGTCCTTGGCATCCGCAGGTCCTGAGGCTGAGGCAGGTGAAGTTCATCGAGGAGGATTCCTTTGCCTTTGCGCAGAGCATCCTATGGACCCCGCATCTGATTTGTCCTCTGTGGAACCAGTTTTGGGGCGGCATGTGGAACCTGCGGCGGATTTCTCCTGAGTGGAACCAGTCTCATAGCTTCAACCACAGCAGTAAGACCACAGCTGCCATGGCCCACATCTCCTCCCTGTCCTGGCACCTGGCCCCCTGCCTGTTTTCTCTCTGTCCTCTCCTCACACTACTTGTGAGTGCGCCCCCTCCTGGTACTCAGTGCACAATACAGAGACATTTGCCTAAGATTCTTATTGTACCTGCATTTTGTAAAAATTGGGGCCTTGAACTCAGGGCCCGGGGTGGAGTCCCTTCGTTTTTCTGATCAAAGGTAGTGCTCTACCACTTGAGTCACACCTCTATTTCCAGCTTTTTGCTAGCTAATTAGAGATATGAATCTCACAGACTATTCTGCCCAGGCTGGGTTTTAAACTGCCACCCTCAGATCTCAGCTTACTGAGTAGCTAGGATTACAGGCCTGAGCCACTGGTGCCTGAATAACCACCTTCATAATTCCTTTTCTCATCTTCTTTCCTGCAGGCCACTCTTGCCCGAGGAGGAGGCTGGACTTGACTGTGACTTACAGTCTCTAATCTCTATAGCTTTCAGTCCTCAAAATAAGACCAGATCTCCAGAGCTTCCCCCATCTAGGTCTCTGGTCTCCCCCAGTCTCCAAGTCTCTCTGCTCACATTTCCCTCTGCCTGAGCAGACGGAGGCAGAAGAGGAGACCAGGAAAATATCTGTCTGGTGGGGCATCTCAGTGACACTTAGCTAGGGAAGGCAGTAAGGGCACCTGCTTGGGAGAGGATCAGAGGTTCTGACCGGACCCTGTAGCATTGTACAAGCCTGACATGGATGCCTGGAAAAGACTTTGCTAGATAATTGGAGATGGAGTCTAGAGGACTTCTCTGCCAGGCTAGCTTCACACCTTTAATGTCCTAGATCTCACCTTTCCAAGTAGATAGGATTACAGGTTTGAGACACTGATCCCAACTTTATTCATTTTTTTCTCCTTTACAGTCTTGGAGTTTGCCTCATGCTTGGTAAGCAGGTCCTTTACCAGTTGAGTCATTTATACTTTACTTTTCAGATAAGTTCACATATTTATGTCTCATAAACATGTTTATGTTTATGAGACCTATGCCACAATCCTCCTTGGTTTGGTTGCTTAGTAACTGGGATGACAGGCTTGTGCTACTGCATCTAGCTATTGGTTGAGATGAGGTCTTGTGAACTGTTTGCCTGGGGTGGCCTTGTACCTTGATGAACTCATCTCTGACTCACAGATAGCAGGTATTATTGATGTCAGCCACTATGCCGAGCCTTCCCTTTCTTCTTGTGTGAGTCCAATTGGAATTGAATTTAGCTCCACTGGTTCATCCTGGATGATCTTTTACTGGAAAGATCTCTTATCCAGAAAAGGTCAGGTGGTGGTACTGGAATTAGAATCCAGGGCCTCACATTTATGAGGTTACCACTGAGCTATACCACTAGCCTCCAGCTAGGTCTAAAAGGATCTGTTCTGGGGCCACTAGTGACCACCTCTCCTGCAGGTTTGGAGTAGACAGTCTGTTTCCTGTCCCCTAGGGATACCCATGATGAGCTTGTCCCTCCCTGGAGGAGTGGGGGACAGGGCTAGAGTCTTCTAGAGTCTTCTCAAGGGCTTGGCTACAAGAGGCCATTTAGAAGCTGTTGGGCTGGGACAGGATAGGGGAAGTACCATATGGTCAGCTATAATGTAGGCTGGGAGTATCAGTGCTGTCCTTCATTAATAGAGAGATCAAGAGTACAGGTGACCAGCCTGTTTGTTATCCTCAAACCTAAACCTTGTAAGAGAATGGAGATTAGAGGCGGAGGTTCTGTGGAGATGGGTAGAACTTGAAGTGAGGGGCTCTAAAACAAGGAAAGCCAGAAACCACCAGAAAAAGGAGGACAAGGCCAAGGAGGCTTCTTATCCAGAACCTTCAGGGGGAGTGTGGCATAGCTGAGATCATTTTATCTTGAATTTCTGGTTTGAAGAACTGCAGTTCGAGTTGGTCAACAGGACAACCATAGAGCTGGTGTTGCTGTAATCCTGTCTCAAGTGAACCAGTAGTAGGAGCAGGTCACTGAGGCCCTGCCTCCTGGGTTGCTCCCAGCCAATGACAGAGCTCTGGGTCATTTGATTTGGTAACAAGACCCAATAACAGGTAGCATGCTAGATGGGGAGTTTCCTGATTCTCTCTCATTGGCTAGCTACCTGGCTTTGGAAAGTTCCCTATTTCTAAGTCTTACTGGCCTGGCCAGTAAAATAGTCCCAAGAGGAGGTAGCTTGGGAGGACTTTTAGATTAAGTTCATATACAGTCCTTGAAACAGTGTGCATAATTGGTAAGCAGAGCATGCCATCATTGATACACATGACCACCTATAACATCATCCTTCCGGTTCTCCTTTTCCTCATCTCGCACAAATGTCACTGTGGGAAGAGAGGGACAACCCCGTGGAAGTGTATTTCTTGGGCACTGGCATCCGGCCTAGTCACCGGGAAATCAAGGACAGGATCATCATCTCTAACTTTGAGAGAGTGCCTGAGGAGGAGTGGCAGAGCAACAGTGTACCCAGGTCACAGGTGAGCCATCCTTCCCCAGCCCATCCCAGAGGAAGATGAGGACCACCAGACCTGGAGCACCATGGCCACCCTCCCCAGCCATCACCGTCCATCCCCAGTCCTCAGCTGTAGGCAGGGAGGGCGGGCATTGCAGTCCATCCGGGGTCTTTGGGAAATCATGGGGTAGATGGCTTTCTCATCTGGTCCTTGTGTTGGTGGAGCAGGAGGGCAACTGCGAAAGCCATGGCACCCACCTGGCAGCTTTGGTCAGCGGCCAGAGTGTTGGCGTGGCCAAGGACATCAAGATACACAGCCTGCGTGTGCTCAACTGCCAAGGGAAGGGCACCGTCAGCGGCATCGTCATGGGTGAGTGGCAGCTCCCATTCTGTTGTCTTTCCATCTGGCCATGGGGGCAGGGGCTTCAGCCAGGGAAGAGCAATGTCTCCAGACCCAAGAGGGCATGGTAGCCTCTGCCACAGAGTACCAGTGGAGGAGTGGCAGAACCCTCAAGGTTGCCAGTGCAGGTGGAGAGACTGAGGGCTCAAGGGAGCAGAGACCCAGCCCAAGTGAGCCCCTGTTCCATGCTCCTTCTCCATTCCATGTGCTCTGTGCTTGCAGAATTCTGTGTCATTTGTCATGTGGGCTTAGATCTCGGCAGAGCCTGAGGAGACAGAAAGGAAGCCAGCAAGCATGGTGGGGTTCATTTCTCCCTAGTTTGGCTCCATATGTCACCTTGGCTGAGCAGACTTGGTGGAGGAACCGGCAACCCATTGTCCAGACTGTCCCAGGTTTCTTCATCCACTGCATGGAGAGGAGAGGTGGGGCCTGGGTCTGAGAGGTCCTGCTGAGAGCCAGGCCTGTCGTGGCCATGGACAGGGAACAAGGAGGGAGCTCTGCACAGAGCTGTGGTGGCCAAAGGCTGAGCCAAGGGCTCTGGACGCGACACCTGGTGCTGGCAGGTAACATCCATTAACAGTTAGTGAAACCAGCTAGAGAGGGCGACTTGTCCAGGCTCACAGAGAAGAAACTGGCTCACAGAGAAGATACTGGGTGGAGGCTGACTCACCTTCCCCAAGAGCCCAGGCCCCTTGTCAGATGCTCAACTGCATGGAGTCCAGAGGTACACACTGCCCCAAATCTTATTCGCAG
This sequence comes from Dipodomys merriami, assembly GCF_024711535.1. Classification (NCBI taxonomy): domain Eukaryota; kingdom Metazoa; phylum Chordata; class Mammalia; order Rodentia; family Heteromyidae; genus Dipodomys; species Dipodomys merriami. The sequence continues at coordinate 588,383 of NW_027204937.1, forward strand.
AGGTTCCAGCTTTGTGTTCCATTGCAGGCAGGGATCAAGAGTCCCTGGCTCATCCCAGTGACCCCTGTGCCTGTCTCATGCCTCTGCTGATTGACCTTGGCCTTGACCTTTGATTCCCAAAGGTGATGAGTGGAGGGAAGGCTTTGATGCTGGGCCTGGCACAGGGAAGAGCAGCCCCTCTTTGGAGTCTCAGTCATGGCATCACCTGGCCAGAGCAGGGCTCACACAGAGGAGCTGTCACCTCCACCACAATCAGCAGTTCCTCTGTGCACAGTGACTGAAATGAGGTGTGACTGAGCACAGAGCTTTGCACAGCGCAGCGGTCTAATAACTACAGCTGTGACTGCGCTTGTTACCCCCACTGCCATGCCCACTCCCCCTCCCTCCTCAGCAGCTGTCCTCTAGGCATGTGGCAGTAAGATTCCAACTCCTCCCTTGGCCACCGAGGCCCAGATCCAGGAGTGGCCGAGGGGTATGTCCAGTTACACCATGTAACAGCAGCAGCTAAGCCTATGGGGTTGTTTTCAGCAGGTTTCTAAGGTGGAGGGGGGATTAGAACCCAGGTCTTCAGGCCATGCTGTGTGGCCAGAGAGAGCCCCATCCTCTAGCATGGCAATCAGCTGCCCTTGGAACCCTGGAGACAGCCAGAATACCTGTGCCTGTTTTACAAATGGGGTTGCCAGCTGGCAGCTGGCAGCCAGGACAGGCTCAGGTTCCTGTGGATCCAGAGCTCTGCGAGACCCTGGAACCAGGCCTAGAGTGTGGTGAGTGTTTGTGAAGTCTGCCTTCATTCTCAGAATGCCAGGCTTCTACCTCAATAGCTGTTTTCTGGAAAAGTGTAAGAACAGGTTGTGTGAGCATCTTTTAAACAAGGCATCTAGAGAGGCGAGCAAGGGAAGTCTTTGATATTGGCTGGTTTGAAGCTGCAGTCCCAATTAATGGCTTCCATGTGCACACATGGGACACGTGTGTATGTATGTGTTTCTGTGTGTGTGTAGAGAGAGAAAGAAAGAAAGAAAGGAAGGAAGGAAGAAAGAAAGAAAGAAGAAAGGAAGAGGGGTGGTGATTTAAGGAGTGGTCTTTTTACTTGGCTGGTGAGCCTGCAATCTGGAGGGCAGGCCAGGCAGGCTACAGATGCCTGCAGCAGCTGACTGCAGTCGTGAATCAGTAGGTTTATGGAGGCAGAATTCCTTCTTCTGAACCATCATGTGATTGAGCAAGGCTTACTACCTTAACAAAAGTCATTAAAATGAAGAGCAATTGATGTAAATGTTAGCCATGGAGTGTGTGTGTGTGTGAGTGTGTGTGTGTGTGTGTGTGTGTGTGTGTGTGTGTGTGTGTATTAGCACTTAGATGCATTTGACCCAACATAGGGTCATCACTGTTTTTTTGGAGGGAAGGGGTTGGAAGGAAGCGTGTCCCTCTCCAGGCAGTCATCTTGTTCTCAGTCATCTATGTTCTCTCAGGCTTGGAGTTTCTTTGGAAAAAGCTGGTCTCCAATCACTCCAAGCGCATGGTAGTGCTGCTGCCCCTGGTGAGTGGGTACAGCCAGAGCATCAACGATGCCTGCAAGCGCCTGGCAAGGGCTGGAGCAGTGCTGGTGGCCGCTGCGGGCAACTTTCAGAGCAATGCCTGTGCCTACTCTCCAGCGTCGTCTCCTGAGGTAGGTGCCAGCAGGGCTTCCTGCTCATGTCCTGCCTTGCAGGTTGTCAGAGGCCCAGCATCCCCAAACACCAGTGTGACAAGGCTAGCCCTGCCTCACCTTCAAAGCCCCTCCCACAAAGCTCCTCTCCTGAAAATCCTTCAGCTATGCCATCCCTCCCCTCTTGACTGACATTTGCAGAGCCACTGCTTTGTGTGGGGCTTGTCTGGGCCTGGTACTATCACAGGGAGGTCACTTGTCTCACTTCCCAGATTTCTGGGCCCTAAAATTTCTCCCTCCTCCCCCCGACTCTGGCCCAATAGGGCTCCCAGAGATGCTGAATTTAAAACCATGTGTTCTCAGCCTGGCTCATTGTGGTTTGCCCCACAGCACTCTGCCTTATTGATAACAACATTGTCAATTCAGTATTTGTCTACCCATTAAGTACAATCTCTACAGGACACGGGGAGTAGTGTCTATATCCTGTGGAAGCTCTGGAGCAGGCTAGGGTTCAGCTGTGCCCAGGATCCAGATTTTCCTCTGGAGAAGACATTTACATGGGAGTCAAACAGGTAGTAGAGGAGTTGATCAGTCTGCCTCATGCAGCCTTTCCCTCAACTCTTTGTCTGCCACATTCTAGGTCATCACTGTTGGAGCTGTCGATTCCCAGGACCAGCCTTTCACCCAGGGACCTCTGGGGACCAACTATGGCTCCTGTGTGGACATCTTTGCTCCTGGGAAAACCATTGTCAGTGCTTCCAAAGACTGTACCATTTGTTATATAAGAAAGAGTGGGACCGCGCAGGCTGCTGCCCATGTGGCTGGTGAGTCACCAAGCCACTGTCCTGGCCACCAGGATTCCAGTGGCCCCTTTGGCCAGATCCTCCATACACCAGGCTCTGCGCAGGAGGACCAAATAGGCAGACCTGATGGTGATGGTACATTTTGCATCACAGAGGTTTGGGGGAATAAACAAGTATTCACCTGGTGAACACAATGGTCAATACCAAGGCCTAGAGGTAGGAGAACAAGATGTCTTACTTTCTATCTTTCACTATGCAAGGGATTGTAGGTGGCTTCATTTTGGGAAGATCACACCATGTGTGCATGTGTGTGCATTTGTGTCCTAAAAGGAGTTCCCAGCTAGGATGGAAGGCCAGGCTATCACCTTGTCTGACCTCTCCCTCCTCCATCAGGCATTGTAGCTCTGATGCTCACTGCCCAGCCAAACCTCACTGTGGCTGAGCTGAGGCAGAGGCTGATCCACTATTCTATCAGAAATGCTATCAATGACACCTGGTTCCCTGAGAAAGAGCGATTCAAGACCCCCAACTTGGTGGCTGCACTGCTCCCCAAGACCCAGGAAACAGGTGAGCAGGGCAGGTGGGTAGGCAGAGGCCAACCTGGGATGTGAGAGGCCCATGAGATGGTGACAGTCCCCAACCTGGTTGACAGAAGGACTGTCCTCCTCAGATAGGACTTCAGGCTCCAGGGCATTGTTGTAACTCTATAGTTTTACCTCAAAGTTTCATGTGGTGTCTTAGTTTCTCTCCCTCACCTCGGGTTGAAGCTTTTTCTGCCGTCTCCTGGTGTTCCCCAAGAGCCTCCTTATCCTGTTCTTGTTGCAGGTGGACAGCTGTTCTGCAGGACTGTGTGGTCAGCACCCTGGGACTTCAGGCTGACACACGCTGCTGAGGCTCACTGTGACCCGGAGGAGGAGCTGCTGGGCTGCTCCAGTTTCTCCCAGAGTGGGAAGTGGCAGGGCGAGCGTGTGGGGGTGAGCTGCACACTCTGTGTGCCCAGTCCTCTGTCCTCTGGATTCCAATCCCTGTCTCGACTTCAAAGGCCTGGGCAGGGCCAGGTGCTCCTGGGGGACTCAGGACAGACAGCACCCTCATGGGCACAGGAGGGAAAGGACAGCGGTGGCTTTGGCTCTCTGATTTAGGGGTCTTGAATCGCTCTTCCTCAGGGAACCAGGTGTCATTGATAGCATTGCTGATAGAGATGCCTAAAGCCATCTCTATGCTGGGTGTTTTTGTCTCATGCCTATTATCCTAATGACTCAGGAGGCTTAGATCTGAGGATCATGGCTCAAAGCCAGCCCAGGCAGGAAAGTTCATGTGATTCTTATCTCCAATTAAGCTAGAAGGGGAGTTGCAGCTCTGCTGGTAGAGTGCCAGGCTTGAATGATAAAGCTGAGGGACAGCACCTAGGCCCTGAGTTCAAGTACTAGGAACGACACTCCTCCTATTCCTCCTCTCCAACCAAGAAAAATCCACAGCCAGGACCCATGTTTGGATATAGAGTCTCTGTGAGTTAGCAACCTTAATGCTGCAGAAGCACCCAGGCCCTGGGTGTCCTTGGGAAGGGTAAAGGGCCATGAAGGCGAGGTGGGTGAACATTTCTGTGCAGAAATCAATGTTAGGGAGAGGCCCGATGGGTCAGGGAGCCCACAGGCCCTGTGCTGCTGTATCAGGTACCCTTATCTCCAGTTACAAGGCATTGTCAGTGTTAGAAAGATTCATACTGAGCTGTGCATGGTAGGAGAGCCTGCCTGGCCCAACCAGTGCTGAGGATTCAGGAACCAGAACTTGCAGACTGGGTCCCTCTCAGACCAGGTTCCCCAGTCCCCAAACATCTTCACAACAAGTTCCCATTCCTCTCTTGGACTCTCAGATCCTAGGAAACAGACGCGTTTGCCTGGCATTTGGAGATAAACAGGTTTCTGCGGTGGCCAGATGCTGCCTGCTCCCCCGTGCCAACTGCAGCGTCTACACAGCTGCTCCAGCCTTGGTGGGGCTAAAGACCTACACCCACTGCCGGGATCCTGACCAAGTCCTCACAGGTAGGGGCTTGTCCCACCAGGGTGAGGAGGACGCCCTATCTCCTGCTGGTCAGGAGACTTGTCCCACACACTTGGTTCCCATGAGTGTGAGCAGATGATTTGGGAGCCTCAGGATCCATAGCCAAACAGGATCTGCAACTTTCATGCTATGTGACCTTGGGTAGGTTCACCTCTCTCTCTCTCTCTTCACTTTTCCTCCCCTTCCTCAGTGGCAGCGATGAGAGGGATGGCAGATGGGCTCCAGCCTGGGCACCGGGAACTGTTTACCAGCTGTGTGGTGTGGAGACCCGGTTCAGGCCTGTCAGAATGGGGCACAGCTCAGGATGATTCCAACTGCCACTCAGTAGCTGGCAAGTTCCTTATCAGCCCTGTGCCTTAGTTTCCTCATCATGAATGCTCAGCTGTTAGCCTGGAATAGTATGCATTCTTGTGGCCACTGCCATTGATCATCACTCTGAAGTCCTTTCTCTGGGCTGGGAATTTTCCATAACAAACCTGCCCAGGAGAGTGGCTGGAATTCATGGGTGAGGGCTGCACTTACAAACTAAGGACTGTGTTTCTTGGGTTGGAACCAGGCTCAGATGGAGCTTGGTGCCAGAGGGTTTGGGGACTGAGGGAATTATCTTGAATCACTAAGTCAGGAGCTGATCTTGGAAGAGAAGTACTGGGGAGTCTGAGTTCTGGAATAGTAAGGGTTAGGTGTGGTTAGAAGTTGGCTGGATTAGCAGCAGTCAGATAAGCCCAGTGGCTGGAGTCTTGACCAGGAAAGAGCTCCATGTGGCTGCGGGCCTGGCAGGAAGCCTGGCCTTTGGCAAAGCTGGCAGAGCCACAAGCACTCACTGAGTAGCTCCAGCCAAGTCCCTAAAACCACAGATCTCGAAGAAGGGCTCTGGTCCTGGTTATCATAACCCTAATATGGTCAGAATCTGGTCCTGCATGGGCAGTACTGGGACTTCCCAGGCATGTTCCTGCTTCAGCTAAGCAGTATCTCTGTGAGTCAATGGTATTGCCCTGGCTATTTTACAAATAGGGAAACTAAGGCTTGATGAAGACCAGCAAACCATCCACAATTTTATAGCCAAGTGCCCCTGATTCCCAAGCCCACAGAACCAAGCTCAGGCTGATCTTCTAGCTGGTAATGGATGGAGAAGGGACCTGAGGTGGGAGGGGGGTTGTGGTGAGAAGTGGCTGAACATTTCTGGCCTGGGGATCCTGTCCCAGGGCTCCTGTTCTTTGGTGGAGAGGCGACCATGTGATTCCCAGGAAACTATGGCTCAGAGCAGTTGAGCTGCTCTCCCAAGTTCCTACAAGTCAGAGCTAAGCCAAAAGTCCTGCTGCTCAGGCAATGTCTCTTCTACTCAGAGCTGCTCCTGGGTTTCCCTGGGTTTGGATCCTAAAAATAAAGTACGTGGTTGAGGGAAAGGGTCCCCGGCATCCCAGTGTGTGAGCTGGCCCTCTTCTGTTCCAGGCTGCAGCTCCCATTGGGAGGTGGAGAATCTTGGTGTCTTCCCACATACCACACCCAAGAGAGGTACTAATCTGCCCAGACGGTGCGCGGGACACAAGGAGGCCAGTGTCCATGCCTCCTGCTGCCATGCTCCGGGCCTGCAGTGTACAACGAAGAAGTACAGGCCTTTAAGCCCCTTGGAGAAGGTGAAGGGTTAAGGTTGTGGGAGGTGGGGTGGAGATGGCTGGGGCTGTATCCTCTTGGGGTGGTCAGTGCACAGTGGAGGACATATGCACCTGTGCTCTGTGTGTGTGTGTGTGTGTGTGTGTGTGTGTGTGTGTGTGTGAGAGAGAGAGAGAGAGAGAGAGAGAGAGAGAGAGAGAGAGAGAGAGAGAGTGTTGTGGCTTGATTTTTTTTCTGTCCAGATTGGTAAGGTTTGCTCTCCAGGTGCCCTGTCCCACTTTGAGGATAGCACACATAAACAGGGCATAAAGAAATGCAGTGCTGGGCTGAGAATGTGGCTTAGTGGTAGAGTGCTTGCCTAGCACGCATGAATCCCTGGGTTCAATTTCCTCAGTACAACATAAACAGAAAAAGCCAGAAGTGGTACTATGGCTGAAGTGGTAAAGTGCTAGCCTTGAGCAAAAGAAACTCAGGGACAGTGCCCAGGTCCTGAATTCAAGCCCCAGAACTAGAGAGAGAGAGAGAGAGAGAGAGACAGAGACAGAGAGAGAGAGAGAGAGAGACAGAGACAGAGGAGACAGAGACAGAGACAGAGACAGAGAGACAGAGCGACAGAGAGACAGAGAGACAGAGAGAGACAGAGACAGAGACAGAGATAGAGACAGAGACAGACAGACAGAGAGAGACAGAGACAGACAGAGACAGACACAGAGACACAGAGACACAGAGACACAGAGACACAGAGACACAGAGACAGAGAGAGAGATGCATTGCTGAGGCTAGACACAGTACTGTGCCTGTTATACCTGCTACTTATAAGGAAGAAGTAGGATCTCAGTAGGATCTCAGTTTGAAGCCTACCTGGACAAAAAGTAATTAAAAAAAAAACAACAACAAAACCATCTAAACAATAAACTGGCTATGCTGGTACAATTGGACTAGCAGCTCTCTCTCTTTCTCTCTCTCTCTCTCCCTTTCTGTCTCTGTCTCTTCTCTCTCTCTGTCTCTGTCTCTCTCTCTCTCTGTCTAAGTAGCGTAGATAGGAGGACTGCACATAGTCTGGCCCATCTGGGCCCAGACTGTATTTGAAAAATAATTATAGCAAAAAAGGCCAGAGTTGTGACTCAAGTGGTACAGAGCCTGCCTAGCACTCATGAATTCAAACCCCAGAATTTCCTTAAATAAAACAAAAAAGCAAGCCAGGAGTCTGTACTCATACCTGTATGTCTATACTCAGGGAGCTGAGATCTGAGGATTGGGGTAAAAAGCCTGTGGAGGTACGGAAGTCTGTGAAACTCTCACCTCCAATTAACAGCCTCAAGAAGCCGGAAGTGGAGCTGAGGCTCAAGTCTGGATTTCAAAACCCAGGATTGGCTGTCTGTCTCTGTCTCTGTCTTTGTCTCTGTATCTGTCTATGTCTATGTCTGACTGTCTGTCTGTCTCTCTGTCTGTCTCACACACACAGATCAACACCTGTGCACTTAACAAATGGATTGGGAGTTGTTCAGGGCTGGAATGCCTGAGCAACCATGGAAGGTTGGACAAAGAAGGCAGATCTCTGAAGGGAGGGCAGGTCACACTTGGACTCTTAGAGTCTGAGAGCTAGCCTCTAGAGACCATGGCAGGAGGAGTTTGGGACCTGAGGGTGGTGGCTCTGGTCTGGGATGAGCTGCAACAAGGAGTGGAGGGCTGTTGCAAGGTCTTGTGGAGCTGCTGGGGGGATGGAGTTGCCATCACTGGGTGGGGAAGGCTGTGGGAGGTGTGGCTTGTAGGGAAGTGGGAAGTGGGAGGGGCTTTGGTTTGTTGAGATGTCTGTCTGGGCCCCAGTGAACTGGTAGGCTGGGACTGAAGCACCCTGAGGGAGTGGTGGGCAGTGTTGGAAATAGCCCCTTTGGGGTGTGAGGTGTAGAACCAAGCCAGGCGTTCACAGTTTGGTCCCCACTGAGGGTGGCTTGTAGGGACAGTGTAGCAGGTGGCTTAGAGACCTGACCATGCATGCAGTACCTGGCCTTACTTGTCTTCCCTGGACTCTGGCAGGTCACCGTGAGCTGTGATGCAGGCTGGACCCTGACCAGCTGCAGTGCCCATCCTGAGACCTCAGTCACCCTGGGAGCTTTCCCTGTGGACAACACCTGTGTGGTGAGGCACCAGGACACTGACGAAAGAGGAGGGACCAGTGAGGAGTTTGTAATAGTCACCGCCATCTGCTGCCGCATCCAGCCTTCCGGAGAAGCATAGAGTGGATGGAAAGATCTCAACCTGCTGGGTGGTGCTGACCATGGCAGGACTGGGGTGGAGACTCTTGCCCTGAGAGAACTTGTTCTCACCTGAGTGCCCTTCTCTGCCAGAGTTACAGAAAGGGCTCCCATTAGGAGCAAGGAAGGGTGGTTTGACAGCAAGCGTGGTTCCTGGCAGACTTATGAGCAAAGTCACCTTTCATGTGCATTTGCCTCCAGGAGTTGACACCGGTCTGCAAGAGGCACTTGGATTGAAAGGAGCCAGTGTTAGCAGGAACTAATGAGGGTGACTGGTGCTGGGGACCCCTCCTGGTCTTCTCACTTTGTAGAAACTCCTTTGGAATTACTGATTGAGAGGGCCACCCCAGCTAGGACAAGCGTGTCTCAGGTGACCATAGGGCCATGCCTCAGTTTCTCCTTGCTATCCTTGCTCTACTCCACCTCCAGCTATGTGTCCGACTGGGAGCACCTGCAGTAGAGGCTGACAGATCATATCCCCATCCCTACTTCTCCTGATCCCTGTTCTGCTCTACAGTGTATGCACTGGTTACCCATGCTTTATGGAGCAAGATACAGGGCCAGAGAGGGGAGGGTCTGCAGGCATACAGTGGGAAGTGAGGTGATATAAAGGGAGGTGGCAGGTTGGGCACCTTATTTCTGCAGGGAACAAGGTGTGAAGGCAGCCAGAGCCTACTTGCTCTAGGGCTTGTCCCTGGGGGCATGGGCCTTCTCCTGTGGTGGTCTCACTTATGGAGGCTGGGTGGACACCTGAGGCGTGCAGGTGGCATGTGTAAGGATCAGCTGCCCACATGTGAATAAATATCAGAATGAACCAACACTTGTCTATCACTAGGATTTCTGTTGGCTTTGTATCAGTTCTGGGGCTTGAACTCAGGGCTGAGCACTGTTCCTGAGCTTTTTTGCCTCGAGACGAGTATTCTATCCATTGAGCCACAGCTCTACTTCTAGCTTTTTGATTAGTTTCCTGTAGATAAGAGTCTTACAGACTTTCCTGCCTGGGCTGGAACTGAGATCCTCAGATCTCAGCCTCTTGAGTAGCCAGGGTTAGAGGCATGAGTCAGTTTTCTGTTGCCAATTTATAGCAAGCCAGTTTTTTGACCTGTTTTGCTTTTGTGACTTGGTATTTATTACAGGTTTTTTAAAAATTTAATTTAATTTATTTTTGTGAACATACTGTACAGAGGGGTTACAATTACATGGGCAGGATAATGCGTACATTTCTTATCAAGCATTGCAGCTTCCTCCTTTGTTTACCCTTCACATCCCTTCCCAGCCTCTCCCCCCACCCCCCCACTCAATCCTCCCCCCCCTCCACCGCACCCACGTTGTAAAGCTGGTTTTCGACATGACAACTTGTACTTCTCATTGTTGCAACAGGTCCACCTGTACCCTTAGACGACTTGTTTTTCCCCATCTCCTCCACAAGTTATACTGACATCAAATATAGTGAAAGCAGGGGTTATACTGTGGGGGAGGGACATACAAAGCAACAAAGAGATAATCTTATAAATGCGTTAGAAACAAATGCATGGAAGAAAAAAACATTAGAATACATATCTAAGGGTTCAATTTTTCTAACATCACCTTATCTGACCTTTTCCGCTTGACTCATACATATACTAGATATTGCAAATAGGGGAAACCATGGGACCTATGTTTCTTTGGGCCTGGCTTACTTCACTTAATATAATTTTTTCCAAGTTTTTCCACTTCCTAACAAATGGGGCAATGTCATTCTTTCTGATAGAGGCATAGAATTCCATTGTGTATATATACCATATTTTCTTGATCCATTCATCTACTGAGGGGCATCTGGGTTGGTTCCATATCTTAGCTATGGTAAATAATGCTGCAATAAACATAGTTGTGCTGGTAGCTTTAGTGTAGTCTTGTTTGTAAACATTTGGGTAAATGCCCAAAAGTGGGATTGCTGGGTATAGGGGAGCTCTATGTGAAGTCTTTTGAGGAACCTCCATACTGCTTTCCAAAGTGGTTGAACAAGTTTACATTCCCACCAACAATGAAGTAAGGTTCCCTTCTGTCCACATCCCCTCCAGCATCTGTTGTTGTTAGAGTTCTTGATTTTTGCCATTCTAACTGGAGTGAGGTGGTATCTCAATGTTTTTTTGATTTGCATTTCTTTTATGGCTAGGGATGTTGAGCATGCAGGTTTTGTAACCAGGTTGATTATGTAGTTTTATTTGAGTGATAAGGAGAGTGCCTGGCTCAGCTTGGACTTACAGGAGTCCAGAATTTCCCTCTGGTGCACATCTTACAGGAATGTGGAGAATGTGGATCTGTAGCCTCTCCAAGACCCACACACAATTGTGGTGCCTCATCCTAGGATCTGCTCTACCACTGAGCCAAGTTCTCAACCCCTTTCCCATCCCACCAGTCAAGAGGATTGGGCCAAGTACAGTGAATGTTCATGGAACTGCTGTTCACAACCCTGCAGATGTTTCTAAGGAGTCAAAGTTCTTGACCTGAAACCAAGCCTGGCATGTGACTAGCTTTCCAACAATCATACTGCCATGGAGTTATTCTTGGTGTCACACTGCAGCACAAGCCCCCTTCTCCATGGTGAGATGGTGTCTGCCAGGTCCACAAGTCCCCAGAGAAGAACAAGGACTAAGCATGATAAACCTATCTTTTCCAGGATGTCTTCTATTTAAGTGTGCAGTGATCTCTTCTGGCAGTAGGTGGCACTTTCAGGCAGGTTTCTCAACCAGAGCTAGACCCATATGAATTAAGAATGTTCTAGAGGGGTGGGGGGGAGGAAGTTTATGGTTTTAAGGAGACTCCAGGTGACAAGAATTTGGGAGAGGCTGGGTAAATAGAGTCCCTATTACTATCTACTCTTCTGCCAGGGACCCCTAGTGAAACTCATTTTACTTATTTCAGGCTGCATTTGAGTCATGATTGGGCAGTGAGTTCCATCCAGTTTAGAAGAACACTGTTCTGCCAGGCTTCCCTATAGCATTCATGCAGCACATGGTGTCTCTGTCCATTTTACGAAGATAGTTATCCCATTCACTGTGGGAACTCCTGTCCCCAGCTAATGTTGGCGAGTGTCACCATTTTAGGCAATGTCTACCTCTGCTCAGGCAGTGTAAAAATGATGGTATTTCAGCAGAGGCAAAACTCCTGCCAACCAGTCTTCTGACAATTCAGTGTCACATGTGGGAAATGCTCAATAGTCAAGGGATGATAAAGGCTCCAATGTGAGATTGGGGTCTCCAGTTCCACCATCACCTCCACTTGCCCCTTTCATGAAGGCCCAGGACCTACCCCAAACCAGCAGGAATCAACCTGTGCCTGAATAGCTTCCTACAGAGAGTTGGTCTCCATGATCAGAAGGAAGCGCCTAGCCTGCAGGGAAGGAAAAATATGGAATAACACTAGGGAGAGGCCTCCTGTGAGCAACCCAGGACACAAGGAACGGGAACAGAGCAGGAAACCTAGCTTTACAGAGGGGTGGGTGGGGACATGATTTGTACTGGATAGTGACTCCTTGGGAAAGCATTGAGCAGATTATGTCGTTCCTGCTTGATTTGTAGACTTTGTGAAAGATTATAAAACATCATAAAAATTGGCAGTGAAAGTGACAACTCTTCCAAGGGAAGCCTATCACAATTGACCTTTGTGGAATGACCTTGAACACAGTCCACAGCAGGTTTGTTGACTGCAGCTAAGGATAATAGTGTGGTTGCTAGCAAAGTAGAAATGATGCTCATTGTAGCAACAATGTAACAATGAATCAAAGTGCAGAGTGTTCAGCATCCTGATGTAGCTTTCCAGGACAGATGGCAGGTACAGGGGTGGAGGGCATCATCATTTCCATAGGAAATAAGGGACTACAAGTGGCAATTTCACTCCTGAATTTGGCTCCTGAGTGCAGTTGCTGGCGACTATAACCCAACACATATCACTGCCAGCATTTCAATGCATGTTTCACACAATCTTTCAGCAAAAATGGGTGTGGAGAGAAGTGTTGGAGGGGGGAGGGCGGCTATAGCAGAGAGCCTGGAGCAATCAGGTATTTAAAATCAACTTTAGATTGTCACATTCCAAATTATAGGAACATTGGAACCACACAAAATCTTCTACTCATCTGTGTGCTTCGGAGGCACAGTTCTCTTCAATGCTGGCCTTCTCTCTCTTGGGTGTAGGGCTTACACAATTGAAGTGGTGCCTGTGGACCACAAGGGACTTTTTAGGAGGGAAGAAAGGGCTATGCTATGTGCACAGCGAGAAGTTGGCCCCTCTGTTATGTGACCCCACAGATGCAAAACAACCAGAAAGGCACTTTGGGGCCTTTTTGACTTGGCAAGTCTGGCTGTCAGTAGCAATCTGGCACTTCCCAAGGTTCCCAAGCTCTGCATACCGTGAGTGCGAAATATGGCAGAGCATGCATCTAAAGCTGAAAGAGGACTGAACTGAGCAATTCAATATACAAAAGGTTCACAATACAGGAAAGGTCGTTTTCTACTCCTTCCTCACTGCCCAGGCCTCTGAATCTGATGAGCTATGATGCTACACTGGACAGTATAACAATGGATGTGTGTTCAGTCACTCTTAGAGATTTCTAAGGAAGTCACTCTTACATATTGCTTTTATATTACTAATCATTGAGGAGAAATAAAATTTCAAGGTAAATCTCAGCATTAAACATAATGAAACTCACAGAACAGTGTCTCCCAACCCAGATTGGTAACTTCATATACAGCCAATGTTAAAGGGCCACAGCAGATCTGATCAGGTTAAAGCATATGATTGCAGGTCACATGGTTTGAGACTACAGTTTATTCAATATGTCTCTAAGCCTTAAAAAGATAATTTTTTTTGATTCAAATCCCTTTATTCTTGATCCATACAGCACTGAGGTCATCCTGCAAAGTGTGTATCAAAAAATCTGAAGTCGGGACAGTTTGATAGTGACGTTATTATACAAGTCAAACTCAGAAGGTCAGATCAACTATGTCCATTCTGAAAGAAAAGCATCAAACCCTTTGTGTACACATTTAGTTTTATTGTAACAAAGCAACTTGTACACTTTTAACATTTAAAACTCAGCATCATCTTTCCTTTCCAGTGAAAACAAAACAAAATTTAAAATTAAATGAACAAAATTACAATAGAGAATGTCAATTCCAAATAAGATCCTACAGGGTGTGCGGATTCTCCTGTAGTGCCAGGGCTCAAGTCCTCATTAGGAGAATTTTATTTTAAAAGTGTCAATCTTAAACTGCAAGGATGTCGGTTAAACATCACAATTACACACGCCAAAGGAGAAGCCATGTTGTCAAAATGCCCACTTAACCCAGCCAAACATCTCAAACCCACCCTTAAAAAGATAAATTTTAAGAAGTCAAACTGGATAAAAATTTTATCTGAAAGTGTTTTAATTTCACTTAAAAATATGTTTTGTGAGCAATAATAACTTTCTTAGGGTTGACGGCCAAGGGTTCAGCCTGTGCTTCTACAGAACACAGTGTTTTTATTGCTCTTTTCAGTCTTAATTGTATCAGAAAGTACCTTCAAGAGCTTAGTGAATGTTCCAGTTTTGATCCTGATAGCTTTTCTTCAAGGTCCAAGCCTAAGCCCAGAGCTCTCAACCAGACCCATGGGCAACGCTATATGGAGAGGGAGACATATTAAACAGAAAGGTCCATGTAAACGCAATTCTTCAGCCACTACTTCACAGTGTAAGGGAGTTTTACCACATATCTTTACATCATTGTAAATGGGATATTCCTACTCAATATTACTGTAACATTAAAAAATTTCCCCACACACCGAAAGGTAGTTCGTCTTTATCTCATAAGATACAAAAACAAAGGAGTTTCTCTTGTGGCAATGAGGACAAAGCCACCGCTTACCCCTCTCTTGTGTGCTCATGGGACACGAGCTTGGCAGCAGCTCTGTTTCCTTGGTCTCCACACAAGTGTCAACCCACATACGGGACTCGGGTCCACTTGCTGGAGTTTGTCTGCCAACATCTCCCAACTCTCTAGGGGCCAAAGAAAGCTTTCCTTCAGAGCACATGGCCCTCCAGAGTCACACTTTCCCAGCTCTGAAGGCTCCGCTAAGGGCTTTGAGGATGAGATTCTGGTTTCCTGAGGTGCCAAGAACCCAGTGTTGTCAGGTGCTAGGCACAGTCTTCTAAGGGTCAACATCATTAAGGTCATGTGTTAACTGGCTAATGATCATTGGAGATTCTGATCCTGAGGCAAAGACTGGGAAATTATGGTTCATATAGTTAAAATGAAGGGGGAGATTTGGTATACCAAGTCCCTTTCTTGTGTTCTATATGTCCTCATTTAACCAATTAATTCTACGTCAATTAAAAGGCAATAAAATACAATCTTTGTACTCTGACCACTGATTAGGCAAAACCTTTCATTATATAGTCTTGTTTAGTCACAATAGTCTCAAATAGGCTGCGTTTAGAAATGGAGTGAGGAAGAGAACCAAGCAGAGAGGTACTACCACAGCAAGTGCACAGACTGGCTCAAGTAGTAGAGCAGCAGCCTTGAGTGAATAAAGGTAAGGGACAGCACTCAGGCCCTAAGTTCAAACCCCATTATTGGTACACAAATAGTTCAGCCCAACGAAAACTGAGAAACAATGTTTTAAAACCATGGAGACACATGGGGGTGAAGACAACCTGGACCCCTGTGTTCCCAGGCTCATCCTCGGCTTCTTCTGGGATCTTAGAACCTGGGTCTATAGAACACTGCAGGTGTTCAAATTTTCTGGATTGACTGAGGTGTAAATATATGAGAAGAAAATTGTTAGCTAGGAGATGAGGGTGGTGGTAGCCAAGGCAAAGAGAAATTAGGCTCTCCCTGCTTTTGAGTAGCTGAGGGTCTGGGGGAGAAACAGTTATCTGTGAAGTAAACTTCATAGTGAGCTGGGGTTTTACAGGTTAAATAAGAACTCTTCCAGGCAGAAGAAGGGCATGAACAAAGTGGTGATAAGAGAATGAGGTCAATGGGTCAGCGTGGCTGCTGGCTGGCAGGCAGGGGAGCAAGTACAGACAGAGAGGAATGGGCTGAGCTGCCACGGAAGGAAGCTGGAGCTTCCCCTTCAGTTGATGGATGAAGGAAAGGGAGCAGCTGTGCTGAGTGAGAAAGTAGTCAGGCTGATGTGCAGAAGCAACAGAGTTGCTGTGAGGCTGATGCTCTGTAGGTGGGAAACATGATGTCACGATTTGAACACAAGGCTGCAGGAACTGAGGAGCCATCCAGTCCCCTCCGTGAGGCATGGCTGTGGTGGCTGGGCCAGCTCCAGCTGGTCGCCTGTGTTGACTCATTATGGTAAAGCATAGTCAGTGAGAGCCAGCATTCTCCTGCCCAAGGATGAGGAATGGAATGAGGGCAGAGCTAGTGGGTGGGGATGTGGAGTCTGGCAGCTGAGCTGGAGCAGGGAGAAGAGGAAGGACTCGAAGGGAGAGCTGCGTCTGAGGCCCCCACTCCTTGTTCCTGCCTGCTCTGCCAGAGCCCCGGGCCACAGCAGCTGGTGGTGATGAAGACAATCATAGTGAGGGTGGTAGCATTGGTTTTCAGTATTGCTGTTGGTAGTTTTACTGATAGAGATGATGGCGGTTATGATGGTGATGATAATGGTGGTCTTGGTGATTACGTAGGTGATGTTGATTAAAGGGATGGTGGTGATGCTGATGGTGGTGGTGGTGATAGTAGTGAGATGGTGATAAAAATTGCGATGGAGTTTATAGTGATGATCATGTAGTGATTATGCTGGTGATGGTGATGATAGTGATGATGATGACAATATCCGTACACTGTGATGAGAACTGGGTTGAAAATTTCATAGTTGAGGGACTATTTTCACCTTCGGTGGAGTCGCTTAGGTTTTAGTGTTGTTTTGTTTTGGGTTTTGGTCCATTACCTTTATTCTTATGATGAATAACAATCATACATCCTTTATTCTGGAAGTTTAGAGATAGTTCTAGACTGAATAATATAAAGGCCTTTTATTAAACTTTGGCAAGTTCAAATGCAATTATTTTTCTTTTTTTCAAAATATGATTATTATATGCAATTGTTGCTCCTTCTCCTTCTTCCTCTATCTCTCCCTCTCCCTCTCCCTCCCCCTTCTCTCTTTCCCTGTCTTTTGCCTGGCCCTCTGCTCCCATCCCAGTATGTCAGGCTGTGGGAGGAAGTCGCCTATGACCAGAGCCTGCCCAACTTCAGCCACATCCACATGAAAGTCATGGGCTAAAGTGAGGACCCCCACCTGCTACTGACCCCTGAGCTGAAGTCAGGAGCCAGCGGTGGAGGAGAGGGTGGCTCTCATGACGGTCAGACCTGGGTGGAGGCTGCCGTGGTTGTCCACAGAAGTTTGGACCAGAAGGAACAAGAAGGAACTCGGGTTCAGGGCAGGCGAGTGTGCAAAGGAGGGGAAGGCTGTTGGGTCACCAAGGGTGGAGGGCACTTGGGAGTAAGGGGCAGACAGCAGGGGATGTGGAACATGAAGGCAGCAGCAAACACATGAGCAGACTATGGGTCCGATGGGCCTGGCTGCAAAACCAGCTCTTTGGCTGTGTCAACTTGGCAATTCTCTTACTCTCTGGAGCCTCAGTTTCCCCAACGGAATAGTCATTCCCACATACCCAGCTGTGTTGTGAAGCTTGGAATAATACATTTCTGATGCCTGGCACACAGTAGGTCCTTGCTTTCTCTGGGTGTTTGTCATGAGTGCTGGAGGACAAGGAAGCAGAGGACGTGAGTCCACTGCTGTCAACCTCCCAGTGACCACAGGCCAGGCTGTCCCCCTGCACGCCTGTGTCTGCTGCTTGTGACTGAGCTCCTGACTCATCCACTTGTTTACTCATTCCACTGTTAGAACCTGGCACAACCTGCCTTCTAGGCCTGCCTGGGCTCCATGCTTCCAGAACTCTATCTTATCTTGTGGGGCAAGCAAAGGAGATAACAGAGGGACTCCTGGGGTGACAAGTGTGAGAGACCAGAGGAGAAGAGGGATGGCTGGAGATATGGATGACTGGAGGTGAAGTCTGCACAGTAATCTAACAGCCCTGTTTTGAGCATTTACCACATGCCGGGCATTGGGCAATGTGCTTTGCACATTGCTATCAGCTATAACTCTCAGAAACAGGCTCAGGAATGGGTACTCTTATTTCTTCTCACCTTCCAGGGAGGGATACTGAGGCTCAGAGAGGTGAACTGTCCTCAGGCCTTGCAGCTGGTGGCTGTGATGGGGCGATCTGACCAGGCATCTGACTCAGGGAAATTCTTACCCTGTTTTTGCCCTGCAGTCCCCTGGCCTATCCCTCAGCCCCTGCACCCTTGGCTTCCTTCCAAGATGAGCTGGACATGGACTCCAGTAAAGGCTGCAGCCCTAACTCATCTCCAACTGACAGGGAGGAGCCGCGCTCTTGGCCACAGAGGCCACAAGCTCCATGGGCCTGCTGGACCCCTTCCATGCTGTAATCAATGACACCCCCGCATTGGAAGACACGGCTCCAGAGAAGCACTATCAGGATGCAGCCCAACCCTAAATCTTGCAGCCATGTCTAAAGGCAAAGGAAAAGGGGAAGGATTCTGCAGACACAAGCCCCGATGAGCCTGAGGAGGTAGAGGAAGACTTGTACTATGGGCTGCCAGATATCCCCGAGGACCCCCTCCCGGACAAGGAGCTGGGCTTCGAGCTTGACACTTGGGGATGAGGTGACTCTGCTCCACGTTTCCAGCCTGGCAGCTCTGCTAACCCTAAGTGACCTGACAGGGTCTCAGTTTCCCAATCTGTCAAGTGGGACTGGATGGAGGGTCAAAGGAGACAGATGATGGGCTGGAGCATTCTGTGAACTATGAAGGAATCTGTGGATGGGGATGACAACTCTTAAGGGACCATTGCTCTTCCAGCTTCTTCCTGCTTCCAGCTTCTCAAGATCCTGTGAGATTTGTTGAGATTTTCAGCAGCTGGATTCTCAGAAACCCTTTCTCGTCTCCCCCAGGATGGTCTCTGACAGGACCCCACTGTGGTGCTAGGCAGGGCCCTGGTCCTGCATGAAGGTTTCCTTCCTATTCAGTTTCAGTCCCCTGGTGGGCAGTGTGATCCATCCCACTCAGAGCTGACTGCAGTTCCTCCTGGTCCTGTCCATCCTGGGTCTCCCATGATCCTCTTGTGTGATGCATGACTGACCTCTGCTGACTCTTGACTTCATGCCTACCCCCACTTATGCTACAATATTCTATTATTCTGCTGCCCATGCCCTGGCCTAGCTGCCCTTGTCTCTCAAGATGCCATTTTCCTAGTGGTTGCAGGCCTTAATGATAGATATCCCAGCTTCTTAGAATAAGGGATTCCTCACTTCTTGAGTTCCGTTGTGGCAGGCATGTTTCTCACTATGGCTTTCCTCCTGCACCACTGGTCCCAAGGCCTGCCTTTGCTGCCTCCACAGCCCTGTTCATTCTTCCCTCCTCATCCAGCTGGCACGTCTCCCCAGAACAGAGGCCTCTGTAGTGGCCATAGGGATGAAACAACCCATAGGAGTGAAGATGGGGGGAGGGGACTACAGCCATATCTATGTCCTGAGAAATTGTCCAGATGGCAGCCTTGAGGAAGTGACCTTGCAGTCCCAAAGGACATGTAAGATTCATTGGAAAGGAAGAGTGCTAGGAGGGGCTGGGAATGAGGCTTAGTGGGAGAGTGCTTACCTAAAATGCATGAAGCCCTGGGTTGTAGTCCTTAGTACCACATAAACAGAAAAAGCCAGAAGTGGAGCTGTGGCTTAAGTAGTAGAGTGCTGGTTTTGAGCTAAAGAGGCTCAGGATAATGCTCAAGCCCTGAGTTCAAGCCCAGAACTGGCAAGAAAGAAAGAGAGAGAGAGAGAGAGAGAGAGAGAGAGAGAGAGAGAGAGAGAGAGAGAGAGAGAGAGAGAGAGAGAGAGAGAGAGAGAGAGAGAGAAAGAGAGAGAGAGAGAGAAACAGAGAGACAGAGAGACAGAGAGACAGAGAGACAGAGAGACAGAGAGAGACAGAGAGAGACAGAGAGAGAGACAGAGAGACAAAGAGACAGAGACAGAGAGAAACAGAGAGCAAAGGAGAGAGAGAACGAGAGAGAGAGAGACAGTACTAGGAGGAGAGACCAGCATAACCTAGGCACAAATCTGCCAGGACTATCCTGGCCTATTCAGACAGAGAGGCTCCATCAGTGCATGAATCTTTGGTACCTTTGCCGTGGTCTGTTTCCTACTGTGACCTACTCTGGGCATCCAGGCTGTCCAGGAGGGATCTGCACTTCTCCTGGCTGGTGCTGGTGCTGTGGTCTGTCAGGTGTGGGCTATCCCTGATCTTGTGACACACACAGCAGGGGGAGCTGGCTCAGCTGGGGGTCCCTGGGCCACCCACCCCCTGTGTGGCTGCCCCATACTCTACTACGCATGGGCCCCTGTGGGTGCTTCTCTTCTCCGGAGCTCTCAGAAAACTTCCACACTTGCCTCATTTGTTTCTTTCCTCTTTCTTATTTTTTAAGGTTTTCTGTAATTTTTTATTCCTTTTATCTAAACATGCTTAAAACAAAGGGGCTACAGTTACATCACTCAGAAAAAAGTACTTTTCCTTTTGAACATTGCCACCCCTCTTTCCCTCTTCCAGTTTTCCCTTCCCACCTCACCAACAAGTTGTACAGTTCATTTTCAGCATCATATCTAGTGAATACCATTGCTGCATTTGTTTGAAATCCAGTTCTCTGCTCAAGATTGGCACTGCCTGGGGAGGGGACCCTATCTGCATTGCTCCCTGCTGCCACCATGTGCCCATGACTCATGCTGTGGCTGCAGTGCTCACTGGAATTTTGGAAAGGCTCAGAGGTGAGCAGGAAAAGGTAAGAGGAGGCCCTGGCTCCATCTTCTCTCCACAAGTGTCTGCAAGGAGCCTCCAGGATCAAGAGAGGGGAGGAGAGGGAGAGGTAGAGGCCCTCAAACTGTGTTGGGCTTAGAGATGTTCGTGCAAGGGTATGAATGAGCGAGTATGTAAATGCAACAAGCCGGCCAAGACTCTTCTGTTGGGAAGCTTCCAGAATCCCCTAACTTACTCTGTATTATCGTGGCCTCAAACATTAAAATCAGCCCTGTTTCATCCCAGCATCTCCAAGTGGACCCTGCTGTGCTCTGTGGATGTGCTGCCTGTTACAGCTGGACCACAATGTTGAGCTGCCTCCTCCAGGAAGGCTGCTGGGACGCACTGCCCTCTGACTGGGCTCCCCCACACCTAACCTGCCTTTCCTGTGTGCTTTACCGCTCTTACCACCATGCTCTTGAAACGTTTCTGTGGGCTTTGGTGGGAAGGCTGGAGCAGGTGCTGCCCAGGCTGAGGTGGGCCCTGCCCTGCCTGCCTGTCAGGCTGCAGGCTGCAGGGCCTCACTCTGGCCACTGGGTGTCCTCTGCTGGTTCAGCTGGGCACTGCCACTGCTTCCCACAATCTCCAGAACTTCATGGGTAGAAAGAAGCTCTTAGCCTGTCCCTCTGTCCCTCCTCCCTTCCTGACAGCTCCTCTGTTCTCTAGCTCTCCAGGTCCCATGCAAGCAGCCCCCATCCTCAGCACCCTCTCTCCACACACCCTTCCCCATGGCTCTATAGCTCCCTGTCCTGAGCATCTGCTTTCCCCACATCTGCCTGTCTCTAGCACCAGAGGCCATGAAGCATTCCTCCTGATGCTGAGGGCTGCCTCTCCCAGCTCAGTGTCCTCCAAAGTGCTTGACACACATCACATTACCCCTGGGCTACCCTAAACCTGTCTGTGACCACTGTCTCCCGTGGGGAGTCCTGCAGGCCTGGGAGGGCCCTCACCACAGGCCCTGGGGATTCAGTCCTTGCACCTAGTAGGCCTTGCTCAGATGCACTCTCCTCCCATCTGTCCTTGTCCCTCTGGAACCTGTGTCCACTCTGCAGACTTGATGTCTCACACCCTGTTCCCAGAGGAGACTCAAACCTCTCTAGATCTGTATCCCACATTGGCCATCCTACTGCCTTCCTGCTGGGCAGCCCTGCCCCTGAGGGCCGCACTACATTGTCCTCACAGCCCATTTCCTCAGCTCCCTCCCTCAATGAAGATTTTCACACTGTCCTGTGTCCAAGCCCAGCTCTTCCTTCCCTGCCCACAATGCACGTCCCCTCCCCTCAGCACTGGTGTCCAGATGACACCATCTCCACACTCTGTGTCTGCCCATCAACTTCACTGCTGTAACCCAGCATGCAGAACAGTGCGGGGGACAGAGTTCCATCTCTAACCTAATCAGTCTTTACAGGTACCTACCAAGTTCTGCCTAGGTGCTGATCACATGAAGGTGACCCTGACAGTTCTCTGAGAGTTAGATGTGCAGGCAGGGAGCTTTTCCTATTTGCCAGCCCTTATTAAACCTGGGGACTCATACACTGAGCCACAGCACCCCCTCAAACTTCTTCCAGCTCCCTTGGCCCAAGGAAGAGCCTGGGGCTTCTGGGGACAAGATACAACCTTTACCTCACTGCCCCTTAGGGCTCCCAAGAAATAGCTGGAAAAATCCGATCCGCTTTGCCTCTAGCCTCGTGATGTTGATAAGATATTTCTGGTCCTCAATTTCTCTATCTGTGAAACGGGGAGATGACCCCAGTTCAGTGTACCCCTCAGGCAGGACTAGATGCTTCAGAAGAGCAGACACGTTCTGACAACCGTGCCAATGAACAGGGAAAGGGGGGGAGGTTCCCTGACCGCTGGTCATCCCATGTCAGAACTGCTGAATGTAGACATGTAGACTCCCTCCTGTTCAGCCTGTGGGGTTGTGTGGAGGGGGTGGGCTCTATTAGTATATAATCAGATGGGATTGACTCAGATTCCAGGTGTACAGCACTCTGCACCCTAGCTTTCCTGATACTTGGAGGCCCCTGGCTGCAGGCAGCTGCTACTTAGTGAGCCAGACAGCCCAGCTGTTCTGCCTGGCTCTGGGCTTGTTCCTGGATGGTCCTGGTTCCGGGTGTTAGCACCAGGGTGCAAATCTCTCTTGCAGCCCCATGGGCACCCATGTCTGTGGGTGGCCACAGTGGCCACTGCTGCCCTTGCTGCTGCTGCTGCTGAGCCCCGTGAAGGCCGAAGCCCAAAAGGAGTGGGATGAGTCCAGAACCCAAGAGCAGCTGGACAGACCCAGAGAGGGGCCGGAGCTCGCCCGTCCTTGGGAGATCCACAGCTTACCCACAACCATCATATACCGGGGCTCTGAGGTGCGGGCAGGTGGGGGGTGAGGAGCCATGTGGATGCCATTTCTTCTCTAGCTTCAGTGTAAGGGAAGGTCTGGAGTGAAGATCGCTGAGAGCATTTGCTCATTTGCCCACTGTCTTGGTTTGGTCCTGGGACTGAAGGCACCAAAGTGGGGAGTTAGGATGGCCAGTGCTCCACGGATTCCTGGCAGTTCACAGTGAGTCTCAAGACAGGATCTGAGGAATGGCCAGGGTGGAGCCGGCTCAATGTGCACTCACATGAGTGCTTAGGGTCATCCACAGTTCCTTTGGGGATGGAGGCCATGTTTGGAAGTGTGTGGATCTGTTGTGGGTGATGTCAATGGGGCTTTGTGTGTGTTGTGGAGAGGTTTAAGCCTCACTGAGTCAGCTGGCATCTGTAGTCTCTCTATGTCCTGGGTCTCTTCGGCTCTAGGTTGATTTGTACACAGGGAAGGGGTCTTTCTTTTGATGTCCTCATGCTCCTTTTCCTCCCTTGGGTCCAGAGTGCCTGGAAGATGCCCAACACCTACCTGGTAGTGTTCAAGGAATCCAAAAAGAAGCAGATGGCGAGTATTGTCCAACGCCTACAGAGCCAGGCTGCCAGCCAGGGCCTCATGTTCGAAGTGCTGCACGTCTTCAAAGACCTCTTTCCTGGCATCCTGATGAAGTCGGACAACTTGGGCCCACGGGACCCGGTGAGCCCCAGCTCAGGCATGCACATGCCTAGGCCTGTGCGCATCCCTTGGTTGACTCACTCAGGGGAGAGCAGACACTTACTGAGTACTGAGGGTCTGTAGCTCAATGATGCTAGTGATGCCAGCCTCCTCAGGCAGCTTCTTTTTAGCCTGGCCAATTCCCCTATGGTACTTTGTCTATTCACCCTCATTTTAAGCAGGAGGGATCCTCGTGTACACGAGGGAGCTGGGTTCCCAGCTTCTGGTGCACCTGGCCTGTGTCCTTGGGTTGGTGCATTGCAGCCTGGGTGCACAGCTGAGGTGAGAGAAGGGTCAGGTTGGCTCAGGATGATGCACGTGTGAGGCATGCTCCAGGGCAGGGATGGGTCTGAGCACATACACTCTGCCCTCAATTCCTGCTGGTCCCTTCTCCTGCCCCATTGGCTCAGCACCCAGATGGCACCACCAGGGTTCATAGCGCTATGCTCTGAAGACAGGAAAGATGTGGGAAAAGAGTGGACTCAAGGAAGGCCAGTGCTGACATCCTGATGTGGACATGGAATCCAGACCACAAGGACTTCCCCCACTGTCCAGCCTGCCTAGAACTGGCACTGCCTGGCTCCCAGATGAGATGTGGAAGCTGAATCCCTCCTGCCACTCACGTGGGCTCAGCTACCAGTTGTGCGGTCACTGGTCCCAGCTCCCCTCACCCCCAAGCCTACTAGAGGAGTGAGGACCCTTTGTCTTCTGGTCCATGGAGGGGGCCTTTTGGTTCTGGTAGGAACTGGAGGGATCAGATGCGCCAAGTGCTGGGTGCTGCTGGCTAAGTGACTCATGAAATTGAGATCCTGTGTCCTTGGTGTCTGCAGGTCCTGAGGCTGAAGCAGGTGAAGTTCATCGAGAAGGATTCCTTTGCCTCTGCGCAGAGCCTCCTGTGGAGCCCTCAGTGGAATCCGGTTCGGAGCACCCTGTGGAACATGCAGTGGATTTCTCCTGAGTGGAACCAGTTTCGTAGCTTCAACCACAGCAGTAAGACCACAGCTGCCATGGCCCACCTCCCCTCTCTGTCCTGGGACCTCACCTGACCCATCTTCTCTCTGTTCTATCCTAACACCACTTGGCTGTGCCCCCTCCTGGTGTACTGTGCACAATACCGGGACATTTGCCTAAGGTCCACAATTCTATTTTTTTTTTTTTTTTCAAATTTGGGGCCTTGAATTCAGAGCCTGGGTACTCTCCCTTAGTTTTTTCTGCTCAAAGATGGTGCTCTACCACTTGAGTCACAGTTCTACTTCCAGATTTTGGATGATTAATTAGAGATAAGAACCTCACAGTTTCCTGCCCAGGCTGGGTTTTGAACAGCCATCCTCAGATCCCAGCTTCCTGAGTAGCTAGTATTACAAGCTTGAGCCACAAGTGCCTGAATAACCATCTTCTTTTCCTCATCTTCTCTCCAGCAGGCCGTACTTGCCTTAAGAGGAAACTGAACTTGACTGTGACATACAGTCTCTGGTCTATATAACTCTCAGTCCTCAAAATAAGACCAGATCTCCAGAACTTCCCTCATCTAGGTCTCTGTCTCCAGGCCTCCAGGCCTCTCAGGAGGGGGCAAGGAAAATGGCAGTGTGTGGGGGACGAGGGTGTCTCAGTGACCCTGACCTGGGGAAGGCAGTAAAGGCACCTGATTGGGAGAGGATCGGGGGGTCTTGGGAGAGGATCAGAGGTTCTGACTGGACCCTGTAGTGTTGGAAGAGCCTGTGCAGATCTGGGTTTGGTTTGGTGCTGGGCCTCAGGTCTGGGGGTGAGCCCAATGCCTTCTCCTTATCCAAGGATCTCAGGGTCTGAGGAGCCACCTCCCTTTCTAGGCCTTTCCCTTAGCTGTGAACAGGCCGTGATCAGCCTTGTCCTCCCCACTGTTTAGAGGCTAAGGGGAAGCTGAGGCAGTGTCTTCAGGACTGGAAGGTGGGTGATGGTGGCAGGCTGTCATTTGGCTCTGCCCCAGCTTCCCACCTTTGTGTGGTTTCTTGCTTTCTCCTTTTACCATTCTTTTTTTCCATTCCTCTTTCTCTTCATTGACTTATTCTATTTATTTGATAGGTGGTATTGGGCTTGAACTCAGGGCTACCCATGTGCTCAGCTTACTTGTTCACCCTGGCACACTGCCACTTGAGCCACATCTCTAGCCTGGCGTTTTACTAGTAAATTGGAGATGGAATCTAGAGGACTTTGCTGCCTAGGTTGGCTTTGAACCATTAATGCTCTACATCTCTCCTTTCTGAGTAGCAAGATATGTTCTGTTTTCTCCTTTAGAGTCTTGGGCTTTGCACTCAGGGCCTCATGCTTGCTAGGCAGGTTCTCTACCACTCAAGACATGTATACATTAGTTACTGTTTAGATAAGTTCTCATATTTATGCCAGAATCTGGACCACAATCCTCCTTGTTATGGTTACTGAGTAGCTGGGATGACAGGCTTGTGCTACTAGACCCAGGTTTTGTTGAGATGTGGTCTTGTGAACTTTTTGCCTGGGCTGGCTTTGATCTACCCATTCTCTGACTCACAAATAGCAGGGATTACAGAAGTGAGACACTGTGCCCAGCCTTCCTCTTCATTCTTGTGTGAGGCCACTCTGCACTGGATTTAGTGCTACTTGTTCATCCTGCATGAGCTACCTAGAAAGACCTCTTTTTCAGATAAGGTCTGGTTGTGGTGCTGTCATTTGAATCCAGGACCTCACATTTGCTAGGTTACTACTTAAGTCACACCTCTAGCCAGATAGATAGGTCTAAAAGGACACGGTGTGTCTTTTCTATGGTACTAGTGACTAGCTCTCCTGAAGGTTTGGAGTAGACACAGACAATTTCCTCCTCCCTGGTGATGCCAATGATGTCCTTGTCCCTTCCTGGAGGAGTGGAGGCAAGCTAGGGAGCCCCTTCTAGAATCTTCTCAAGGGTTTGGCTGGAGGAGACCCTTTAGGAGTTGTTGGACTGCGACAGGGTAAAGAATGTCTCGTATGGATGGGGATAAAGAAGGCTGGGCCGGCCCTGCACTGTCCCTTCACTCATAGAGGCCACACAGCACACCTGTTTGTTATCCTCAAACCCAAACCTTGTAAAAGAAAGGCAATAGCAGGAGATGGGCAGAACTTGGGGTGAGGAAGCCACAAGCCAAGAAATGCCAGCAGCCACCAGAAGGAGGTGCATAAGGCGAGTGAAGCTTCTTATCCAGAATCTTCAGGGGGAGTGCAGCATGATCTCTTGATCTTGAATTTCTGATCGCCAGAACTGCAGTTCTGCTTGGGCAACAATAGAAAGTGTGCTGCTGTAATTCTGCTGCAAGAGAACCAGTAGTAGGAGCAGGTCACTGAGGCCCTGCCTCCTGGGCTGCTCCCAGCCAATGACAGAGCTCAAGGTGGAGCTAGGCCATTTAAGTTGATAACAAGACCCAGTAACAGGCAGCATGCGATTGGGGAGTTTCCTGACTCTCTCTCATTGGCCATCTACATGGCTTAGGACAGCTCCCTGTCTCTAAGTCTCACTGCCCTTGTCAGTAAAATATTCCCACTAGGAGTGGCTTGGGAGGATTTTTAGATGAAAGACTGCACAATTGAGAAGCAGAGCATGCCATCATTGATACATGTGACCCACATATAACATGACACTCTTGGTTCTCCTTTTCTCTACTTGCACAAATGTCATTGTGGGAAGACAAGGACAACCCTGTGGAGGTATATCTCTTGGGCACTAGCATCCGGCCTAATCACATGGAAATTAAGGGCAGGATCAACATCTCTAACTTTGAGAGAGTGCCTGAGGAGGAGTGGCAGAGCACCAGTGCGCCCAGGACACAGGTGAGCCATCCTTCCCCAGCCCATCCCAGAGGAAGATGAGGACCACCAGACCTGGAGCACCATGGCCACCGTCCCCAGCCATCACTGTCCACCCCCAGTCCTCAGCTGTAGGCAAGGGAGCGCGGGCATTGCCAGTCCATCCGGGATCTTTGGGAAATCATGGGTGGGGGTGTCTTTCTCATCTGGTCCTTGTGTTGGTGGAGCAGGAGGGCAATTGTGAAGGCCATGGCACCCACCTGGCAGCCCTGGTCAATGGCCAGAATGTTGGCGTGGCAAAGGACATCAACATACACAGCCTGCGTGTGCTCAACTGCCAAGGGAAGGGCACGGTCAGCGGCATCCTAATGGGTGAGTGGCAGACCCCAGCAGCCACTTTGCCAGATGCCTTGACCTATGTTGGGTTCAATAATGAACATCACTGTTGATTTGGAGGGAAGGAGCTGGGGGAAGGCAACAAGCCCCTCTCCAGGCAGTCATCTTGTTCTCAGTCATCTATGTTCTCTCAGGCTTGGAGTTTATTTGGAAAAAGCTGGGCTCCAATCCTTCCAAGCGGATGGTAGTGCTGCTGCCCCTGGTGAGTGGGTACAGTCAGAGCATCAACGATGCCTGCAAGCGCCTGGCAAGGGCTGGAGCAGTGCTGGTGGCCGCTGCGGGCAACTTTCAGAGCAATGCCTGTGCCTACTCTCCAGCGTCGTCTCCTGAGGTAGGTGCCAGCAGGGCTTCCTGCTCATGTCCTGCCTTGCAGGTTGTCAGAGGCCCAGCATCCCCAAACCTCAGTGTCACAAGGGGTTTGCTAGCCATGCCTCACCCTCAAAGGCCCTGCCACATTACCCCCTCCATCCCATCCTCCCTCTGCTCCATCCCTCTCCTGCTGATTGACATTTGCAGAGCCCCTGCTTTGTGTGGGGCTTGTGTGGGCCTGGCAGTATCGGGGGAGGTCAGGTGTCCCATCTACATGGCTTCTGGGCCCTGGAAGGAAGGGAAGGTACAGAGGCAAATGGGAAGTGCTGCCCTCCCCTTTCCCTCTCCCTCCTTGCCCTGCACAAACCTTCAGAATATAGCTCTGGGGCTTTTTCCATAGATGCTGAACTTACAACCGCCTGCATCCAGCCTGGCTCACTGTGGGTTGCCTCACAGCACTCTGGGTTCTTAATAACAACATTGTCAATTTAGTGTTTTTCTCCCATTAAGTACAATCTCTACAGGGCATCAAGAGTAGTGCCTGCATCCTGTAGAAGCCCTGGGGCAGGCTAGGTTATCAGTTGTGCGTAGGAGCCAGATTTTCCTCTGGAGAAGACACTTACATGGGAGTCAAACAGGAAGTATAGGAGTTGATCAGTCTGCCTCATGCTGTCTTTCCCTCAACTGTTTGCCATATTCTAGGTCATCACTGTTGGAGCTGTCGATTCTCAGATCCAGCCACTCATCCAGGGTCCTCTAGGGACCAATTATGGATCCTGTGTGGACATCTTTGCTCCTGGGAAGAACATTGTTAGTGCCTCCAAAGACTGTAATGCTTGCTATGTAATGCAGAGTGGAACTTCGCAGGCGGCTGCCCATGTGGCTGGTGAGTCACTATGCTACTGACTGGGCCACCAGGATTCCAGCGGCCTCTTTGGCCAGATCCTCCGAATGCTTGGCTAAGAGCAAGAGAACCCAATGTGCAGACCTGATGTTGATCGTGCCATTTTGCATCTCTGGGGTAAAAGTTGGTGTTCATCTGGTGAACACAATGGCCAATACCAAGGCTTCGATATAGAACAAGATGTGTTACTTTCTAGCTTTCACTATGCAAGGGATTGCAGGTGGCTTCATTTTGGGAAGATCACATCATGTGTGCGTGTGTGTGCATTTGTGTTCTAAAAGGAGTTCCCAGCTAGGATGGAAGGCCAGGCTATCACCTTGTCTGATTTTTCCTTCTTCCATCAGGCATTGCAGCCCTGATGCTCACTGCCCAGCCAAACCTCACTGTGGCTGAGCTGAGGCAGAGGCTGATCCACTACTCTATCAGAAATGCTATCAATGACACCTGGTTCCCCAAGGAGGAGCGATTCAAGACCCCCAACCTGTTGGCTGCACTGCCCCCCCGCACCCAGGAAACAGGTGAGCAGGGCAGGTGGGTAGGCAGAGGCCAGCCTGGGTGTGAGAGGCCCGTGTGGCGGTGACAATCCCCTACCTGGTTGACAGAAGGACTGTCCTCCTCAGATAGGACTCCAGGCTCAGGGAAATGATTGCAACACTGAAGTTTTAACTAAAAGTTTCATGTGATATGGAAACTCCTCTCCCTTATGTAAGACTGAAACTTTCTCTGGATTCTCTGGGTGTCCTGTGCCCCCAGAGCCTCATTACTCATGGCCTTGTTGCAGGTGAACAGCTGTTCTGCAGGACTGTGTGGTCAGCACCTTGGAACATCACACTGGCAGGCCGTGCAGTGGCTGAGTGTGACCCAGAGGAGGAGCTGCTGGGCTGCTCCAGTATCTCCCAGAGTAGGAAGCGGCTGGGCGAGCGTGTGGGGGTGAGCTGTACACTCTGTGTGCCCAGTCCTCTGTCCTCTAGATTCCAATCCCTGTCTCAACTTCAAAGGCCTGGGCAGGGCCAGGTGCTCCTGGGGGACTCAGGACAGACAGCACCCTCATGGGCATAGGAGGGAAAGGACAACGGTGGCTTCGGCTCTCTGCCTTGCCTAAAGCATCTCTATGCTGGGTGTTTTTGTCTCATGCCTATTGTTCTAATGATTCAGGAGGCTTAGATCTGAGGATCGTGGTTCAAAAGCCAGCCCAGGAAATTTCATGTAGTTCTTATCTCCAAGTAAGCGTGAAGGGGAGTTGCAGCTCTGCTGGTAGAGTGCCAGGCTTGAATGATACAGCTGAGGGACAGCACCTAGGCCCTGAGTTCAAATCCCAGTACTGACACACCCCTTCCTTCTCCCTGCCAACCAAGAGAATCCACAGTCATGACCCTCAGGTTGGGATGACAGAGGCTCTGTGAGTTGAGAATTTCAAACGTGCAGAGGCAGCTGATGAGTTCCCATACCCTGGGTGTCCCTGTGAAGGGAAGAGTGCTTACAGGATATGGTAGGTGAGCATTTCTGTGCAGAAATTAATGTTAGGGAGATTTCTTAGGAGATGTTCGATGGGTCATGGAGCCCATGGCCCTGTGCTGCTGTATCAGGTATACTTATCTCCAGTTACAAGGCATTGTCAGTGTTGGGAAGATTCATCTGAGCAGCACATGGCAGGACAGACTATATGGTAGCAAGCAGTGCTGAGGACTCAGGAGTCAGAACTTGAAGACGGGGTCCCTCTCAGACCAGGTTCCCCAGTCCCTAAACCTCTTTACAGCAAGTTCCCATTTCTCTCTTGGACTCTCAGATCCTAGGAAAGAGACGCGTTTGCCTGGCATTTGGAAAAAGCCAGGTTTCTGCGGTGGCCAGATGCTGCCTGCTCCCCCGAGCCAACTGCAGAGTCTACACAGCTCCTCCAGCCTTGGTGTGGCTGAGGACCTACACCCACTGCCGGGATC
Source organism: Dipodomys merriami (assembly GCF_024711535.1). NCBI lineage: Eukaryota > Metazoa > Chordata > Mammalia > Rodentia > Heteromyidae > Dipodomys > Dipodomys merriami. The sequence continues at coordinate 619,039 of NW_027204937.1, forward strand.
CTGACCAAGTCCTCACAGGTAGGGGCTGGTCCTGCCAGGATGAGGAAGATGACCTACCTCCTGCTGCTCAGGAGACATGTCCCACTCACTTGGTCCCTATGTGTGTGAGCAGATGATATGGGAGCCTCAGGACCCACAGCCAAACAGGATCTGCAACTTGCATGCTACATGGCCTTGGGCAAGTGGCTTCACCTCTCTCTTCCTCTCCTGCCTCTGTAGTGGTGATAAGAAGGGTGACAAATGACCTCTGCTTTGGGCACTTGAGCTGTTTACCCTCTGTGTGGGTAGAGTGCCCTAGTTCAGGCCTGTCAGAGTGGGGCACAGCTCAGGTTGATCCAATCAGTAGCTAGGAAGTTTCTTTTCAGCCCTGTGCCTTAGTTTTCCTCATTGTGAATGCTCAGCTCTAATCCTGGACAGTTCCATTCTGGTGGCCACTGTCACCGAACATCACTCTGAAGTCCTTTCTCTGGGTTAGGGACTTTCTTTTTTGGGAGGGGGTCCAGTTGTGGGGCCTGAACTCTGGGCCTGGACGCTGTCCCTCAGCTCTTCAGCTCAAGGCTACCACTCTACCACTTGAGCCACAGCATCACTTTTGGCTTTTTTTTCTGCTTCTATGGTGCTGAAGAATTGAACCCAGGACCTCAGGCATGCAAGGCAAGCACTCTACCACTGAGCCACCTTACCTGCCCTGGGCTAGGAACTTTGTATAACAAACCTGCCCAGGAGAGTGGCTGGAAGTCATGGGTGAGGAGGTAGGGACTGTTTTTCTTGGTCTGGAGCCATTCTTAGAAGGTGCTTGGTGCCAGCGGGGAGGTTTAGGGGACAGTGGGAATTATCTTGAATCACTAGGTCAGGAGCTGACCTTGGCCAGGTAAGTACTGGGGAGTCTGAGTTCTGGATTAGTATGGGTTAGTTGGGGTTAGAAGTTGGCTGGATTAGCAGCAGTCAGATGAGCCCAGTGGCTAGAGCCTTGTCCAGGACAAGAGCTCCATGTGGCTGCTGGCCTGGCAGGAAGCCTGGCCTGTGGCAGAGCTGGCAGAGCCACAGGCACTCACTGTGTAGCTCATGCCAAGTCCCATATGCAGGTCAAGTTGCCGAGTGTCTTTCCTAAAGCCACAGAGCTGGGAGAAGGGCTCTGGTCCTGGTTACCAGATCCTGGGTCCTGCATGGGCAGTACTGGGACTTCCCATGCATGTTTCTGCTTTAGCTAAGCAGTATCTCTGTGAGTTGCTGCTATTGCTCTAGCTGTTTTACAAATAGGGAAACTGAGACTTGATGAAGTTCAGGAAAGTGCCCACAATTTTACAGCCAGGTGCCCCTGATTCCCTAGCCAACAAACCCAGGCTAATGCCGGACTGCTCTTGGTGATGATGCATGAGGAAAGGACTTGAGGTGGGAGGGGTTTGGGTAAGCAGTGGTTGATCATCTCAGGCCTGGGAACCATGCCCCATGGCTCCACTTCTTTGGTGGAGAGGAGATCATGGAAACTATGGATCAGAGCGGTTGAGCTTCTCTCCCAAAATTCTACAAGTCAGATCACCAGCAGAGCTATGCTGAAAGTCCTCCTGCTCAGCCCAATGTCTCTTCCACTCAGAGCTGCTCCTGGGTTTCCTTGGCTTTAATCCTTACAGAGAAAGGGATGTGGTAAGAGAACCACGATCGTCTTCCACATTCAGTGTGTGAGCTGTCCCTCCTCTGCCCCAGGATGCAGCTCCCATTGGGGGATACATAAGCCTGGTGTCTCCAAGCATTCTTCAAGCCAGCAAGTTTATCAGCCCAGAAAGTGCCTGGGGCACAAGAAGGCCAGAGTCCATGCTTCCTGCTGCCATGCTCCAGGCCTGCAGTGTACAACGAAGAAGTACAGGCGATTCAGTCCCTTGGAGAAGGTGAAGGGTTGGGATTGTGGGAGGTTGGGTGGAGATGGCTGGGGCCTGCAGTGCCCAGGGGAGGACCTGAGCACCTGTGCGGTCATGTGCAGTGTGTATGTGTGTGTGTGTGTGTGTGTGTGTGTGTGTGTGTGTGTGTGTGTGTGTGTGTGTGTGTGTTTGTGTGCATGTACTTGCGCATGTGTTTTTATGAGTGTCAGTGTGAGTGTGATGGGTTTGCTTTTGTTTCTGGTCAGATTAGTAAGGATTGCTCTCCAATGCCCTGTCCCACTTTAAGGATAGCACAAATAAATATGGCATAAAGAAATGAATTGCTGACTGGACACAGTAATATAATGCTGTACCTGTTTCAGCTGCTCCTGAGAAGAAACAAATAGGAGTTCAGTTTGAGGCCCACCTGGGAAAAAAATAAATAAAAAAATCTGAAAAGTAATTAAAGCAAAAGCAGCCAAAGTGGTGACTAAAGTGGTAGAAAACCTGCTTGGCACTCAAGAGTTCAAACCCCAGTACTGCTTTTTTTTATTTTTTAAAGCACCTGCATTCATAACTATTCTGAGACTGAGATCTGAGGATTGGGGTTCAAAGCCAAGCTTGGCAAGAGAGATTAAGAAACTTATGTCTTTAATTAACTGCCCCCCAAAAAGCCATATCTGGAGCTGGGTTCAGCTCTGGTGTTTAAATGCCAGGGTTGGTGTGCGTGCACAACAAAAAAACAAAATAGCACAAAAAAACCAAAGTATCATTCTACATTTCACAAACCTACTGAGAGTTGTTCAGGGCTGGAATGCCTGAGCAACCATGGAAGGTTGGAGGAAGAAGGAAGATCTCTGAAGGGAGGGCAAGTCACACTTGGACTCTTGGAATCTGAGAGCTAGCCTCTAGAGGCCATGGCAGGAGGAGTTTGGGACCTGAGGGTGGTGGCTCAGGTCTGGGGATGAGCTGCAACAAGGAGTGGAGGGCTGTTGCAAGGTCTTGTGGAGCTGCTGGGGGGATGGAGTTGCCATCACTGGGTGGGGAAGGCTGTGGGAGGTGTGGCTTGTAGGGAAGTGGGAAGTGGGAGGGGCTTTGGTTTGTTGAGATTTCTGTCTGAACCCTAGTGTCCTGGTAGGCTGGGACTGAACCACCCTTAGGGAGTGGTGGGCAGTGTTGGACACAGCCCCTTTTGTGTGTGAGGGGCAGAACCAAGCCAGGTGTTCACACTTTGGTCCCCACTGAGGGTTGCTAGGAGGGACAGTGTAGCAGGTGGCTTAGAGACCTGACCATGCATGCAGTACCTGGCCTTACTTGTCTTCCCTGGACTCTGGCAGGTCACCGTGAGCTGTGACGCAGGATGGACCCTGACCAGCTGCAGTGCTCATCCTGAGACCTCAGTCACCCTCGGAGCTTTCCCTGTGGACAACACGTGTGTGGTGAAGCACCAGAACACTCACAAAAGAGGAAGGGCCAGAAAGGAGTTTATAATAGTCACTGCCATCTGCTGCCGCATCCAGCTCTCAGGCCAGCCATAGAGTGAATGAAAGACCTCAACCTGCTTGGTGGTGTTGATCAGGGCAGGGCTGCGGGGGGTATATGTGTCCTGAGAGAACTTGGTCTCATCTTGGGTGCCCCTCCCCAGGAGAAGTACAGGAATGCTCCCCATTAGGAGCAAGGAGGGGGTAGATTTAACAGCAAAAGGGGCTCCTGGCAGCCCAGCTAATGACAAAATCACCTTTCACATGCATTTGGCTCCAGCCTGGGGGAGGCCCTTGGACTAAGAAGAGCCAGTGTTAGCAGGAACAAATGAGGGTGACCGGTGTTGGGGACCCCTCATGGTCTTCTCACTTTATAGAAACTTCTTTGGACTGACTGATTGAGAGAAGCAGCCCTAACTAGGACAAGAATATCTCAAATGGCCATAGCGGCATGCCTCACTTTCTCTTTGCTGTCCTCACTCTGTTCCACCTCTAGCTATGTCCCTGACTGGGATCAGAGAGCGACAGGTTACACCTCCATCCCTAGTTCTCCCACCCTCCCTTCTGCTCTATACCACATATACTAGCAACCTTACTTTATAGAGCAAGAAACAGGGCCTGAGGGAAGAGGGCCTGCCAAGCACAGTGAGGTGATATACGGGGAGCTGGCAGGTTGGGCAACTTATTGCTGCAGGAAACAGTGTATGAAGGCAGCCAGAGCATGGCCTGCTTGCTCTAGGGCTGCTGCCTGTGTTGCGGGGTGGAGGGGTGGTGGTGGTAATGGGCCTATTCTTACGGTGGTGTCCCTCACGGGGGCTGGGTGGACATGTGAGAGGTACAGGTGCCATGTGTGAGGTTTGGCTTCCCACACGTGAATAACTATCCAAATAAACTAACACTGGTCTATCCTTTGGTTCTCAGTTGCCTTTGTGTGTCATTCTGGGGCTTGAACTCAGTACCTGAGCACTGTTCCTGAGCTTTTTTGGCTCAAGACTAGAATCCTACCCCTGGAACCACAGTTTTACTTCCAGGTTTTTGAGATAAGGCAGACTTTCCTGCCTGGATTGGAACTGAGGTCCTCAGATCTCAGCCCCTTGAGTATCTAGGGTTAGAGGCATGAGCCGTTGGCACCCAGTTTTCTGTGGCCTTTTTCAGGCAAGCTGATTTTCTGAGCTGTTTTGCTTTTGTGACTTGATATTTATTGCAGATTTTGCCACCATTGTTATTTTTAATTGTATTTGAGTGCGAAGGAGAGCGCTTGGCTCAGCTGGGACTGGTAGGGGGACTTGGATGTCCCTCTGGGTACTCATCTTACAGGAATGTGGTGATTATGGATCTGTAACCACACTAAGACCTACACACAATTGTGGTGCCTCATCCTAGGATCTGCTCTACCACTGAACCAAAGTTCCCAAGCCCTTTCCCATCCCAGATCCCTGTCAAGAGGTTTGGGCCAAGCACAGGGAATGTTCATGGAACCCCCTGTTCACAAACCTGCAGATGCTTCTAAGGAGTCAAGGTTCTTGACTTGAATCCAAGCCTGGAATGTGAGTAGCTTTCCAACTATCATGCTGCCACAATTACTCTTGGTGTCACACTGCAGCACAAGTCCCCTGCCAATGGTGGGATGGTATCTGCCAGGTCCACATGACCCCAGAGAAGAATAAGGACTAAGCATGATAAACCTCTTTTCCAGGGCGTCTTCTATTTTAGCCTGCAGTGATCTCTCCTGGAAGTAGGTGGCACTCTCTTTCAAGTTTCTGCAGCACATCTAGAGCCATATAAACTAAGAGCTTTCCAGTTAGGGGAAAGGAAAGTTTCTGAGTTTAAGGAGACTCCAAGTGACAAGACTTTGGGAGAGACTGGGTAAATACAGTCCCTATTATTATCTACTCTTCTGTCAGGGACCCCTAGTAAAACTCATTCTACTTATTTCAGGCTGCATTTTAATCATTATTGGGCAGTGAATTCCATCCAGTTTAGAAGAACACTGTTCTGCCAGACCTCCCTATAGAATTCACGCAGCACATGGTGTCTCTGTCCTTTTTACGAAGATAGTTATTCCATTCACTGTGGGAACTCCTGTCCCCAGCTAATGTTGGCAAGTGTCACTATTTTAAGCAATGTCTACCTCTGCTCAGGCAGTGTAAAAATGATGGTATTTCAGCAGAGGCAAAACTCCTGCCAACCAGTCTTCTGACAATTCAGTGTCACATGTGGGAAATGCTCAATAGTCAAGGGATGATAAAGGCTCCAATGTGAGATTGGGGTCTCCAGTTCCACCATCACCTCCACTTGCCCCTTTCATGAAGGCGCAGGACCTACCCCAAACCAGCAGGAATCAACCTGTGCCTGAATAGCTTCCTTCAGAGAGTTGGTCTCCATGATCAGAAGGAAGCGCCTAGCCTGCAGGGAAGGAGAAATATGGAATTACACTAGGAGAGGCCTCCTGTGAGCAACCCAGGACACAAGGAATGAGAACAGAGCAGGAAACCTAGCTTTACAGAGGGGTGGGTGGGGACATGATTTGTACTGGATAGTGACTCCTTGGGAAAGCATTGAGCAGATTATGTCGTTCCTGCTTTATTTGTAGACTTTGTGAAAGATTATAAAACATCATAAAAATTGGCAGTGAAAGTGACAACTCTTCCAAGGGAAGCCTATCACAATTGACCTTTGTGGAATGACCTTGAACACAGTCCACAGCAGGTTTGTTGACTGCAGCTAAGGATAATAGTGTGGTTGCTAGCAAAGCAGAAATGATGCTCATTGTAGCAACAATGTAACAGTGAATCAAAGTGCAGAGTTTTCGGCATCCTGATGTAGCTTTCCAGGACAGATGGCAGATACAGGGGTGGACTACAAGTGGCAATTTCACTCCTGAATTTGGCTCCTGAGTTCGGTTGCTGGCGACTATAACCCAACACATATCACTGCCAGCATTTCAATGCATGTTTCACACAATCTTTCAGCAAAAATGGGTGTGGAGAGAAGTGTTGGAGGGGGGAGGGCGGCTATAGCAGAGAGCCTGGAGTAATCAGGTATTTAAAATCAACTTTAGATTGTCACATTCCAAATTATAAGAACATTGGAACCACACAAAATCTTCCACTCATCTGTGTGCTTCGGAGGCACAGTTCTCTTCAATGCTGGCCTTCTCTCTCTTGGGTGTAGGGCTTACACAATTGAAGTGGTGCCTGTGGACCACAAGGGACTTTTTAGGAGGGAAGAAAGGGCTATGCTATGTGCACAGCAGAGAAGTTGGCCCCTCTGTTATGTGACCCCACAGATGCAAAACAACCAGAAAGGCACTTTGGGGCCTTTTTGACTTGGCAAGTCTGGCTGTCAGTAGCAATCTGGCACTTCCCAAGGTTCCCAAGCTCTGCACACCGTGAGTGCAAAATATGGCAGAGCATGTATCTAAAGCTGATAGAGGACTGAACTGAGCAATTCAATATACAAAAGGTACACAATACAGGAAAGGTCGTTTTCTACTTCTTCACCACTGCCTTGGGCCTCTGAATCTGATGAGGTATGATGCTACACTGGACAGTATAACTGAATGGATGGGTGTTCAGTCACTCTTAGAGATTTCTAAGGAAGTCACTCTTAAATATTGCTTTTATATTACTAATCATTGAGGAGAAATAAAATTTCAAGGTAAATCTCAGCATTAAACATAATAAAACTCACAAAACTGTGGCTCCCAATCTAGATACCTAACTTCATATACAGCCAATGTTAAAGGGCCACAGCCGATCTGATCAGGTTAAAGCAAATGATTGCAGGTCACATGGTATGAGACTACAGTTTATTCAATATGTCTCCAAGCCCTATAAAGATAAATTTTAAGAAGTCAAACTCGATAAAAATTTTATCTGAAAGTGCTTTTAATTTCACTTAAAAAATCTGTTTTGTGAGCCACCATAACTTCCTTAGGATTGACGGTCAAGGGTTCAGCCTGTGCTTCTACAGAACACAGTGTTTTTATTGCTCTTTTCAGTCTTTATAGTTTCAGAAAGTACCTTCAAGAGCTTAGTGAACGTTCCAGTTTTGTTCCTGATAGCTTTTCTTCAAGGTCCAAGCCTAAGCCCAGAGCTCTCAACCAGAACCATGGGCAACGCTATATGGAGAGGGAGACATATTAAACACAAAGGTCCATGTAAACACAATTATTCAGCCACTACTTCACAGTATAAGGGAGTTTTACCACATATCTTTACATCATTGTAAATGGGATATTCCTACTCAATATTACTGTAACATTAAAATTTCTCCCCCACCCCGAAAGGTAGTTCGTCTTTCTCCCATAAGGAGTTTCTCTTGTGGCAATGAGGACAAAGCCACCGCTTACCCCTCTCTTGGGTGCTCATGGGACACGAGCTTGGCAGGAGCTCTGTTTCCTTGGTCTCCACACAAGTGTCAATCCACATGCGGAACATGGATCCACCTGCTGGAGTTTGTCTGCCAACATCTTCCCACCCTCTAGGGGCCAAAGAAAGCTTTCCTTCAGAGCACATGGCCCTCCAGAGTCACACTTTCCCAGCTCTGAAGGCTCCGCTAAGAGCTTTGAGGATGAGATTCTGGTTTCCTGAGGTGCCAAGAACCCAGTGTTGTCAGGTGCTAGGCACAGTCTTCTAAGGGTCAACATCATTAAGTTCATGTGTTAACTGGCTAATGATCATTGGAGATTCTGATGCCTGAGGCAAAGAACAGGAAATTATGGTTCATATAGTTAAAATGAACGGGGCGATTTGCTATACCAAGTCCCTTACGTGTGTTCTATATATCCTCATCTAATCTATTAATTCTATGGCTATTAAAAGGCAATAAAATATTTAATGGTTTACTTCTTCTTTGCTCAATTTGGGCAACTTGTATTTCTCTAAAAATCCATCCATTTCTGCCAGTTTTTCTTCCTTTAGAAAGTATGACTTTTGAAAGTAGTCCGTTAAGATTGTTTGGGTATCTTAGATACGTGTTGTGATTTTTCCCATGGCATCCCTAATCCTGTTAATATGGGTTTCCTCTCTTCTTTTTTTAATTAATCTTGCCAAGGTCCATCAATTTTATTTATTTTTTCAAAGAACCAGCTTTTTGTTTAGTTAATTTTCGCTATAATTTTCTGATTTTCTAATTGGTTAATCTCTGCTCTTAATTTGGTTATCTGGCTCCATCTAGTAACTTTAGGTTCTATTTTTTCTTGTTTTCCTAGCTGTTTTAATTGCAACATGAGGTTATTTACTTGGTCTGTTTCTATTTTCTTGATGTGGGCACTGAGGGCAATAAATTTGCCCCTCAGGACTGCTTTTGCTGTGTCCCACAAGTTTCTTTGCGAGTTGTAGGAAATTTCTTATTTCTTCTTTGATCTCTTCTGTTATCCAGGCATTGCTAAGAGGTGTGTTGTTCAGTTTCCAAGTATTAGAGAAATTTCTGAGGTATGCTTTGTTATTGAGAACTAGGTTGATTCCACTGTGGTCAGATAGGACACAGGGGATTATGTCGATCCCTTTGTATTTGCTTAAGTTCCTTGCATGAACTATGATATGGTCTATTTTGGAGAAAGTTCCATGAGCTGCTGAGAAGAATGTGTACTGTGTTGTTTTAGGTTGAAATACTCGGTAGATGTCAGTTAATTCCGCTTGCAGTATGGCCTCACTTAATTCGGTAGCTTCTTTGCCAATCCTCTGGTTGGTAGACCTGTCCTTTGGTGAGAGTGGGGTGTTAAAGTCTCCTAGCCAATATCCTACAATGAGATACAGGAAGCTATCAAAAGTCTTCCAACAAAAAAAACCCCAGGACCAGATGGATTCATAGCAGAATTCTATAAGTCCTTTAAAGAAGAACTAATACCCATACTCCTCAAGCTCTTCAGAGAAACAGAGAAGGAGGGAGCTAACCCAAACTCATTCTATGAAGCCAATATCACACTCATCCCCAAACCAGGCAAAGACCCAACCAAAAAAGAGAATTACAGGCCAATTTCCTTGATGAACACAGATGCAAAGATCCTTAACAAGATTCTAGCTAACAGAATCCAGAAACACATAAAAAAAATCATACACTATGACCAGGTAGGCTTCATCCCAGAGATGCAGGGATGGTTTAACATAGGTAAGTCAATAAATGTAATCCAACACATCAACAGAGCCAAGATGAAGAATCTCATGATTCTCGCCCCAGATACAGAAAAGGCCTTTGATAAAATTCAACATTCATTCATGCTAAAAGCTCTGGAGAAAATAGGAATAGAAGGAATATTTCTTAAAGCAATAAAAGCCATTTATGACAGACCAATAGCCAGTATTATGCTTAATGGGGAAAAGCTACAACCTATTCTCCTAAAATCAGGAACAAGGCAAGGATGCTCACTGTCTCCACTCCTCTTCAATATAGTCCTGGAACCCTTAACCAGGGCAATAAGGCAAGAAAAAGACATTAAACGGATCCGCATAGGGAAAGAAGAAGTTAAACTATCCCTTTTTGCAGACAACATGATACTATACCTTCACGATCCCAAAAACTCCATCCCCAAACTCTTAGAAATCATAAATCACTTCGACAAAGTACCAGGATACAAAATAAACCCATGAAAATCAGTTGCCCTCCTGTACACTGACAATGTACAAGAAGAGAGGGAAATAAAGGGAGCAACCCCATTCACAATAACCTCCCCCAAAATAAAATATTTAGGAATTAACCTAACCAAAGATGTAAAAGAACTATTTAATGAAAACTATAAAAAGTTAAAGAAAGAAATTGCAGAAGATACTAGGAAATGGAAAGACCTCCCATGCTCTTTGATAGGCAGACTTAATATAGTTAAAATGGTAATACTGCCAAAATTAATATACAAATTCAATGCAATTCCTATTAAAATCCCAATGACATACATCACTGAAATACAGAAAATAGTTCAAAAATTTATATGGAACAACAAAAGACCTAGAATAGCCAAAACAATTCTAGGGAATAAAGACAACATGGGAGGGATATTTATGCCGAACTTCAAACTCTACTATAGAGCTATAATAACAAAGACAGCATGGTACTGACACAAAAACAGACCCGAAGACCAATGGAACAGAATAGAAGACCCAGAAATAAATCCACAGGCCTACAGTCAGCTGATATTTGACAAAGGAGCCAAAGACATACAGTGGAAGAAACACAGCCTCTTCAACCACTGGTGCTGGGAAAACTGGGCGACCACATGCAGAAAACTAAAAGTGGACCCCAGCCTATCGCCATGCACCAACATCAACTCAAAATGGATTAAAGACCTTAACATTAAACCTGAATCTCTGAAACTCCTGCAGGATAGAGTAGGAGAGACACTTGAACTAATAGGCACAGGAAGGAACTTCCTGAACAGAGTCCCAGGGTCACAACAAATTGGAGAGAGACTCAACAAATCGGATTACCTTAAAATAAAAAGTTTCTGCACAGCTAAATCTATTGCAACCAAGCTAGAAAGACAACCAACTAATTGGGAAAAAATATTTACCAGCAATATATCAGACAATGGGTTAACATCCAGTATATACAGGGAACTCAAGAAACTAATCCCTCCCAAACCTAACAAACCAATTACTAAATGGGCAAGGGAACTAAAGAGGGACTTCTCAGATGAAGAAATAAAAATGGCAAAGAAACACATGAGGAAATGTTCATCATCCCTAGTGGTGAAGGAAATGCAAATAAAGACAACCCTGAGATACCACCTTACCCCAGTCAGAATGTCCCACATCCACAAATCAGCCAATGACAAATGCTGGAAGGGATGTGGAGAACGAGGAACGCTATTACACTGCTGGTGGGAATGTACACTTATACAACCACTTTGGAAAGCAGTCTGGACGGTCCTCAGAAAGCTAACGATTGGCTTCCCTTACAACACAATCATACCGCTTCTACGCATCTACCCTGAACAACAGGAACCAATATACAAGGACACGTGCACCTCCATGTTTATTGCAGCACTGTTCACAATAGCTAGGATATGGAAACAACCCAGATGCCCCACCACAGATGAATGGATCCAAAAATTGTGGTATCTATACACAATGGAATATTATGCAGCCATTAGAAATGACAAAATAATGGCATTTGCAGGGAAATGAATGGAGCTAGAAGAAATCATGTTGAACGAGTTAAGCCAAAAGTAAAGAGACAAATGGATGGAGCTAGAAGAAATCATGTTGAACGAGTTAAGCCAAAAGCAAAGAGACAAACAGTACATGGTCTCCCTGATAAGTGGATGTTAAATCCAAAACGTTAGGTGATACGACAAAATTAACAGGACTTAAGAAACAAAGAACTTCCACTCATCTGGTCGAACCACTACTAAATATCCCCATGCTGTTGATCACATGTATGGTGTATACGTGTACACCGTTTTATGTTATAGAACATGATAGACAATTTGCTCCAGGAAAGTTAGAATGAGCTTGTGACTTTAAATGAACATCATTATTCCACAATACTGTGAAATTTGGGAAATTATGTAATCACTTAATCACAATAAAAAAAAAAAACTCCAGAAAACTAGAAGTGGCGCTATGGCTCAAGTGGTAGAGCATGAGCCTTGAGCTGAATTGTTCAGGGACAGCTCCCAGGCCTAAAGCTCAAGCCCCACAAGTGACAGAGAGAGAGAGAGAGAGAGAGAGAGAGAGAGAGAGAGAGAGAGAGAGAGAGAGAGAGAGAGAGAGAGAGAGAGAGAGAGAGAGAGATCTTTCAGGCGATTGTTTCTAACATATTTATAAGATTATGTCTTTGTTGCTTTGTATGTCCCCCATGGTACAACCCCTGCTTTCACTATATATGATGTCGGTACATGTGGAGGGGAAGGGAAAAAACAAATTGTTAAAACAGGGATACAGGAGGACCCATTGTAACAATGAGATGTACAAGTCGTTATGTCGAAAAATGAACTTTACAGCTTGCGGGGGGACAAGGGGAGGATACGAAGGGATGGGAAGGGGAAACAAAGCAGGAGGCTACAATGCTTGATAAGAAATGTGCTCATTATCTTACCCATATAATTGTAACCCCTCTGTACAGTATTTTCACATTAAAAATATATTTTAAAAAGGCAATAAAATACAATCCTTGTACTCTGACCACTGATTAGGCAAAACCTTTCATTATATAGTCTTGTTTAGTCACAACAGCGTCAAATAGGCTGCCTTTAGAACTGGAGTGAGCAAGAGAACCAAGCAGACAGGCACTACCAGAGCAAGTGCACAGACTGGCTCAAGTAGTAGAGCAGCAGCCTTGAGTGAATAAAGGTAAGGGAAAGCGCTCAGGCCCTAAGTTCAAACCCCATTATTGGGACAAAAATAGCTCAGCCCGTTGCAACAATGAGAAGTACAAGTTGTCATGTCGAAAACGAGCTTTACAATGTTGGTGCGGGGGGGGGGGGGGGGGGAGGGGCGGGAGGGGGAAATCGGGGAGGACTGGGTGGGGGGGGGTGGGGAGGAGCCTGGGAAGGGATGTGAAGGGTAAACAAAGGAGGAGACTGCAATGCTTGCTAAGAAATGTACGCATTAACCTGCCCATGTAATTGTAACCCCTCTGTACAGTGTGTTCACAAAAAAGAAAAATAAAAATTATAAAAAAAATAGTTCAGCCCAACGAAAAACTGAGAAACAATGTTTTAAACCATGGAGACACATGGGGGTGAAGACAAGCTGGACCCCTGTGTTCCCAGGCTCATCCTCGGCTTCTTCTGGGATCTTAGAACCCGGGCCTACAGAACACTGCAGGTGTTCAAATTTTCTGGATTGACTGAGGTGTAAATATATGGGAAGAAAATTGTTAGCTAGGATATGAGGGTGGTGGTAGCCAAGGCAAAGAGAAATTAGGCTCTCCCTGCTTTTGAGTAGCTGAGGGTCTGGGGGAGAAACAGTTATCTATGAAATAAACTTCATAGGGATCTGGGGTTTTATAGGTTAAATAAGAATTCCTCCAGGCAGAAGAAGGGCATGAACAAAGTGGTGATAAGAGAATGAGGTCAATGGCTCAGCGTGGCTGCTGGCTGGCAGGCAGGGGAGCAAGTACAGACAGAGAGGAATGGGCTGAGCTGCCACGGAAGGAAGCTGGAGCTTCCCCTTCAGTTGATGGATGAAGGAAAGGGAGCAGCCGTGCTGAATGAGAAAGTAGTCAGGCTGATGTCCAGAAGCAACAGAGTTGCTGTGAGGCTGATGCTCTGTAGGTGGGAAACATGATGTCACGATTTGAACACAAGGCTGCAGGAACTGAGGAGACATCCAGTCCCCTCCGTGTGGCATGGCTGTGGTGGCTGGGCCAGCTCCAGCTGGTCGCCTGTGTTGACTCATTATGATAAAGCATAGTCAGTGAGAGCCAGCATTCTCCTGCCCAAGGATGAGGAATGGAATGAGGGCAGAGCTAGTGGGTGGGGATGTGGAGTCTGGCAGCTGAGCTGGAGCAGGGAGAAGAGGAAGGACTGGAAGGGAGAGCTGCATCTAAGGCCCCCACTCCTTGTTTCTGCCTGCTCTGCCAGAGCCCCGGACCACAGCAGCTGGTGGTGATGAAGGCAATCATAGTGATGGTGGTAGCATTGGTTTTCAGTATTGCTGTTGGTAGTTTTACTGAGAGAGACGATGGCGGTTATGATGGTGATGATAATGGTGGTCTTGGTGATTACGTAGGTGATGTTGATTAAAGGGATGGTGGTGATGGTGATGATGGTGGTGGTGGTGATAGTAGTGAGATGGTGATAAAAATTGCGATGGAGTTTATCGTGATGATCATGTAGTGATTATGCTGGTGATGGTGATGATAGTGATGATGATGACAATATCCGTACACTGTGATGAGAACTGGGTTGAAAATTTCATAGTTGAGGGACTATTTTCACCTTCGGTGGAGTCGCTTAGGTTTTAGTGTTGTTTTGTTTTGGGTTTTGGTCCATTACCTTTATTCTTATGATGAATAACAATCATACATCCTTTATTCTGGAAGTTTAGAGATAGTTCTAGACTGAATAATATAAAGGCCTTTTATTAAACTTTGGCAAGTTCAAATGCAATTATTTTTCTTTTTTTCAAAATATGATTATTATATGCAATTGTTGCTCCTTCTCCTTCTTCCTCTATCTCTCCCTCTCCTTCTCCCTCCCCCTTCTCTCTTTCCCTGTCTTTTGCCTGGCCCTCTGCTCCCATCCCAGTATGTCAGACTGTGGGAGGAAGTATCCTATGACCAGAGCCTGCCCAATTTCAGCCACATCTACATGAAAGTCATGGGCTAAAGTGAGGACCCCCACCTGCTACTGACCCCTGAGCTGAAGTCAGGAGCCAGCGGTGGAGGAGAGGGTGGCTCTCATGACGCTCAGACCTGGGTGGAGGCTGCCGTGGTTGTCCACAGAAGTTTGGACCAGAAGGAACAAGAAGGAACTCGGGTTCAGGGCAGGCGAGTGTGCAAAGGAGGGGAGGGCTGTTGGGTCACCAAGGGTGGAGGGCACTTGGGAGTGAGGAGCAGACAGCAGGGGATGTGAAACATGAAGGCAGCAGCAAACACATGAGCAGACTATGGGTCCGATGGGCCTGGCTGCAAAACCAGCTCTTTGGCTGTGTCAACTTGGCAATTCTCTTACTCTCTGGAGCCTCAGTTTCCCCAATGGAATAGTCATTCCCACATTCCCAGGGGTGTTGTGAAGCTTGGAGTAATACATTTCTGATGCCTGGCACACAGAAGGTCCTTGCTTTCTCTGGGTGTTTGTCATGAGTGCTGGAGGACAAGGAAGCAGAGGACGTCAGTTCACTGCTGTCAACCTTCCAGTGACCACAGGCCAGGCTGTCCCCCTGCACGCCTGTGTCTGCTTGCTTGTGACTGAGCTCCTGACTCATCCACTTGTTTACTCATTCCACTGTTAGAACCTGGCTCAAGCTGCCTTCTAGGCCTGCCTGGGCTCTATGCTTCCAGAACTCTATCTTGTCTTGTGGGGCAAGCAAAGGAGATAACAGAGGGACTCCTGGGGTGACAAGTGTGAGAGACCAGAGGAGAAGAGGGATGGCTGGAGATATGGATGACTGGAGGTGAAGTCTGCACAGTAATCTAACAGCCCTGTTTTGAGCATC
The DNA here is from genome assembly GCF_024711535.1 of Dipodomys merriami. NCBI lineage: Eukaryota > Metazoa > Chordata > Mammalia > Rodentia > Heteromyidae > Dipodomys > Dipodomys merriami. Next base: position 634,477 of record NW_027204937.1, read on the forward strand.
TACCACATGCCGGGCATTGTGCAATGTGCTTTACACATTGTTATCAGCTATAACTCTCAGAAACAGGCTCAGCAGTGCGTACTGATTTCTCCTCACCTTCCATGGAAGGATAATGAGGTTCAGGCCTTGCAGCTGGTGGCTGTGATGGGGTGATCTGACCAGGCAATCTGACTGAGGGCAACTTTTACCCTGTTTTTGCCCCTGCAGCCCCCTGGCCTGTCTCTTGGCCCCTGCACCCTTGGCTTCCTTCCAAGATGAGCTGGACATGGACTCCAGTGAAGGCAGCAGTCCTAACTCATCTCCAATTGACAGGGAGGAGCCGCGCTCCTGTCCACAGAGGCCACAAGTTCCATGGGGCCTTCTGGACCCCTTACATGGTGTAATCAATGACACCCCCGCATTGGAAGACACAGCTCCAGAGAAGCACTATCAGGATACAACTCAACCCTAAATCTAGCAGCCATGTCTGAAGGCAAAGGAAAAGAGGGAGGATTCTGCAGACACAAGCCCCGATGAGCCTGAGGAGGTAGAGGAAGACTTGTACTATGGGCTGCCAGTCATCCCCGAGGACCCCCTCCCGGACAAGGACCTGGGCTTCGAGCTTGACACTTGGGGATGAGGTGACACTGCTCCACGTTTCCAGCCTGGCAGCTCTGCTAACCCTAAGTGACCTGACAGGGCCTCAGTTTCCCAATCTGCCAAGTGAGACTGGATGGAGGGTCAAAGGAGACAGATGATGGGCTGGAGCATTCTGTCAGCTATGAAGGAATCTGTGGATGGGAATGACAACTCTTAAGGGACCATTGCTCTTCCAGCTTCTTCCTGCTTCCAGCTTCTCAAGATCCTGTGAGATTTGTTGAGATTTTCAGCAGCTGGATTCTCAGAAACCTTTTCCAGTCTCCCCCAAGATGGTATCTGACAGGACCCGCTGTGGAGCTACCCAGGGCCTGGTCCTGCATGAAGGTTTCCTTCCTATTCAGTTTCAGTCTCCTGGTGGGCAGTGTGATCCATCCCATTCAGAGCTGACTGCATTTCCTCCTGGTCCTGTCCATCCTGGGTCTCCCATGATCCTTTAGTGGGATGCATGACTGACCTCTGCTGACTCTTGACCCCATGCCTGGACAGCCCCTACCCCCACCTATGCTACAATATTCTATTATTCTGCTGCCCATGCCCTGGCCTAGCTGCCCTTGTCTCTCAAGATGCCATTTTCCTAGTGGTTGCAGGCCTTAATGATAGATATCCCAGCTTCTTAGAATAAGGGATTCCTCACTTCTTGAGTTCCGTTGTGGCAGGCATGTTTCTCACTATGGCTTTCCTCCTGCACCACTGGCGCCAAGGCCTGCCTTTGCTGCCTCCACAGCCCTGTTCATTCTTCCCTCCTCATCCAGCTGGCACGTCTCCCCAGAACAGAGGCCTCTGTAGTGGCCATAGGGATGAAACAACCCATAGGAGTGAAGATGGGGGGAGGGGACTACAGCCATATCTATGTCCTGAGAAATTGTCCAGATGGTAGCCTTGAGGAAGTGACCTTGCAGTCCCAAAGGACATGTAAGATTCATTGGAAAGGAAGAGTGCTAGGAGGGGCTGGGAATGAGGCTTAGTGGGAGAGTGCTTACCTAAAATGCATGAAGCCCTGGGTTCTAGTCCTTAGTACCACATAAACAGAAAAAGCCTGAAGTGGAGTTGTGGCTTGAGTAGTAGAGTGCTAGTTTTGAGCAAAAGAGGCTCAGTATAATGCCCAAGCCCTGAGTTCAATACCAGGACTGACGAGAGAGAGAGAGAGAGAGAGAAGAAGAGAGAGAGAGAGAGAGAGAGAGAGAGAGAGAGAGAGAGAGAGAGAGAGAGAGAGAGAGAGAATGAGAGAGAGAACGAGAGAGAGAACGAGAGAGAGAACGAGAGAGAGAGTTCTAGGAGGAGAGACCAGCATAACCTAGACACAAATCTGCCAGGACTATCCTGGCCTATTCAGACAGAGAGGCTGCATCAGTGCATGAATCTCTGGTACCTTTGCCGTGGTCTGTGTCCTACTGTGACCTACTCTGGGCATCCAGGCTGTCCAGGAGGGATCTGCACTTCTCCTGGCTGGTGCTGGTGCTGTGGTCTGTCAGGTGCGGGCTATCCCTGATCTTGTGACACACACAGCAGGAGGAGCTGGCTCAGCTGGGGGTCCCTGGAGGAGCTGGCTCAGCTGGGGGTCCCTGGGCCACCCACCCCCTGTGTGGCTGCCCCGTCCCCTACTACCCTCCGGTCCCTGAAGGTGCTTCTCTTCTAGGAGCTCTCAGAAAACTTCCACATTTGCCTCATTTGTTTCTTTCTTCTTTCTTAGTTTTTAAGGTTATCTGTAATTTTTTATTCTTTTTATCTAAAAATGCTTAAACATAGAGGGTACAGTTACATCACTCAGAAAAAAGTACTTTTCCTTTTGAACATTGCCACCCCTCTTTCCCTCTTCCAGTTTTCCCTTCACATCTCACCAACAAGTTGTACAGTTCATTTTCTGCATCGTATCTAGTGAATACCATTGCTGCATTTGTTTGAAATCCAGTTCTCTGCTCAAGATTGGCACTGCCTGGGGAGGAGACCCTATCTGCATTGCTCCCTGCTGCCACCATGTGCCCATGACTCATGCTGTGGCTGCTGTGCTCACTGAAATTTTGGAAAGGCTCAGAGGTGAGCAGGAAAAGGTAAGAGGAGGCGCTGGCTCCATCTTCTCTCCACAAGTGTCTGCAAGGAGCCTCCAGGATCAAGAGAGGGGAGGAGAGGGAGAGGTAGAGGCCCTCAAACTGTGTTGGGCTTAGAGATGTTCGTGCAAGGGTATGAATGAGCGAGTATGTACATGCAGCAAGCCAGCCAAGACTCTCTTCGTTGGGAAGCTTCCAGAATCCCCCTACCTGGCTCTGTCTTATCTTGGCCTCAAACATTAAAATCAGCCCTGTTTCATCCCAGCATTTCCAAGTGGACCCTGCTGTGCTCTGTGGATGTGCTGCCTGTTACAGCTAGACTACAATGTTGAGCTGCCTCCTCCAGGAAGGCTGCTGGGACACACTGCCCTCTGACTGGGCTCTCCTCACACCTAACCTGCCTTTCCTGTGTGCTTTGCCTCTCTTACCACCATGCTCTTACCACCTCCCTATGGGCTTTGGTGGGAAGGCTGGAGCAGGTGCTGCCCAGGCTGAGGTGGGCCCTGCCCTGCCTGCCTGTCAGGCTGCAGGCTGCAGGGCCTCACTCTGGCCACTGGGTGTCCTCTGCTGGTTCAGCTGGGCACTGCCACTGCTTCCCACAGAGTCTCCAGAACTTCATGGGTAGAAAGAAGCTCTTAGCCTGTCCCTCTGTCCCTCCTCCCTTCCTGACAGCTCCTCTGTGCTCTAGCCCTCCTGGTCCTATGCTAGCAGCCCCCATCCTCAGCACCCTCTGTCCACACACCCTTCCCCATGGCTCTATAGCTCCCTGTCCTGAGCATCTGTTTTCCCCACTCTGCCTGTCTGTAGAACCAGAGGCCATGAAGCATTCCCCCTGATGCTGAGGGCTGCCTCTCCCAGCTCAGTGTCCTCCAAAGTCTTTGACACACATCACCTTACCCCTGGGCTACCCTAACCCTGTCTGTGACCACTGTGTGCTGTGGGGAGTCCAGCAGGCCCGGGAGGGCCCTCACCACAGGCCATGGGGACTCAGTCCTTGCACCTAGGAGGCCTTGCTCAGATGCACCCTCCTCCCATCTGCCCTTGTCCCTCTGGAACCTGTGTCCACTCTGCAGACTTGATGTCACACACCCTGTTCCCAGAGGAGACTCAAACCTCTCTAGATCTGTATCCCACATTGGCCATCCTACTGTCTTCCTGCTGGGCAGCCCTGCCCCTGAGGGCCACACTACATGGTCCTCACAGCCCATTTCCTCAGCTCCCTCCCTCAAGGAGCTTTTCACACTGCCCTGCTTCCAAGCCCAGCTCTTCCTTCCCTTCCCACAATGTTCGTCCCCTCCCCTTACCAATGGTGTCCAGTGACACCATCTCCACACTCTGTGTCTGCCCATCACCCTCACTGCTGTAACCCAGCATGCAGAACAGTGCTGGGCACACAGTTCCATTTGTAACCTAATCAGTCTTTACAGGTACCTACCGACTTCTGGCTAGGTGCTGATCACATGAAGGTGACCCAGACAGTTCTCTGAGAGTTAGATGTGCATGCAGGTAGCTTTTCCTATTTGCCAGCCCTTATTAAACCTGGGGACTCATACACTGAGCCACAGCACCCCCTCAATCTTCTTCCAGCTCCCTTATCCCATGGAGGCGCCAGGGATTCTGGGGGCATGATACAACTTTTACCTCACTGCCCCTTAGGGCTCCCAAGAAACTGCTGGAAAAATCAGATCTGCTTTGCCTCTAGCCTCGTGATGTTGATAAGATATTTCTGGTCCTCAATTTCTCTATCTGTGAAACAGGGAGATGACCCCAGTTCAGTGTACCCCTCAGGCAGGGCTAGATGCTTCAGAAGAGCAGACACGTTCTGACAAAGTTGCCAATGAACACGGAGAGGGCGGGGGCGGTTGCCTGACCGCTGGTCATCCCATGTCAGAACTGCTGAATGCAAACATGGAGACTCCCTCCTGTTCAGCCTGTGGGGTTGTGTGGAGGGGGTGGGCTCTATTAGTATATAAGCAGATGGGATTGACCCAGATTCCAGGTGTACAGCACTCTGTACCCTAGCTTTCCTGATACTTGGAGGCCCCTGGCTGCAGGCAGCTGCTACTTAGTGAGCCAGACAGCCCAGCTGTCCTGCCTGGCTCTGTGCTTGTTCCTGGCTGATCGTGGTTCTGGGTTTCAGCACCAGGGTGCAAAACTCTCTTCCTGCCCCATGGGCACCCATGGCTGTGGGTGGCCACAGTGGCCACTGCTGCCCTTGCTGCTGCTGCTGCTGAGCCCGGTGAAGGCTGAAGCCCAAAAGGAGCTGGATGAGTCTGGAGACCAAGAGCAGCTGGACAGACCCAGAGAGGGGCTGAAGCTCGCCCGACCTTGGGAGATCCATGGCTGGCCCACAACCATCATATACCGGCGCTCTGAGGTGCGGGCAGGCTGGGGGTGAGGAGCCATGTGGATGCCATTTCTTCTCCAGCTTCAGTGTAAGGGAAGGTCTGGAGTGAAATCCCTGTGAGCGTTTGCTCATTTGCCCACTGGCTTGGTATAGTCCTGGGACTGAAGGCATCAAAGTGGGGAGTTAGGATGGCCAGTGCTCCACGGACTCCTGGCAGTTCACAGCTGAGTCTCAAGACAGGATCTGAGGAATGGCCAGGGTGGAGCTGGCTCAATGTGCACTTACATGAGTGCTGAGGGTCATCCACAGTTCCTTTGGGGATGGATGCCATGTTTGGAAGTGTGTGGATCTGTTGTGGGTGATGTCAATGGGGCTTTGTGTGTGTTGTGGAGAGGTTTAAGCCTCACTGAGTCAGCTGGCATCTGTAGTCTCTCTATGTCTTGGGTCTCTTCGGCTCTAGGTTGATTTGTACACAGGGAAGTGGTTTTTCTTTTGATGTCCTTATGCTCCTTTTCCTCCCTTGGGTCCAGAGTGCCTGGAAGATGCCCAACACCTACCTGGTAGTGTTCAAGGAATCCCAAAGGAATCAGATGGAGAGTATTGTCCAACGCCTACAGAGCCAAGCTGCCAGCCAGGGCCTCATGTTCGAAGTGCTACACATCTTCAAAGACCTCTTTCCTGGCATCCTGATGAAGTCGGACAACTTGGGCCCACGGGACCTGGTGAGCCCAAGCTCAGGAGTGCACATGCCTAGGCCTGTGTGCATACCTTGATTGACTCACTCAGGGGACAGCAGACACTTAATGAGTACTGAGGGTCTGTAGCTCAATGATGCCAGTGATGCCAGCCTCCTCAGGCAGCTTCCTTGTTAGCCTTGCCAATTCCTTTAAGGTACGTTGTCTATTCACCCTCATTTTAAGCAGGAGGGATCTCCATGTACACGGGGGAGCTGGGTTCCCAGCTTCTGGTGCACCTGGCCCGTGTCCTTGGGTTGGTGCATTGCAGCCTGGGTCCACAGCTGAGGTGAGAGAAGGATCAGGATGATGCATGTTTGAGGTATGCTCCAAGGACAGGGATGGGTCTGAGCACACACACTCTGCCCTCAATTCCTGCTGGTCCCTTCTCCTGCCCCATTGGCTCAGCACCCAGATGGCACCACCAGGGTTCATAGCACTATGCTCTGAAGACAGGAAAGATGTGGGAAAAGAGTGTACTCACAGGATGGCCAGTGCTGACATCCTGATGTGGACATGGAATCCAGACCACAAGGACTTCCCACACTGTCCAGCCTGACTAGAACTGGCACTGCCTGGTTCCTAGATGAGATGTGGAAGCTGAATCCCTCCTGCCCCTCATGTGGGCTCAGCTACCAGTTGTGGGGGCACTGGTCCCAGCTCCCCCCATTCCCAAGCCTACTAGAGGAGTGAGGACCCTTTGTCTTCTGGTCCATGGAGGGGGCCTTTTGGTTACGGTGGGAACTGGAGGGATCAGATGTGACAAGTGCTGGGTGCTGCTGGCTAAGTGACTCAAGAAATTGAGATCCTGTGTCCTTGGTGTCTGCAGGTCCTGAGGGTGAAGCAGGCGAAGTTCATCGAGGAGGATTCCTTTGCGTTTGCACAGAGCCTCCTGTGGAGCCCACATCTGATTTCCCCTCAGTGGAATCCGGTTCGGAGCACCCTGTGGAACATGCAGTGGATTTCTCCTGAGTGGAACCAGTTTCGTAGCTTCAACCACAGCAGTAAGACCACAGCTGCCATGGCCCACCTCCCCTCTCTGTCCTGGGACCTCACCTGACCCATCTTCTCTCTGTTCTCTCCTAACCCCACTTGGCTGTGCCCCCTCATGGTGTTCTGTGCACAATACCGGGACATTTGCCTAAGGTCCACAATTCTATTTTTTTTTTTTTCAAATTTGGGGCCTTGAATTCAGGGCCTGGGTACCCTCCCTTAGTTTTTTCTGATCAAAGATGGTGCTCTACCACTTGATTCAAAGTTCTACTTCCAGCTTTTGGATGACTCATTAGAGATAAGAACCTCACAGTTTCCTATCCAGGCTGGGTTTTGAACAGCCACCCTCATATCCCAGCTTCCTGAGTAGCTAGTATTCCAAGCTTGAGCCACAAGTGCCTGAATAACCATCTTCTTTTCCGCCTCTTCTCTCCTGCAGACCATACCTGCCTTAAGAAGAAACTGAACTTGACTGTGACTCAGTCTCTGGTCTATATAACTCTCAGTCCTCAAAACAAGACCAGATCTCCAGGGTTTCCCTCATCTAGGTCTCTGTCTCCAGGCCTCCAGGCCTCTCAGGAGGGGGCAAGGAAAATGGCACTGTCTGTGGGCCGGGGGTGTCTCATTGACCCTGAGCTGGGGAAGACAGTAAGGGCACCTACTTGGGAGAGGATCGGGGGGTCTTGGGAGAGGATCAGAGGTTCTGGATGGACCCTGTAGTGTTGGACGAGCCTATGCAGATCTGGGTTTGGTTTGGTGCTGGTCCTCATGTCTGGGGGTGAGCCCAACGCCTTCTCCTTAACCATGGATCTCAGGTTCTGAGGAGCCACCTCCCTTTCTAGGCCTTTCTCTTAGCTGTGAACAGGCTGTGATCAGCCTTGTCCTCCCCACTGTTTAGAGGCTAAGGGGAAGCTGAGGCAGTGTCTTCAGGACTGGAAGGTGGGTGATGGTGGCGGGCTGTCATTTGGCTCTGCCCCAGCTTCCCACCTTTGTGTGGTTTCTTGCTTTCTCCTTTTACCATTCTTTATTTCTGTTTCTCTTTCTCTTCATTGACTTATTCTATTTATTTGATAGGTGGTATTGGGCTTGAACTCAGGGCTACCCATGTGCTCAACTTACTTGTTCACCCTGGCACACTGCCACTTGAGCCACACCTCCACCCTGGCATTTTACTAGTAAATGGGAGATGCAATCTAGAGGACTTTGCTGCTTAGGTTGGCTTTGAACCATTAATGCTCTACATCTCTCCTTTCTGAGTAGCAAGATATGTTCTGTTTTCTCCTTTAGAGTCTTGGGCTTTGCACTCAGGGCCTCATGCTTGCTAGGCAGGTTCTCGACCACTCAAGACATGTATACATTAGTTACTGTTTAGATAAGTTCTCATATTTATGCCAGAACCTGGACCACAATCCTCCTTGTTATAGTTACTGAGTAGCTGGGATGAAAAGCTTGTGCTACTGCACCTAGCTTTGGTTGAGGTATGGTCTTGTGAACTTTTTGCCTGGGCTGGCTTTGATCTACCCATTCTCTGACTCACAAATAACAAGGATTAAAGAAGTGAGACTCGGTGCCCAGCCTTCTTCTTCATTCTTGTGTGAGGCCACTCTGCACTGGATTTAGTGCTACTTGTTCATCCTGCATGAGCCCACCTAGAAAGACCTGTTTTTCAGATAAGGTCTGGTGGTGGTGCTGTCATTTGAATCCAGGACCTCACATTTGCTAGGTTACTACTTAAGTCACACCTCTAGCCTCCAGATAGATAGGTCTAAAAGGACATGGTGTGTCTTTTCTATGGTACTAGTGACTAGCTCTCCTGAAGGTTTGGAGTAGACACAGAGAATTTCCTGCTCCCTGGTGATGCCCATGATGTCTTTGTCCCTTCCTGGAGGAATAAAGACAAGACTAGGAAGCCCCTTCTAGAATCTTCTCAAGGGCTTCGCTGGAGGAGACCCTTTAGGAGCTGTTGGACTGGGATAGGGTAAAGCAGGTCCCGTATGGATGGGGATAAAGAAGGCTGGGCCGGCCCTGCACTGTCCCTTCACTCATAGAGGCCACACAGCACAGCTGTTTGTTATCCTGAAACCGAAACCTTGTAAAAGAAAAGTAATAGGAGGAGATGGGCAGAACTTGGGGTGAGGAAGCCACAAGCCAAGAAATGCCAGCAGCCACCAGAAGGAGGTGCACAAGGCTAGTGAAGCTTCTTATCCAGAATCTTTAGGGGGAATGCAGCATGATCTCTTGATCTTGAATTTCTGATCTCCAGAACTGCAGTTCTGATTGGGCAACAATAGAAAGTGTGCTGCTGTAATTCTGCCTCAAGATTATCAGTAGTAGTAGCAGGTCCCTGAGGCCCTGCTTCCTGGGCTGCTCCCAGCCAATGACAGAGCTCAAGGTGGAGCTGGGCCATTTGAGTTGATAACAAGACCCAGTAACAGGCAGCATGCGATTGGGGAGTTTCCAGACTCTCTCTCATTGGCCATCTACATGGCTTAGGACAGCTCCCTGTCTCTAAGTCTCACTGCCCTTGTCAGTAAAATATTCCCACTAGGAGTGGCTTGGGAGGATTTTTAGATGAAAGACTGCACAATTGAGAAGCAGAACATGCCATCATTGATACATGTGACCCACATATAACATGACACTCTTGGTTCTCCTTTTCTCTACTTGCACAAATGTCATTGTGGGAAGACAAGGATAACCCTGTGGAGGTGTACCTCTTGGGCACTGGCATCCAGCCTAATCACATGGAAATTAAGGGCAGGATCAACATCTCTGACTTTGAGAGAGTGCCTGAGGAGGAGTGGCAGAGCACCAGTGCGCCCAGGACACAGGTGAGCCATCCTTCCCCAGCCCATCCCAGAGGAAGATGAAGACCACCAGACTTGGAGCACCATGGCCACCCTCCCCAGCCATCACCGTCCACCCCCAGTCCTCAGCTGTAGGCAAGGGAGGGCGGGCATTGCCAGTCCATCTGGGGTCTTTGGGAAATCATGGGTGGGGGGTGTCTTTCTCATCTGGTCCTTGTGTTGGTGGAGCAGGAGGGCAATTGTGAAGGCAATGGCTCCTACCTGGCAGCCCTGGTCAATGGCCAGAATGTTGGCGTGGCAAAGGACATCAACATACACAGCCTGCGTGTGCTCAACTGCCAAGGGAAGGGCACGGTCAGCGGCATCCTAATGGGTGAGTGGCAGACCCCAGCAGCAACTTTGGCCAGATGCTTTGACGTATGTGGGGTCAAATAATGAATATCACTGTTGATTTGGAGGGAAGGAGCTGGGGGAAGGCAACAAGCCCCTCTCCAGGCAGTCATCTTGTTCTCAGTCATCTATGTTCTCTCAGGCTTGGAGTTTCTTTGGAAAAAGCTGGGCTCCAATCCCTCCAAGCGCATGGTAGTGCTGCTGCCCCTGGTGAGTGGGTACAGTCAGAGCATCAACGATGCCTGCAAGCGCCTGGCAAGGGCTGGAGCAGTGCTGGTGGCTGCTGCGGGCAACTTTCAGAGCAATGCCTGTGCCTACTCTCCAGCGTCGTCTCCTGAGGTAGGTGCCAGCAGGGCTTCCTGCTCATGTCCTGCCTTGCAGGTTGTCAGAGGGCCAGCATCCCCAAACCTCAGTGTGACAAGGGGTTTGCTAGCCATGCCTCACCCTCAAAGGCCCTGCCACATTACCCCCTCCATCCCATCCTCCCTCTGCTCCATCCCTCTCCTGCTGATTGACATTTGCAGAGCCCCTGCTTTGTGTGGGGCTTGTGTGGGCCTGGCAGTATCGGGGGAGGTCAGGTGTCCCATGTACATGGCTTCTGGGCCCTGGAATGAAGGGAAGGTACAGAGGAAAATGGGCACTGCTGCCCTCCCCTTTCCCTCTCCCTCCTTTTCCTGCACAAAACTTCAGACTCTAGCTCCTGGGGTTTTTCCAGAGATGCTGAACTTACAACCGCCTGCATCCAGCCTGGCTCACTGTGGGTTGCCTCACAGCACTCTGGCTTCTTGATAACAACATTGTCAATTTAGTGTTTTTCTCCCATTAAGTACAATTTCTACAGGGCATCAAGAGTAGTGCCTGTGTCCTGTAGAAGCCCTGGGGCAGGCTAGGATATCAGCTGTGCCCAGGAGCCAGATTTTCCTGTGGAGAAGACACTTACATGGGAGTCAAACAGGAAGTACAGGAATTGATCAGTCTGCCTCATGCAGCCTTTCCCTGAACTCTTTGCCACGTTCCAGGTCATCACTGTTGGAGCTGTCGATTCTCAGATCCAACCACTCATCCAGGGTTCCCAGGGGACTAACTATGGATCCTGTGTGGACATTTTTGCTCCTGGGAAGAACATTGTTAGTGCCTCCAAAGACTGTAATGCTTGCTATGTAACGCAGAGTGGAACTTCGCAGGCAGCTGCCCATGTAGCTGGTGAGTCACTATGCCACTGCCTGGGCCACCAGGATTCCAGCGGCCCCTTTGGCCAGATCCCCCATAAGCTTGGCTATGAGCAAGAAAATCCAATGGGCAGACCTGATGGTGATGGTGCCATTTTGCATCACTAGAATCTGGGGTATAAGTTGGTGTTCACCTGGTAAACACAATGGCCAATACCAAGGCCTAGATGTAGGAGAACAAGATGTGTTCCTTTCTAGGTTTCACTATGCAAGTGATTGCAGGTGATTCATTTTGGGAAGATCACATCATGTGTGCATGTGTGTGCATTTGTGTTCTAAAAAAAGTTCCCAGCTAGGATGGAAGGCCAGGCCATCACCTTGTCTGATTTTTCCTTCCTCCATCAGGCATAGCAGCCCTGATGCTCACTGCCCAGCCAAACCTCACTGTGGCTGAGCTGAGGCAGAGGCTGATACACTACTCTATCAGAAATGCTATCAATGACACCTGGTTCCCCAAGGAGGAGCGATTCAAGACCCCCAACCTGTTGGCTACACTGCCCCCCCGCACTCAGGAAACAGGTGAGCAGGGCAGGTAGGTAGGCAGAGGCCAGCCTGGGTGTGAGAGGCCCGTGTGGCGGTGACAATCCCCAACCTGGTCTACAGAAGGACTGTCCTCCTCAGATAGGACTCCAGGCTTAGGGAAATGATTGCAACACTGAAGTTTTAACTAAAAGTTTCATGTGATATGGAAACTCCTCTCCCTTATGTAAGACTGAATCTTTCTCTGGAGTCTCTGGGTGTCCTGTGCCCCCAGAGCCTCATTACTCATGGCCTTGTTGCAGGTGAACAGCTGTTCTGCAGGACTGTGTGGTCAGCACCTTGGAACATCACTCTGGCAGACCGTGCAGTGGCTGAGTGTGACCCAGAGGAGGAGCTGCTGGGCTGCTCCAGTATCTCCCAGAGTGGGAAGCGGCAGGGCGAGCGTGTGGGGGTGAGCTGCACACTCTGTGTGCCCAGTCCTCTGTCCTCTGGATTCCAATCCCTGTCTCGACTTCAAAGGCCTGGGCAGGGCCAGGTGCTCCTGGGGGACTCAGGACAGACAGCACCCTCATGGGCACAGGAGGGAAAGGACAGCGGTGGCTTCGGCTCTCTGCCTTGCCTAAAGCCATCTCTATGCTGGGTATTTTTGTCTCATGCCTGTTGTTCTAATGACTCAGGAAATTTAGATCTGAGGATTGTGGTTCAAAAGCCAGGCCAGGAAATTTCATGTAGTTCTTATCTCCAAGTAAGTGTGAAGGGGATTTGCAGCTCTGCTGGCAGAGTGCCAGGCTTGAATGATAAAGCTGAGGGACAGCACCTAGGCCATGAGTTCAAGTCCCAATACTGACAAACCCCTTCCTTCTCCCTGCCAACCAAGAGAATCCAAAGTCATGACCCTCAGGTTGGGATGACAGAGGCTCTGTGACTTTAGAAGTTCAAAGGTGCAGAAGCAGCTGATGAGGTTCCCATACCCTGGGTGGCCCTGTGATGGGAAGGGGGCTTAGAGGATATGGTAGGTGAGCATTTCTGTGCAGAAATCAATGTTAGGTAGGTTTCTTAGGAGAGGCCCAATGGGTCAGGGGGCCCGTAGGCCCTGTGCTGCTGTATCAGGTACCCTTATCTCCAGTTACAAGGCATTGTCAGTGTTGGGAAGATTCATCTGAGCTGCACATGGCAGGACAGCCTGCCTGGGACCAAGCAGTGCTGAGTACTCAGGAGCAAGAACTTGAAGAGGGGGTCCCTCTCAGACCAGTTTCTCCAGTCCCGCAACCTGTTCACAGCAAGTTCCAATTTCTCTCGTGGACTCTCAGATTCTAGGAAACAGACGTGTTTGCCTGGCATTTGGAGATAACCAGGTTTCTGCGGTGGCCAGATGCTGCCTGCTCCCCCGAGCCAACTGCAGAGTCTACACAGCTGCTCCAGCCTTGGTGGAGCTGAGGACCTACACCCAGTGCCTGGATCCTGACCAAATCCTCACAGGTAGGGGTCATGCCAGGGTGAAGAAGATGACCTACCTCCTGCTGCTCAGAAGACATGTCCCACACACTTGGTCCCTATGAGTGTGAGCAGATGATATGGGAGCCTCAGGACCCACAGCCAAACAGGATCTGCAACTTGCATGCTACATGGCCTTGGGCAAGTGGCTTCACCTCTCTCTTCCTCTCCTGCCTCTGTAGTGGTGATAAGAAGGGTGACAAATGACCTCTAGCTTGGGCACTGGGAGTTGTTTACCCTCTGTGTGGGTAGGGTGCCCTAGATCAGGCCTGTCAGAGTGGGGAACAGCTCAGGTTGATCCAATCAGTAGCTAGCAAGTTCCTTCTCAGCCCTGTGCCTTAGTTTTCCCTCATTGTGAATGCTCAGCTCTAATCCTGGGACAGTTCCATTCTGGTGGCCACTGTCACCGACCATCACTCTGAAGTCCTTTCTCTGGGCTAGGGACTTTCTTTTTTTGTGAGGAGGTCCAGTTGTGGGGCCTGAACTCTGGGCCTGGATGCTGTCCCTCAGCTCTTCAGCTCAATGCTAGCACTCTACCACTTGAGCCACTGTGCCACATTCAGCTATTTTTTTTCCTGCTTATGTGGTTTGAGGAATCGAACCCAGGACCTCATGGATGCAAGGCTCTACCACTGAGCCACATTACCAGCCCTGGGCTAGAAACTTTCTATTACAAAGCTGCCCAAAAGTGTCTGGAAGTCATGGGTGAGGGCTGAACATAGGAGGTAGGGACTGTTTTTCTTGGTCTGGAGCCATTCTTAGAAGGTGACAGCGGGGAGGTTTAGGGGACAGTGGGAATTATCTTGAATCACTAGGTCAGGGCTGATCTTGGCCAGGTAAGTACTGGGGAGTCTGAGTTCTGGATTAGTAAGGGTTAGGTGGGGTTAGAAGTTGGCTGGATTAGCAGCAGTCAGATGAGCCCAGTGGCTAGAGCCTTGTCCAGGACAAGAGCTCCATGTGGCTGCTGGCCTGGCAGGAAGCCTGGCCTGTGGCAAAGCTCCAGAGCCACAGGCACTCACTGAGTAGCCCATGCCAAGTCCCATATGCAGGTCAAGTTGCCAAGTGTCTTTCCTAAAGCCACAGAGCTGGGAGAAGGGCTCTGGTCCTGGTTACCAGATCCTGGGTCCTGCATGGTTAGTAGTGGGACTTCCCATGCGTTTCTGCTTTAGCTAAGCAGTATCTCTGTGAGTTGCTGCTATTGCTCTAGCTGTTTTACAAATAGGGAAACTGAGACTTGATGAAGTTCAGCAAAGTGCCCACAATTTTACAGCCAGGTGCCCCTGATTCCCTAGCCAACAAACCCAGGCTAATGCCGGACTGCTCTTGGTGATGATGCATGAGGAAAGGACTTGAGGTGGGAGGGGTTTGGGTAAGCAGTGGTTGATCATCTCAGGCCTGGGAACCATGCCCCATGGCTCCACTTCTTTGGTGGAGAGGAGATCATGGAAACTATGGATCAGAGCGGTTGAGCTTCTCTCCCAAAGTTCTACAAGTCAGATCACCAGCAGAGCTATGCTGAAAGTCCTCCTGCTCAGCCCAATGTCTCTTCCACTCAGAGCTGCTCCTGGGTTTCCTTGGCTTTAATCCTTACAGAGAAATGGATGTGGTAAGAGAACCACTATAGTCTTCCACATTCAGTGTGTGAGCTGTCCCTCCTCTGCCCCAGGATGCAGCTCCCATTGGGGGATATATAAGCCTGGTGTCTCCAAGCATTCTTCAAGCCAGCAAGTTTATCAGCCCAGAAAGTGCCTGGGGCACAAGAAGGCCAGTGTCCATGCTTCCTGCTGCCATGCTCCAGGCCTGCAGTGTACAACAAAGAAGTACAGGCGTTTCAGTCCCTTGGAGAAGGTGAAGGGTTGGGGTTGTGGGAGGTCGGGTGGAGATGGCTGGGGCCTGCAGTGCCCAGGGGAGGACCTGAGCACCTGTGCTGTCATGTGCAGTGTGTGTGTGTGTGTGTGTGTGTGTGTGTGTGTGTGCATGTACTTGCACATGTGTTTGTATGAGTGTCAGTGTGAGTGTGATGGGCTTGCTTTTGTTTCTGTCCAGATTAGTAAGGATTGCTCTCCAATGCCCTGTCCCCCTTTAAGGATAGCACAAATAAATATGGCATAAAGAAATGGATTGCTAAAACTGGACACAGTAATATAATGCTGTACCTGTTTCACCTGCTCTTGAGAAGGAACAAATAGGAGTTCAGTTTGAGGCCCACCTGGGCAAAAAATAAAATAAAATAAAAAATAAAAATAAAAAAGAGATTCTATCTGAAAATTAATTAAAGCAAAAGCAGCCAAATTGATGACTAAAGTGGTAGAGAACCTGCTTGGCACTCATGAGTTCAAACCCCAGTACTGCTTGTTTTTTTTTAAAGCACCTGTATTCATAACTATTCTGGAGACTGAGATCTGAGGATTGGGGTTCAAAGCCAAGCTTGGCAAGAGAGATTATGAAACTTATGCACTTAATTAACTGCCCCCAAAAAAGCTTGATCAGGAGCTGGGTTCAGCTCTGGAGTTTAAATGCCAGGGTTGGTGTGTGTGCACAACAAAAAAACAAAAGAAACACAAAAAAACCAAAGCATCACTTCTGCGTTTCACAAACCTACTGGGAGTTCTTCAGGGCTGGAATGCCTGAGCAACCATGGAAGGTTGGAGGAAGAAGGAAGCTCTCTGAAGGGAGGGCAGGTCACACTTGGACTCTTGGAGTCTGAGAGCTAGCCTCTAGAGGCCATGGCAGGAGGAGTTTGGGACCTGAGGGTGGTGGCTCTGGTCTGGGATGAGCTGCAACAAGGAGTGGAGGGCTGTTGTACGGTCTTGTGGAGCTGCTGGGGGGATGGAGTTGCCATCACTGGGTGGGGAAGGCTGTGGGAGGTGTGGCTTGTAGGGAAGTGGGAAGTGGGAAGGGCTTTGGTTTGTTGAGATGTCTGTCTGGGCTGCAGTGTCCTGATAGGCTGGGGTTGAAGCACTCTGATGGAGTGGTGAGCAGTGTTGGAAACAGCCCTTTGGGGTTTGAGGGACAGAACCAAGCCAGGTGTTCACACTTTGGTCCCCACTGAGGGTTGCTGGGAGGGACAGTGTAGCAGATGGCTTAGCAACCTGACTGTGCATGGTGGACTTAGGCTTAGTTGTCCTCTTTGGGCTCTGGCAGGTCACCGTGAGTTGTGATGCAGGCTGGACCCTGACCAGCTGCAGTGCCCATCCTGAGACCTCAGTCACCCTCGGAGCTTTCCCTGTGGACAACACGTGTGTGGTGAAGCACCAGGACACTGAGGAAACAGGAGGGACCAGTGAGGAGTTTGTAGTAGTCACCGCCATCTGCTGTCGCATCCAGCTCTCTGGCCAGCCATAGAGTGAATGAAAGACCTCAACCTGCTGGGTGGTATTGATCAGGGCATGGTTGCGGGGGGTATATGTATCCTGAGGGAACTTGGTCTCATTTTGGGTGCCCCTCCCTGGGAGAAGTACAGGAATACTCCCCATTAGGAGCAAGGAGGGGGTAGATTTAACAGCAAGAGGGGCTCCTGGCAGACCTGCTAGAAGGCTAGTGACAAAATCACCTTTCACATACATTTGGCTCCAGCCTGGGGGAGGCCCTTGGACTAAGAAGAGCCAGTGTTAGCAGGAACAAATGAGGGTGACCGGTGTTGGGGACTCCTCAGGACTTCTCACTTTATAGAAACTTCTTTGGACTTCCTGATTGAGTGAAGCAGCCCCAACTAGGACAAGAATATCTCAAATGGCCATAGCGGCATGCCTCACTTTCTCTTTGCTATCCTCACTCTGTTCCACCTCTAGCTATGTCCCTGACTGGGATCAGAGAGCAACAGATTACACCTCCATCCCTAGTTCTTCCACCCTCCATTCTGCCCTATACCACATATACTAGCAACCTTACTTTATAGAGCAAGAAACAGGGCCTGAGGGAAAAGGCCCTGCCAAGCACAGTGAGGTGATATAAGGGGAGCTGGCAGGTTGGGCAACTTATTGCTGCAGGAAACAGTGTATGAAGGCAGCCAGAGCATGGCCTGCTTGCTCTAGGGCTGCTGCCTGTGTTGCGGGGTGGAGGGGTGGTGGTGGTAATGGGCCTATTCTTATGGTGGTGTCCCTCACGGGGGCTGGGTGGACATGTGAGGGGTACAGGTGCCATGTGTGAGGTTTGGCTTCCCACACGTGAATAACTATCCAAATAAACTAACACTGGTCTATCCTTTGGTTCTCAGTTGCCTTTGTGTGTCATTCTGGGGCTTGAACTCAGTACCTGAGCACTGTTCCTGAGCTTTTTTGGCTCAAGACTAGAATCCTACCCCTGGAACCACAGTTTTACT
This sequence comes from Dipodomys merriami, assembly GCF_024711535.1. NCBI lineage: Eukaryota > Metazoa > Chordata > Mammalia > Rodentia > Heteromyidae > Dipodomys > Dipodomys merriami. Next base: position 651,956 of record NW_027204937.1, read on the forward strand.
TCCAGGTTTTTGAGATAAGGCAGACTTTCCTGCCTGGATTGGAACTGAGGTCCTCAGATCTCAGCCCCTTGAGTATCTAGGGTTAGAGGCATGAGCCGTTGGCACCCAGTTTTCTGTGGCCTTTTTAAGGCAAGCTGATTTTCTGAGCTGTTTTGCTTTTGTGACTTGATATTTATTGCAGATTTTGTCACCATTGTTATTTTTAATTGTATTTGAGTGCGAAGGAGAGCGCTTGGCTCAGCTGGGACTGGTAGGGGGACTTGGATGTCCCTCTGGGTACTCATCTTACAGGAATGTGGTGATTGTGGATCTGTAACCACACTAAGACCTACACACAATTGTGGTGCCTCATCCTAGGATCTGCTCTACCACTGAACCAAAGTTCCCAAGCCCTTTCCCATCCCAGATCCCTGTCAAGAGGATTGTGCCAAGCACAGGGAATGTACATGGAACCCCCTGTTCACAAACCTGCAGATGCTTCTAAGGAGTCAAGGTTCTTGACTTGAATCCAAGCCTGGAATGTGAGTAGCTTTCCAACTATCATGCTGCCACAATTACTCTTGGTGTCACACTGCAGCACAAGTCCCCTGCCAATGGTGGGATGGTATCTGCCAGGTCCACATGACCCCAGAGAAGAATAAGGACTAAGCATGATAAACCTCTTTTCCAGGGCGTCTTCTATTTTAGCCTGCAGTGATCTCTCCTGGAAGTAGGTGGCACTCTCTTTCAAGTTTCTGCAGCACATCTAGAGCCATATAAACTAAGAGCTTTCCAATTATTGGAAAGGAAAGTTTCTGAGTTTAAGGAGACTCCAAGTGACAAGACTTTGGGAGAGACTGGGTAAATACAGTCCCTATTATTATCTACTCTTCTATCAGGGACCCCTAGTAAAACTCATTCTACTTATTTCAGGCTGCATTTTAATCATTATTGGGCAGTGAATTCCATCCAGTTTAGAAGAACACTGTTCTGCCAGACCTCCCTATAGAATTCACGCAGCACATGGTGTCTCTGTCCTTTTTACGAAGATAGTTATTCCATTCACTGTGGGAACTCCTGTCCCCAGCTAATGTTGGCAAGTGTCACTATTTTAGGCAATGTCTACCTCTGCTCAGGCAGTGTAAAAATGATGGGATTTCAGCAGAGGCAAAACTCCTGCCAACCAGTCTTCTGACAATTCAGTGTCACCTGTGGGAAATGCTCAATAGTCAAGGGATGATAAAGGCTCCAATGTGAGATTGGGGTCTCCAGTTCCACCATCACCTCCACTTGCCCCTTTCATGAAGGCCCAGGACCTACCCCAAACCAGCAGGAATCAACCTGTGCCTGAATAGCTTCCTACAGAGAGTTGGTCTCCATGATCAGAAGGAAGCGCCTAGCCTGCAGGGAAGGAGAAATATGGAATAACACTAGGAGAGGCCTCCTGTGAGCAACCCAGGTCACAAGGAACGGGAACAGAGCAGGAAACCTAGCTTTTTAGAGGGGTGGGTGGTGACATGATTTGTACTGGATAGTGACTCCTTGGGAAAGCATTGAGCAGATTATGTAGTTCCTGCTTGATTTGTAGACTTTGTGAAAGATTATAAAACATCATAAAAATTGGCAGTGAAAGTGACAACTCTTCCAAGGGAAGCCTATCACAATTGATCTTTGTGGAATGACCTTGAACACAGTCCACAGCAGGTGTGTTGACTGCAGCTAAGGATAATAGTGTGGTTGCTAGCAAAGCAGAAATGATGCTCATTGTAGCAACAATGTAACAATTAATCAAAATGCAGAGTGCACAGTGATCCATGTAGCTACCCAGGAGGACAGATGGCAGGTGCAGGGTGGAGGGCATCGTTTCCATAGGAAATAAGGGACTGGAAGTGGCAATTTCACTCCTGAATTTGGGCTCCTGAGTGCAGTTGCTAGTAACTACATCCCAACATATATCATTGCCAAAATTTCAATATGTGTCTCATACCATCTTACAGCAAATATGGGTATGGAGAGAAGCGTGTGTGTGTGTGTGTGTGTGTGTGTGTGTGTGTGTGTGTGTGTTTGTGTGTTTTTGTGTGTGTGTGTGTGTGTGTGTGTGTTGGGGGTTATAGCAGAGCATATTGAAAATCAACTTTAGAATGTCACATTCAAAAATATAAGAACATTGGAACCACTCCAATTCCTCCACTCATATGTGTGCTTAGGAGGCACAGTTCTCTACAATCATGGTCTTCTGTTTCTTGGGTGTGGGGCTGGTTGCAGCTTACAGCACTTAACTGGAGCCATGGACCACAAGGGACTTTTGCAGGAGGACAGTGGAAGAAAGGGCTATTCTAAGTGCAAGCAGGGAAGTCGTCACCTTTGTCATGTGGCCCCACAGATGGAAAGCCAACCAGAAAGGCACTTTGGGGCTGGTTGGGCCTCTTTGACTTGGCAACTCTAGCTGACAGTGGCAATCTGGCATTTCCCAAGGCTCCCAAGCTCTGCACACAGAGGGGGTGAAATATGGCAGAAAGTGTATCTAAACATATGAAAGAGGGCTGAAACTGAGCAATTCAACATAGAAAAGCTACACAATAAAGGAAAGGTCTGGCTGAGCGCCGGTGGCTCTCACCTATAATCCTAGCTCCTGTGGAGACTGAAATCTGAGGATCATGGTTCATAGCCAGCCCAGGCAGGAAAGTCCGTTAGAGTCTTATCTCCAATAAACAAATAGAAAACCAGAAGTGGCGCTGTGGCTTAAGTGGTAGAGCAATGGCCTTGAGCTGAAGAGTGCAGGGACAGCACCCAGGCCCAGAGTTCAAGCGCTATGACCGACAAAAAAAAGAAAGAAAGAAAAAGAAAAAAAGGGAAAAGTCTGTTGCCATTCCTTTCCCACTGCCCTGGGCCGCTGAACCTGACTCAAAAACTTGTGGGTGTTCAGTCACTCCTAAGGATTTCTAAGGATGTCACTCTTACAGCTTTCCTCCTTATAGTATTAGTCATTGAGGAGAAATAAACTTTCAAGGTGACTATCAGCATTAAAATTATAATGAGACTCACAAAACTGTCTCTCCGGATCCAGATAGTATAGTCAATGCTAAGGACCACAGGAGTTATGATCAGGTAACAGCAAATGATTGAAGGTCACATGGTTTAAGACCACAGTTTATTCAATGTCTTCAAGATAAGTTTTAAGAAGTCAAACTGGATAAAAATTGTATCTGAAAGTACTTTTAATATCACTTAAAATATGTTTTGTGAGCAACCCATAACTTCTTTAGGATGAGGGCCAAAAGATTACAGCTGGTACTTCCGAAGAACATGACATTTTTATTGCTCTTTTCAGTCTTAATCATATCAGAAAGTACCTCCAAGAGCTTAGTGAATGTTCCAGATTTGATCCTGATAGCATTTGCTCAAGGTCCAAGCCTAAGCCCAGAGCTCCCAACCAGGCCCATGGGCAACTCTATATGGAGAGGGAGACATATTAAACACAAATGTCCTTGTAAATGCAATTTTTCAGCCACTACTTTACAGCAAAAGGGAGTTTTACCACATTCTTTGCATCATTTTAAATGGGATATTCCCACTCAACATGCTACAGACATTTAAATTTGCCCCCCCCCCCCACCAAAAGGCAGCTTGCCTGTCTCCTGTATTATATGAAAACAAGGGAACTTTGCCTTTTGGCAATGGTGATGGTGATGATGAAGGTGAAGATAGTGATGGCAGTCGTGATGAGGGTGGTGATGGAGGTGGTGCTGCAGGTGATTGTGATGGTGGTTGATCTACTGTTAGTCCTGATGATGACAGAGGTGATGGGAATGATGGGAATGGTGTTCTATGTGGTGGTGATGATGGCGATCACAGTGATGATTAAGTGATGGTGGTACTATTTTGTTTGGTGGTGGTAATAGTAGTTATGGTGATAGAGTTGGTGGTGATGATGATGGTGATGGAGATGACGGTGATCGTTGTGTTGATGATGGTGGTTGATGTAAGGTGGTCTTGATGATTATGAGGTAATCATGATAGAAGTGATGGTGATGGTGGTGGTGGTAAGGGTGAGGGGATGATGATGAAGTAGATGATGGAGGTTATAATGATGATGGTATTGATGATGGTAGTGATTATGTTGGTCATGGTGATAGTGGTGGTGGTGATGATGATGATGATGATGGTAGTGTTTGAGCGAGTCATGAGCTAATTGGGAGAACAAACAACTTCTCTGAAGGTGAGAACCAGCTGGCTACAAGGGATCCTGGTATGGTACTCTATGTGTTCATTTTTTGTTTGGTCATCTTAGGTCAATGCGCATGTGGGTTTCTGTTGGGCATGATGATGGTGCTCTGAGTACCAATGGGCAAGGCCAGCCCCACGGCCCAGAAGAACTGAGAGAGGCTCTGGGCAGAGGGGTGACTGTCTTGGGCCAACAGCAAGGACCTGGCAGAAGGAGCCTCACCCATTCTCCTAAACCGTAGTCTCCTTCTGACCAGTCCTACTGCCTCCTTCATGACTTCCCTCCCTCTGCATCCCCCACTGCTCAGCCACTGGAGCTGGACATACAGAGACGGCTGCATCCTGAGAGTTTAGGAATGGGCTGTGGGCACACCTGCATCCATGTGCTTCTGTTTCCCCCACAGTCTCTGCACCACCAAGCACATGGCAATGACCTGCTTTCCACTCATTCACTGAACATATAGAAACTGCTGGATTCTGAATGATAAGAACAGGCTGTGGAAACCACTGCTCCATCCACTTTTCTGTTTCTGCAGTCTGTGCACCACCAAATGCAGGACCTGCTTTCCACTCATTCACTGCCTAGAATGAAGGACCTTCTGCATGTCAGGTTTGGGATGAGACCTCTGGGAAATGAATGATGAGACTTGAGTTCTAGGGCAAATGGTCTCTCACTTGTTGCTGCCCCTAGTGTTGGAGAGAGTGAGTGCACAGAGCAAGTCTGGGACAGCCACAGCCCACCATTGGAGCCATGCTCTGAACAGCATCTGCTTGTCAAATGGACCCCAGCTAAGTCCAGCTTCTTTTCCTGGGCACCCAGGGAGGTCTACCGAGGGTCTGGGCTGTGTGGAAGCAGCTGTGTTCAGATGCACAGGCTGTCTCCCTTTGTCTCTGCAGGTTGCCTTTGTGCCTGCTGACTCTGACTTCCAAGGTGCCCTGTCCCCAAAGGCACTAGGCCTGCTGGAGAGCAGACTGTCTGACTTGAAGAGGTGAGTGCAGGGGTGGCCTCGTCCCATCCTCCCATCAGGCGGAGAATGAAGGAAGCAGAGGGGAAAGTGTCCAGTCCAGTGGGGGAGCAGTATCTTCTATTTTCTCTCATGACCCAGGTTTCACTTTGCCTCTCCATTTCCTGAGAAAAACCTGTTACACATCATGGGCTGTTTCTCACTCTTGCTCTGGGAACTAAGTATTAATATTCCCATTGTACAGAATCTGAGACTCAGAGAAATAGAGTCGCCAGCCCTAAATCTCATGGGGAGTGATGGATAGACATGGAGCCTGAACTCAGGCCTGACGTGGTTCTGAGGCACAGGCAAGAGCACCCTGGCCTCCACTGACCTCTGGCTGTGTCCCTAAGGACCAGGCTGCAGGCCTAAGGGGAGTGGGGCTCAGCGAAGCTAACTTGGCTGGGGAAGCTGAGAGCACTGGCATGTTCTGCTCCTGACAGAGAGTTGGCCATCTGAGAGGCAATGCAGTGGATGTTTCCCAGGAGAGCTGTGCAGCTGTGCACTGAGAATAGGACGACCATGGTTTCCTTGTCACATGGGTTTTCTAGACACTTCTTTGTCACTGCCTGGTCCTGTGATCTTGGGTAGTACAGTTTATCTCTGACCCTCACGTCCCACAGGCTACAGTACAGTGACAGAGAACAGGACACCAGCCCAGCTCCAGCAGCTGGGTTGGTGTACTTTGGGTGCATTCCAGTTTTAATCTCTGAGGCCAGGTCTCCTCACTGGGCCTCTTGCATCACAGGGAGGGTCAGAGGAGCTCACTACCAGAGCCTGGCAGCCCAGGTGTACACAATAATTAAATAATTCCCATGGTCAAAGGAAATGACCATGTCTTCCTGGAGCCTCAGCTTAGAGTAAGGTCTGTAACCCCATGCACCTCCATGGAACTGGTCTCCATTTTCTCCTCATACCCTGTGGTTCCATGGGAGACAACAAGTGAAGGGAACACAGGACTGGAAGTCAGACTTGGGGTTTGGCCCCAGCCTTGCCACATAATTTACTCACTCTGTGAGGCCTCAGCCTTGTATCCCATGAATGGGTACAGGGAGATCCCCTGGGGGGCTCTTGGTGAGATGTGTGGGATCTCATGCCCAGGGCACACAGCCAGGGGAGGACACTGAGGCTGGTTGAGTGTATCAATGCCCACCTGGGTGTTCTCTCTCTGTCTCGCTCTCTCTCTCTGTCTCTCTGTCTCTCTCTCTATGTCTCTCTCTCTCTCTGTCTCTGTCTCTCACTCTTTCTCTCTTCCCTTCATCTCCTTATCCCTCCCTCCCCTCCTTCCTCTTTCTCTCTGGGTCCTCAGTCCCCAGTCCCCCCATGTCAGTTTGTGGGAGGAAGTCACCTATGACCAGAGCCTGCCCAACTTCAGCCATATCCAGATGAAGGTCATGGGTTACAGCGAGGACCCCCGCCGGCTGCTGACCGCTGAGCTGAAGTTGGGAGTCAGTGGGAGAGGAGAAGGTGGCTCTCCTGATGCTCAGAGCTGAATGGAGGCTGCCATGGTTGTCTACAGGAGTTTGGCCAAGAATGAACAAGAACTTACCCGAGCTCAGGGAAGGCAAGTAAGCAAAGGAAGGAGGAGCTGTGGGGTCACTGAGGATGGGCGACACATGGGAGTAAGAGGCAGACAGCAGGGGATGTGGGACACGCAGCCAGCAGCAAACACACAAGCAGACTGTGGGTCAGAGGGGGCTAGCTGCAAAACTAGCTCTTTGGCTGTGTCAACTTGGCAATTTTCTTACTCTCTGGAGCCTCAGTTTCCCCAATGCAATAGTCATTCCCACTACCCAGCTGTGTTGTGAAGCTTGGAGTAATACATTTCTGATGCCTGGCACACAGTAGGTTCTTGCTTTCTCTGGATGTTTGTCATGAGTGCTGGAGGACAAGGAAGCAGAGGACGTGAGTCCACTGCTGTCAACCTCCCAGTGACCACAGGCCCGGCTGTCCCCCTGCACGCCTGTGTCTGCTTGCTTGTGACTGAGCTCCTGACTCGTCCACTTGTTTAGTCATTTCACTGTTAGAACCTGGCACAAGCTCCCTTCTAGGCCTGTCTGGCCTCCAGACTCTGCAGCTCTAGTCTAGTAGTTAAAATGCAGAAGATAATAGAGGGCCCCTTGAGGTGAAGGGCTGTGAGGGACCAGAGGACAAGGGGATGGCTGGAGATATGGATGACAGAAGGTATCGTCTGCACAGCAATCTAACAGTCTTGTTTCTTGAGCATCTGCCACATGCTGGGCATTGTGCAGTATACTTTGCACGTGGTTTATTAGCTTTGAGACTCAGAAACAGGCTCAGCAGTGCGTACTCATTTCTCCTCACCTTTCAGGGAAGGATGCTGAGACTCAGAGAGGTGAGCTTTCTCTCCTCAGGCCTTGCAGCTGGTGACTGTGATCAGCTGATCTGACCAGGCAATCTGACTCAGGGTGACTCTTGACCTGCTACTTTTAGCCCCTGCATCCTGCTGGCCTGTTCCTTAGCCCCTGCACCCTTGCCTTCCTTCCAAGATGAGCTGGACATGGGCTCCAGGGAAGGCAGCAGCCCTAACTCATCTCCATCTGACAAGGAAGAGCTGTGCCCTAGGCCACAAAAGTTCCAGCCCCCACATGGGCCCACTGGACCCCTTCCAGACTTTGCCCTAATCGATGACACCTCCACATTGGATGTCATAGCTGCCCCAGAGAAGCAGGCCAGGCTGAAGTCCAACAACAAAGCTGGCAGCCATCTCTGAGGACAAAGAATGATGCTGTAGTTCCAGGCCTCTGATAGACCCAGGAGGAAGAAGAAGACTTATCTTATAGGCTGCAGACAGCCCCAAGAACAAGTGGCAGGGCTTTGAGTCTGACACACATTCCAGATATAGAGTATGATCCCATACGTGTCTCTATTGCAGAAGTGAATAAGAAAAGAATGAAAAAGATTACCCTGGGATGGCGGGATTCTCCTTCAAGTATCCCATGTAAAAAGCATTACATGTAGATCATGATCACAAAATAACAGTTTGCATTTAGAAAATGCTAGTAATTCTATTTTACAGAAATAAACATAATGATAGGTCCCCAGAAAGCAGTTTATTTCTGGGCTCCTGTGAAGCCATGGAGACCAGAGTCAAGCACCCAGTGTGGCATGGGCCCTTGTGGATTCTGCTCTTCTCAGGAGTTTTGAGGAAACTTCCCTACTTGGCTTATTTGTCCCCTCCCCCCGCCCCCATTTATCTTGCTCGCTGAGGCCACCTAGTGTCTGTGATTCATGCTGTGGCTGTTGTGCTCACTTTAATTTTGGACAGGCTTAGAGGTGAACAGGAAAAGGGGAGTGGAGGCCCTGGCTCCATCTTCTCCCCACAAGCTCCTACAAAGAGCTTCCAGGATCAAGAGAGGGGAGGAGAGGAACAGGTAGAGGCCCTCAAACTATGTTAGGCTTAGAGAAGTCCATGCAGGAGTGTGAATGAGTATGTATATGCAGAAAGCCAGTCAAGACCCTCTTCTATTCAGAAGCTTCCAGAATCTCCTTACCCAATACCTTATCTTGTCCTGGCCTCAAACATTAAAATCGTCCCTGCAAGCTCCACTCGAGCATCTCCAAGTGGACCCTGCTGTGCTCTGTGGATGTGCTGCCTGTTACAGCTGGACCACAATGTTGAGCTGCCTCCTCCAGGAAGGCTGCTGGGATGCACTGCCCTCTGACTGGGCTCCCCCCACACCTAACCTGCCTTTCCTGTGTGCTTTGCCTCTCTTACCACCATGCTCTTACCACCTCCCTTTGGGCTTTGGTGGGAAGGCTGGAGCAGGAGCTGCCCAGGCTGAGGTGGGCCCTGCCCTGCCTGCCTGTCAGGCTGCAGGCTGCAGGGCCTCACTCTGGCCACTGGGTGTCCTCTGCTGGTTCAGCTGGGCACTGCCACTGCTTCCCACAGTCTCCAGAACTTCATGGGTAGAAAGAAGCTCTTTGCCTGTCCCTCTGTCCCTCCTCCCTTCCCTCCCTTCCTCTGTGCTCTAGCCCTCCTGATCCTTGACTAGCAGCCCCCATCCTCAGCAGCCTCTCTCCACATGCCCTTCTGACAGTTAGAAGTGCAGGCAGCTTTTCCTATTTGCCAGCCCTTATTGCGCCTGGGCACTGAGCCACAGTGTCCTTCTCTAGCCTCTTCCAGCTCCATTGGCCCAAGGAGGAACCTGGGGTTTCTGTGGACAAAATGCAACCTTTACCCCCCTGCCCTTTGGGGTTCCCCAAAACAGCTGGAAAAATCCAGTTCTACTTTTCCTCTAGCCTCATGTATCTGGCCGTCAATTTCTCATTCTGTTAAACAGGGAGATAACCCTAGATCAGTGTGCCGCTCAAGTTGACTTCAGAGGAGTAGAAATGTGTGACAAAGGTGCCAATGAACACGGAGAGGGGAGGGGACTGCCTGACCCCTGGTCATCCCATGCCAGAACTGCTGAACGCACACATGGAGACTCCCTCCTGTTCAGCCTCATCTGACTGCACAGGAGAACGGTACTATACATATGTGCCGGCACGTGGGGATCTTTAGCTTTATGAACCTCTCCTAAGGTCCACTAGAACTGAGGGCTTGGTGGTTGAGGTGGTTCAGTTAGAAGGAGGTGGATTTTTGGAGGACAGGGCCTATGGGAGGCCCTTTAGGCACTGGGAATGTACCCCTGGAAAGGACTGTGGGACTCTCTTCTATGTTCCTCTCTACCCCTTCTCTTTCCTCCTCTTGCAAACTCTTCCTCTTCCTCCTCCTCCTCTTCATCTTCCTCTCCTCTCTCTCTGTCTCTGTCTCTGTCTCTGTCTCTGTCTGTCTGTCTGTCTGTCTCTCTGCCTCTCTCTGTCGGTCTGTCTGTCTGTCTGTCTGTCTGTCTGTCTGTCTGTCTCTCTCTGCCCCCATGGAAACTGTGACCTTTTTTCTTCCTCACAGCCACTGCCATCGCTATCTTTGTTGAGGTAGCTGCCCAAAGGGGAGTTGCAGACACACTTGAGTTGCCAACAGGCCACAGGAAAGAGAACTTCCACCTGACGCTCTTAGCCAACAATTGAACACAGCAGCTCTTTTTGTGACAAAAAGGTGGTGCTTCGTGGAAAGGAGCGAAGGAGTGCACCTCCCTCCTCTCCATGTCACTGAGGACCCTGCTGGTCCATGGCTGGTCCAGGGCTGGTCCTGTGGTTCTTCGGAGGCTCTGCAAACAGGTGGGAAGGGCAGCAGCTGTGAACCCCCAAGGGCCCAGCTCAGCACTGAGAATCTTCTGCTACCTGCCAAACATGCTCAAGCCTCTGGGGAGAGCCCCCATGGGCTGGGCTGCCAGTCCCTTCTTTAACCCTTCTGCCTAGTGCTTTCTGGATGCTTGTCCCTTTGGGCTCTTAGCCATGTGCTAAGAAATCTTTACAAACTCAGTTGCTTGCAACACTGAGATGTGACTGCATCTCTGTGTCATCTTAACCCAGGCTATCTCTCTTTGTGGAGGCCTAGGTGGGGTTGGGATGCAGGGCACAGAAGGATAAGGGGGAGGCCAGAGAGTGATCCAGGCTAAGTTTAGAGTGCTGGGAGGAGATGGGTGGGAAGTGAGGACTCCTCCATGAGACTGAGTGGAGTCACTCACAGTCACATCGAGGGAACCCTGAGGGGAAGGTGACAACTCAAGGTGAGAGACAGAGACCTGAGGGCAGGACTCTTGTCCAGTTCCATTAGGATTTGGGACTTTTTTCGACACCCGCCACTCACTCCTTGGGCAAGGGCCATCTGACAGAGTGTGGAGGGCAGGATGAGACTGAAACCGCATGCTCCAGGCCTGCGGGTGTGTGTGGAAGGGGGTGGGCTCCACTAGTATTTAATCAGATGGGACCGTCCTGGGTTCCAGGTGTACAGCCCTCGGCACCTAGGTCTCTTTCCCCCGACTGGGAGACACTGGGCTGCAGGTGGGCCCCACACCGTGAGCCAGACAGCACGGCTGCCCTGCGTGGCCGTGTGCTTGTCCCTTCACGGGTCCTGGATCTGGGTGTCAGTGCCAGGTGCACATCTCTCCTCCTGCCTGATGGGCACCGACGGCTCCGGGAGGCTGCGGTGGCTGCTGCGGGCCCTGCCGCTGGTCCTGCTGCTGCTGCTGAGCCCTGCGAGGTCCAGAGCCCACGAGCAGCTGGACATAGACAGGGAGAGCTTGGGGCTCACCCCACCATTGGAGAACCAGCATGAGCCCAAACCCATCATATACCGGAGTTCTGAGGTGCGGGGAAGGGGGGGTAGTGAGGAGCCGCGTGGATGTCCTTTCTTTTCTGTCCTCAGTTTCCCCAGTGTAAGGGAAAATCTAAAGCGAAGATCCCAGAGAGCCTTTCCTTCATTTGGCCACTTGCTTAGCATGGGGCAGGAACCATAGGCACCAGATGGGGGGATAGGTTAGCAGAATCTGCCAGGACTGGCAGCAGTGCATGGCTGCACGTGGAGGCAGAGGGTCGGGGGAGCGGTGGGGTGGGGCTAGGGCTTGTAGTGCACTCAGACCGCCTGCCTGAGGTCTGGCTGCGGTCCCACGGTGGCCGGGGTGGGCGCCAGCAGCAGGCATGGTGTACACAGGTACTGGTGATGTGTCTGGCTGCTCAGAGGGGATGAAGGGGGGAAGGAGACTGGTAGATCACAGCTTGCAAGGCCCCAGAGAGATGGTTGTCACAGTCAGGCAGCTGCTGTCTCCTCCTAGCCACACCTGACTTGCTCAGCCTCTGGGATGGAATGGAGAGACCCAAGGGGCCTGTGCTGGGCCACAGGCTGCCAGGCCCTTGATCTGCTTCAGAGCACTTTTGCCTTATTCACTGGGTCTCTTGCCACCTTTCCAGGGATCTTGTGGGGCTGTGGTGCGGATAATAAGCCATGAGCTCAGCATGGTGCACTCCAGTCATCCCAGTGTTAGGAAGGCTGAGGCAGGACGACTGTGAGTTTGAGGCCAGCCTGGCTTCAAAGCAAGACAGTGTCTCAAAAAATTAATTAAAATAAGTAGATAGATCATTAAGAGGGCATTTCCAATCATCACTGCCCATCCTCTGTCGCCCCCCCATATCTATTGTACAAGGCTGAGTGTCCTATCCTAAGAGGTGCACAAGCAGAGGCTGGACAGCCATTGGGACCAGGTAGCAGAGGGTGTTCATCCCTGGTGGGAGTTTGTTCCAGGAAGTTCCTCAGGTCCACATGTTCATCCCATGAGCACTTTGGTGGAGTCAGATATAGAATGCATGTGTGAAGTGTGTTGGGATTGGAACTGAGGGCATCGCCATTGCTAGGCAGACATCCACCACTGATCATCCCTCCAGCCCCTTGGTGCTCTCAATGTCTTATTAGCATACATGAGTTGTCTAAAGGGGTTTCATTGGGGGATTTACATACATGCATAGGATGTGCTTGGATCCAATCTACTGCCTCTATCTTGTTCTGGCTATTTTTCCTTTAAGGTCAATGGAGCTGGGATGGTAGGTGCCCACTACCATGTGTACCAATTGGCTGAGATGGGCCCATTAGGAGCTGTTGGACTGGGACAGGGTAGAGCAGGTACCATATGGATGGTACACAGCAGTCCCTTCACTCATAGAGAGGCCACACTGGCCCAGAATGAGGACTTCTTTGTGTTTTTCAAGTAGAAAATCATTTTCAACCTATCCTTCCATTACAGTAATGAGAAACCAAGGCCCACAGAGCCTCTTCTCTCCCTGTGGAAGCGGCCTTGCTCTGATTCCCTGGACGTGGTGTGATGTGGGTAGAGCAGTCTCTGGAATACAGAGACTCTGAGGCACAGGATGGTTAAGTGGCTTGCTCCTGGCCAATAACTGTTGGGTGTGGTAGGACTCAGATCCATATTTTCCTGGCTCTGAAGTCTGTGAGGCTTCTTGGGCTGCTTCTGGTGAGGAGAAATGGAGATGTGTTAGACTGGGAAGGAGGTTGGGACACTGGGTTGACTAGGAGCGATGGCTTTTAGACAAAGCTGCAGGGGTGACCAGATCTGTCTAGGGCTTGGAGAGCACATCGGTGCGCTCCCCCAGGGGCCTGTTGCTGAGGGTGACCTACAGTTTCCCTAGGAAATGGATGCCTTGTTTAGAAGTTTGTGGATCTGTTGTGGGTGATGTCACTGGGGCTTTGTGTGTGTTGTGGGGAGGTTTAAGCCTCACTGAGTCAGCTGGTATCTGTAGTCTCTTATGCCCTGGATCTCTTTGGCTCTAAGTTGATCTTTAGACAGGGACGAGGTCTTTCTTTTGATGTCCTCATGCTCCTTTTCCTCCCTTGGGGCCAGATTGACTGGAAGGTGCCCAACACCTACCTGGTAGTGTTCAAGGAATCTGAGAGACAGCAGATGGAGAGTATTGTCCACCACCTTCAGAGCAAAGCTGCCAGGCGGGGCTTCATGTTCCAAGTGCTGCATGTCTTCAAAGACCTCTTTCCTGGCATCCTGATGAAATCTGACAAAGTGAGCGCACTGGACCTGGTGAGTCCCTGCTCAGGCATGCACTTCCCTCTGCTGGGGAAAGGCCTGCACTCACCCTCTGGTGGACACTCAGGAGACTGCAGACACTTATTGAGTACTGGTGCATCTCTAGTTCAGTGATGCCAGTGATGCCAGCCTCCTCAAGCAGCTTCTTTGTTAACCTGGCCAATTACCCTAATAGTACTTTGTCCATTCACTCTCATCAAAGCAGGAGGGATCTCAGTGCAGAGGGACCACATGGTCTCAGAGGGTAGAGCTGGACCCCCAGCTTCTGGCTCACCTGGCCATTGTCTTTGTGTTGGTGCATTGCAGCCTGTGCCCGCAGCTAAGGTGACAGAAAGGTTAGGGAGAGCCCAGGAGGGTGTGCAAGTGGGGTATGCTCCAGAGCAGAGAGAGGGATGAACACACACACACACACACACACACACACACACACACACACACACACTATGCCCTCAATTCTTTCTGGTGTCTCTACCCTCTCCCATATCCTCCAACTTCTGCATTGGCTTAGCACCCAGTTGCCACCATTAGGGTTCATAACAATGTGGTCTAAAAAAGGAAATATAGGGGAAGGGAGTGAACACCCAGGATGGCCAGTGCTGACATCCTGATGTGCACATGGAATCCTGGCCCAAGGGACTTCCCCCACTTTCCAGCCTGCCTAAAACTGGCACTGCCTGGCTCCCAGATGAGATGTGCAAGCTGAATCCCTCCTGCCACTCATGTGGGCTCAGCTACCAGTTGTGGGGGCACTGGTCCCAGCTTCCTCCACTCCCAAGCCTAGGAGAGCAGTGAGGACCCTGGTTTGTCTTCAGGTCCATGGGAGGGGGACTATGGGTGGGCCATGCTGGGGGCACTGGTGGGATCAGGTGCAGAAAGTCCTGGGTGCTGCTGGTTAAGTGACTCATGAAATTAAGATCCAGTGTTCTTATTATCCGCAGGTCTTCAGTCTGAGGCGGGTGAAGTTCATCGAGGAGGATTCCTTTGCCTTTGCACAGAGCCTCCTGTGGACCCCTCATCTGATTTTCCGTCACCGGAACCAGATTCGGAGCATCCTGTGGAACCTGCGGCGGATTTCTCCTGAGTGGAACCAGTCTCATAGCTTCAACCACAGCAGTAAGACCACAGCTGCCATGGCCCACATCTCCTCCCTGTCCTGGCACCTGGCCCCCTGCCTGTTTTCTCTCTGTCCTCTCCAAACCCCCTTTGGACTGCGCCCCCTGCTGGTACTCAGTGTACAAGATTCTTATTGTGCTTGAATTTTGTAAAATTTGGGGCCTTGAACTCAGGGCCTGGGTGATATCCCTTCATTTTTTTTCAGCTCAAAGGTAGTGCTCTACCACGTGAGTCACACGTCTACTTCCAACTTTTTGCTGGTTAATTAGAGATAACAACCTCACAGACTTTTCTGTAGGGTAGGTTTTGAACTGCCACCCTCAGATCTCAGCTTCCTGAGTAGCTAGGATTACAGGCCTGAGCCCCTGATGCCTGAATAACCACCTTCATAATTCCTTCTCTCATCTTCTCTCCAGCAGGCCACTCTTGCCTGAGGAGGAGGCTGGACTTGACTGTGACTTACAGTCTCTAATCTCTATAGCTTTCAGTCCTCAAAATAAGACCAGATCTCCAGAGCTTCCCCCATCTAGTCTCCGGTCTCCCCTGGCCTCCAAGCCTCTCTGCCCACATTTCCTTCTGCCTGTGCAGAGAGAGGCAGAGGAGTAGACTAGGAAAATAACTATATGGGGAGTGTATGGGTGTGGCATCCCAGTGTCACTGAGCTGAGGAAGGCATTAAGGGAACTTGCCTGGGAGAGGATCAGAGGTTCTGACTGGACCCTGCAGTGTTAGACAAGCCTGACACAGATGCCTGGAAACGACTTTGCTAGATAATCAGAGATGGATTCTAGAGGACGTGTCTGCCCAGGCTGGCTTCACACCTTTAATGTCCTAGATCTCACCTTCCCAAGTAGATAAGAGGCTTGAGACACTGATACTCAACTTTATTCATTTTTTCCCCTCCTTTACAGTCTTGGAGTTTACACTCAGGGCCTCCTGCTTGGGAGGCAGGTCCTTTACCAGTTGAGCCATTTACATAGTAGTTATTTTCAGATAAGTTCTCATGTTTATACCAGAAATATGAGACCTATGCCACAATCCTCCTTGGTTTGGTTGCTTAGTAACTGGGATGACAGGCTTGTGCTACTGCATCTAGCTATTGGTTGAGATGAGGTCTTGTGAACTGTTTGCCTGGGGTGGCCTTGTACCTTGATGCACTGGTCTCTGACTCACAGATAGCAGGTATTATTGATGTGAGCCACTATGCCGAGCCTTCCCTTCCTTCTTGTGTGAGTCTACTTGAAATTGAATTTAGCACCATTGGTTCATCCTGGATGATCTTTCACTGGAAAGATCTCTTATCCAGAAAAGGTCTGGTGGTGGTCCTGGAATTAGAATCCAGGGCCTCACATTTATGAGGTTATCACTGAGCTACACCACTAGCCTCCAGGTAGGTCTAAAAGGATCTGTTCTGGGGCCACTAGTGACCACCTCTCCTGCAGGTTTGGAGTAGACAGTCTGTTTCCTGCCCCCTAGGGATGCCCATGATGACCTTGTCCCTCCCTGGAGGAGTGGGTAGAGTCTTCTAGAGTCTTCTCAAGGGCTTGGCTAGAAGAGGCCATTTAGAAGCTGTTGGGCTGGGACAGGATAGGGGAAGTACCATATGGTCAGCTATAATGTAGGCTGGGAGTATCAGTGCTGTCCTTCATTAATATAGAGACCAAGAGCACAGGTGACCAGCCTGTTTGTTATCCTCAAACCTAAACCTTGTAAGAGAATGGAGATTAGAGGAGGAGGTTCTGTGGAGATGGGTAGAACTTGGAGTGAGTTGGCTTGAAATCTCGGAAAGCCAGCAACCAGCATAAAAAAGAGGACAAGGTCATGGAGGCTTGTTATTCAGAAGCTTCAGAGGGAGTGTGGCATGGCTGATCATTTTACACTAACTGTAGTTCGAGTTGGTCAGCAGGACAACCATAGAGCTTGTGCTGCTGTAATCCTGCCTCAAGAGAACCAGTAGTAAGAGCAGGTCACTGAGGCCCTTCCTCCTGGGCTGCTCCCAGCCAATGACAGAGCTCAAGGTGGAGCTGGGCCATTTGAGTTGATAACAAGACCCAGGCAGCATGCTATTGGGGAGTTTCCTGATTCCCTCGAATTGGCCACCTACATGGTTTTGGACAGTTTTCTACCTCTTATCTTTATTGTGAAAATACTGTACAGAGGGGTTATAATTACATGGGCAAGATAATGAGTACATT
Organism: Dipodomys merriami; assembly: GCF_024711535.1. Classification (NCBI taxonomy): domain Eukaryota; kingdom Metazoa; phylum Chordata; class Mammalia; order Rodentia; family Heteromyidae; genus Dipodomys; species Dipodomys merriami. The sequence continues at coordinate 668,926 of NW_027204937.1, forward strand.
TCTTATCAAGCATTATAGCTTCCTCCTTTGTTTCCCCTCCCCATCCCTTCCCATACTTCCCCATCCTGTCCTCCACCCAGTCATCCCCACCCCATCAAAATTGTAAAGTTTGTTTTCAACATAACGGCTTGTACATCTCTTGTCTCACTGGCCTGGTCAGTAAAATATTCCCAATAGGAGGTAGTGGGAGGACTTTTCGAAGATTAAGTTCATGTACAGTCCTTGAAACAGTGTGCATAACTGGTAAGCAGAGCATGCCATCATTGATACACATGACCACCTATAAAATCATCCTTCTGGTTCTCCTTTTCCTCATCTCGCGCAAATGTCACTGTGGGAAGAGAGGGACAACCCCGTGGAGGTGTATCTCTTGGGCACTGGCATCCAGCCTAATCACATGGAAATTGAGGGCAGGATCAACATCTCTAACTTTGAGAGAGTGCCTGAGGAGGAGTGGCAGAGCACCAGTGCGCCCAGGACACAGGTGAGCCATCCTTCCCCAGTCCATCCCAGAGGAAGATGAGGACCACCAGACCTGGAGCACCATGGCCACCCTCCCCAGCCATCACCGTCCATCCCCAGTCCTCAGCTGTAGGCAGGGAGGGTGGGCATTGCAGTCCATCCGGGGTCTATTGGGAAATCATGGGGTAGATGGCTTTCTCATCTGGTCCTTGTGTTGGTGGAGCAGGAGGACAATTGTGAAAGCCATGGCACCCACCTGGCAGCTCTGGTCAGTGGCCAGAATGTTGGCGTGGCCAAGGACATCAAGATACACAGCCTGCGTGTGCTCAACTGCCAAGGGAAGGGCACGGTCAGCGGCATCGTCATGGGTGAGTGGCAGCTCCCATTCTGTTGTCTTTCCATCTGGCCATGCGGGGAGGGGCTTCAGCCAGGGAGGAGCAATGTCTCCAGACCCAAGAGGGCATGGTAGCCTCTGCCACAGAGTACCAGTGGAGGAGCGGCAGAACCCTCAAGGTTGCCAGTGCAGGTGGAGAGACTGAGGGCTCAAGGGAGCAGAGACCCAGCCCAAGTGAGCCCCTGTTCCTTGCTCCTTCTCCATTCCATGTGCTCTGTGCTTGCAGAATTCTGTGTCATTTGTCATGTGGGTTTAGATCTCCACAGACCCTGAGGAGACAGAAAGGAAGCCAGTTTCCCCTCCAATCATGGTGGGGCTCATTTCTCTTAGTTTGGCTCCATGTGTCACCTTGGCTGAGAAGAGTTGGTAGAGGAACCGCCAACCCATTTTTCAGATTGTCCCAGTTTCTTCATCCACTGCATGGAGAGGAGAGGTGGGGCCCGGGTCTGAGAGGTCCTGCTGAGAGCCAGGCCTGTCGTGGCCATGGACAGGGAAGAAGGAGGGAGCTCTGCACAGAGCTGCGGTGGCCAAAGGCTGAGCCAAGGGCTCTGGACGCCACACCTGGGGCTGGCAGGTGACATCCATTAACAGTTAGTGAAACCATCTAGAGAGGGCGACTTGTCCAGGCTCACAGAAAAGAAACTGGCTCACAGAGAAGATACTGGGTGGAGGCTGACTGACCTTCCCCAAGAGCCCAGGCCCCTGGTCAGATGCTCAACTGCATGGAGTCCAGAGGTACACACTGCCCCAAATCTTATTCACAGAGGCTCCAGCTTTGTGTTCCATTGCAGGCAGGGATCAAGAGTTCCTCGCTCATCACAGTGACCCCTGTGCCTGTCTCAAGCCTCTGCTGATTGACCTTGGCCTTGACCTTTGATTCCCAAAGGTGATGAGTGGAGGGAAGGCTTTCATGCTGGGCCTGGCACAGGGAAGAGCAGCCCCTCTTTGGAGTCTAAGTCATGGCATCAACTGGCCAGAGCAGGGCTCACACAGAGGAGCTGTCACCTCCACCACAATCAGCAGTTCCTCTGTGCACAGTGACTGAAATGAGATGTGACTGAGCACAGAGCTTTGCACAGCGCAGCGGTCTAATAACTACAGCTGTGACTGCCCTTGTCACCCCCACTGCCATGCCCACTCCCCCTCCCTCGTCAGCAGCTGTCCTCTAGGCATGGCAGTAAGATTCCAACTCCTCCCTTGGCCACCGAGGCCCAGATCCAGGAGTGGCTGAGGAGTATGTCCAGTTACACCAGGTAACAGCAGCAGCTAAGCCTATGGGGCTGTTTTCAGCAGGTTTCTAAGGTGGAGGGGGGATTAGAACCCAGGTCTCCAGGCCATGCTGTGTGGCCAGAGGGAGCCCCATCCTCCTTGCATGGCAATCAGCTGCTCTTGGAACCCTGAAGACACCCAGAATACCTGTGCCTGTTTTACAAATGGGGTTGCCAGCTGGCAGCAGGCAGCCAGGACAGGCTCAGGTTCCTGTGGATCCAGAGCTCTGCGAGACCCTGGAACCAGGCCTAGAGTGTGGTGAGTGTTTGTGAAGTCTGCCTTCATTCTCAGAATGCCAGGCTTCTACCTCAATAGCCGTTTCCTGGAAAAGTGTAAGAACAGGTTGTGTGAGCATCTTTTAAACAAGGCATCTAGAGAGGCAAGCAAGGGAAGTCCTTGATATTGGCTGGTTTGAAGCTGCAGTTGCAATTAATGGCTTCCATGTGCACACATGGGACACGTGTGTATGTATGTGTTTCTGTGTGTGTGTGAGAGAGAGAGAAAGAAAGAAAGAAGGAAAAAAAGAAAGAAAGAAAGAAAGGAAGGAAGGAAGGAAGGAAGAAAGAAAGAAAGTAAGAAAGAAAGAAAGAAAGAAAGATAGAAAGAAAGAAAGAATAAAAGAGAGAAAGAAAGAAGAAAGGAAGAGGGGCGGTGATTTAAGGAGTGGTCTTTTTACTTGGCTGGTGAGCCTGCAATCTGCAGGGCAGGCCAGGCAGCCTACAGATGCCTGCAGCAGCTGACTGCAGTCGTGAATCAGTAGGTTTATGGAGGCAGAATTCCTTCTTCTGAACCATCATGTGATTGAGCAAGGCTTACTACCTTAACAAAAGTCATTAAAATGAAGAGCAATTGATGTAAATGTTAGCCATGGTGTGTGTGTGTGTGTATGAGTGAGTGTGTGTGTGTGTGTGTGTGTGTGTGTATGAGTGTGTGTGTGTGTGTGTGTGTGTGTGTGTGTGTGTATTAGCACTTAGATGCATTTGACCCAACATAGGGTCATCACTGCTTTTTTGGAGGGAAGGGGTTGGAAGGAAGCGTGTCCCTCTCCAGGCAGTCATCTTGTTCTCAGTCATCTATGTTCGCTCAGGCTTGGAGTTTCTTTGGAAAAAGCTGGTCTCCAATCCCTCCAAGCGCATGGTAGTGCTGCTGCCACTGGTGAGTGGGTACAGCCAGAGCATCAACAATGCCTGCAAGCGCTTGGCAAGGGCTGGAGCAGTGCTGGTGGCCGCTGCGGGCAACTTTCAGAGCAATGCCTGTGCCTACTCTCCAGCGTCGTCTCCTGAGGTAGGTGCCAGCAGGGCTTCCTGCTCATGTCCTGCCTTGCAGGTTGTCAGAGGCCCAGCCTCCACCCCAAGTGTGAAAAGGGTTGGGGCTAGTACTGCCCTTCCTTTAAACCACATCCCTACACTCCCCCCCGCCCCCCCCCCCCCCGCATGGAATCCTCCACCTGTGCCATGCCTCCCCTCCTGACTGACATTTGCAGAGCCCCTGCCTTGTGTGGGGCTTGTCTGGCAGTACCAGGAGGAGGACACCTGTCCCACTTCCCCGATTTCTGGGCCCTGAAATGTGGGGAAGTTGCTTCACTCTCCCTCTTCCCCTGAGACTGGCCCAACAGGCCTACAGAGATGCTGAACTTAAAACCACCTGTACCCAGCCTGGCTGATTATGGTTTGCCCCACAGCGCTCTGCCTTCTTGATGACATTATATGTTTAGTATTTGTCTCCCTATTATGTACATTAAGCATGGGGAGCACTGTCTATATCCTGTGGATGTCCTGGAACAGGACATGGAATCAGCTGTGCTCATGAGCCAGATTTTCCTCAGAAGGGGACATGTGCATGGGGCTTAAACAGGTAGTATAGGAGTCAATCAGTCTGCCCCTGAAGCCTTTTCCTCAGCTCTTTGCCACATTCCAGGTCATCACTGTTGGAGCTGTCAATTACCTGGACCAGCCTTTCACCCAGGGACCTCTGGGGACCAACTATGGATCCTGTGTGGACATCTTTGCTCCTGGGAAAAGCATTGTCAGTGCTGACAAAGACTGTACCATTTGTTATGTAAGAAAGAGTGGGACCGCGCAGGCCGCTGCCCATGTGGCTGGTGAGTCACTATGCCACTGTCCTGGCCACCAGGATTCCAGTGGCCCCTTTGGCCAGATCCTCCATATGCCAGGCTTTGCGCAGGAGGACCCAATGGGCAGACCTGATGGTGATGGTGCGCTTTGCATCGCTGGGGTTTGGAGGTTAAACAGGAGTTCACCTGGTGAACACAATGGCCAGTTCCAAGGACAAGCTTTCACTAAGCAAGGGATTGCAGGTGGCTTCATTTTGGGAAGATCACATGATGTGTGCATGTGTGTGGATTTGTGTCCTAAAAGGAGTTCCCAGCTAGGACGGAAGGCCAGGCCATCACCTTGTCTGACCTCTCCCTCCTCCATCAGGCATTGCAGCCCTGATGCTCACTGCCCAGCCAAACCTCACTGTGGCTGAGCTGAAGCAGAGGCTGCTCCACTATGCTATCAGCAATGCTATCAATGATACCTGGTTCCCTGTAGAACAGCGAGTCAACACCCCCAACCTGGTGGCTGCACTGCCCCCAAGCACCCAGGAAACAGGTGAGCAGGGCAGGTGGGTAGGCAGAGGCCAACCTGGGCTATGAGAGGCCAATGAGATGGTGACAGTCCCCAACCTGGTTGACAGAAGGACTGTCCTCCTCAGATAGGACTCCAGGCTCCAGGGCATTGTTGTAACTCTATAGTTTTACCTCAAAGTTTCATGTGGTGTCTTAGTTTCTCTCCCTCACCTCGGGTTGAACCTTTTTCTGGAGTCTCCCAAGAGCCTCCTTATCCTGTTCTTGTTGCAGGTGGACAGCTGTTCTGCAGGACTGTGTGGTCAGCACCCTGGGGCTTCAGGCTGACACACGCTGCTGAGGCTCACTGTGACCCGGAGGAGGAGCTGCTGGGCTGCTCCAGTTTCGCCCAGAGTGGGAAGCGGCAGGGCGAGCGTGTGGGGGTGAGCTGCACACTCTGTGTGCCCAGTCCTCTGTCCTCTGGATTCCAATCCCTGTCTCGACTTCAAAGGCCTGGGCAGGGCCAGGTGCTCCTGGGGGACTCAGGACAGACAGCACCCTCATGGGCACAGGAGGGAAAGGACAGCGTTGGCTTCGGCTCTCTGCCTTGCCTAAAGCCATCTCTATGCTGGGTGTTTTTGTCTCATGACTGTTGTTCTAATGTCTCAGGAGGTTTAGTTCTGAGGATCGGGGTTCAAAATCCAGCCCAGTCAGGAAATGTCATGTGGTTCTTATCTTCAATTATGCGTGAAGGGGAGTTGCAGCTCTGCTGGTAGAATGCCAGACTTGAATAATAAAGCTGAGGGACAGCACCTAGGCCCTGAGTTCAAGTCCCAGTACTGACACACCCCTTCCTTCTACTTGCCAACCAAGAACATCCACAGTCATGACCCTCATGTTGGGATGACAGAGGCTCTCTGAACTGAGAACTTCAAAGGTGCAGAAGTAGCTGATGGAGTTTCCAGACCCTAGGTGGCCCTGGGAAGGGTAGGGGGCCATGAAGGCGAGGTGGGTGAACATTTCTGTGCAGAAGTCAATGTTAGGGAGGTTTCTCAGGCGAGGCCTGGTACGTCAGGGAGCCCATAGGTCCTGTGCTGATGTCTCAGGTCACCTTGTCTCCACTTGGAAGCCATTGTCAGTGTTGGGAAGATTCATCTGAGGTGCACATGGCACCAGAGCCTGCCTGGGCCCAACCAGTGCTGAGGACTCAGGAACCAGAACTTGCAGACTGGGTCCCTCTCAGACCAGATTCCCCAGTCCCCAAACCTCTTCACAAGTTCCCATTCCTCTCTTGGACTCTCAGATCCTAGGAAACAGACGCGTTTGCCTGGCATTTGGAGATAGTCAGGTTTCTGCGGTGGCCAGATGCTGCCTGCTCCCCCAAGCCAACTGCAGCGTCCACACAGCTGCTCCAGCCTTGGTGGGGCTGAAGACCTACACCCACTGCCGGGATCCTGACCAAGTCCTCACAGGTAGGGGCTGGTCCCGCCAGGATGAGTCAGAGGCACTGCCTCCTGCTGGTCAGGAGCCTTGTCCCACACTTGGTCTCCATGAGTGTGAGCAGCAGATTTAGGAGCCTCAGGATTCATAGCTAAGCCAGATGTGCAACTTGCATGCCATGTGGCCTTGGGTAGGTTCACTTTTCTCTCTGTTTACCTCTCTCTTCCTCCCCCGCCTCAGTGACAACGATGAGAGGGATGGCAGATGGGCTCCGGCTTGGGCACTGGGAGCTGTTTACCAGCTGTGTGGTGGGGAGCCATAGTTCAGGCCTGTCAGAAGTGGGGCACAGCTCAGGTTGATTCCAACTGCCACTCAGTAGCTGGCAAGTTCCTTCTCAGCCCTGTGCCCTAGTGTCCTCATTGTGAATGCTCAGCTCTAATCCTGGGACAGTATACTTTCTGGTGGCCACGGTTATCGGCCATCACTCTGAAGTCCTTTCTTTGGGCTAAGGACCTTCTGTCAAAACTTGCCCAGGAAAGTGTCTGGAAGTCATGGGTGAGGGCTGCACTGAGGAGCTAGGCACTGTGGATCTTGGGCTACGGCCATGCTCCGAAGGTGCTTGGTACAAGGTGGGGCTTAAGGGGCTCTAGGAATTATCTTGAATCACTAAGTCAGGGGCTGATCTTGGACAGCTAAGCACAGGGGAGTCTAAAGGCTCTGGAATAGTAAGGGTCAGGTGAGGTTAAAAGCTGGCTGGATTAGAATTCTCAGCAATCAGATGAGCCCAGTGTCTAGAGCCTTGTCCAGGACAAGAGCTCCATGTGGCTGCTGGCCTGGCGGGGAGCCTGGCCTTTGGCAAAGCTGCAGAGCCACAGGCACTCACTGTGTAGCCCATGCCAAGTTCCATTTGCAGGTAAATTGGCTGAATTCATTTCTTAAAGCCACGTAGCCGGGAGAGGGGCTCTGGTCCTGGCTACCATAACCCTAATGTGGGCAGAGCCCGGGTCCTGCATGGGCAGTACGGGGACTTCCCAGGCATGTTCTGCTTCAGCTAAGCAGGAACTCTGTGAGTTGATGATATTGCTCTGGCTGTTTTAACAAATAGGGAAACTGAGACTTGATGAATTCCAGCAAGCCAGGCACACTATTACAGCCAGGTGCCCCTGATTCCCAAGCCTACAGATGCAAGCTCAGGCTGATCTTCTAGCTGGTGATGGATGGGGAAGGGACCTGAGGTGGGAGGGGGGTTGTGGTGAGAAGCGGCTGAACATTTCTGGCCTGGGGATCCTGTCCCAGGGCTCCCCTTCTTTGGTGGAGAGGTGGCCATGTGATTCCCAGTAAACTATGGCTCAGAGCAGTTGAGCTGCTCTCCCAAGGTCCTACAAGTCAGAGCTAAGCCAAAAGTCCTGCTGCTCAGGCAATGTCTCTTCTACTCAGAGCTGCTCCTGGGTTTCCCTGGGTCTGGATCCTAAAAATAATGTACGTGATGGAGGGAAAGGGTGTCCGGCATCCCAGGGTGTGAGCTGGCCCTCTTCTGTTCCAGGCTGCAGCTCCCATTGGGAGGTGGAGAATCTTGGTGTCTTCCCACATACCACACCTAAGAGAGGTACTAATCTGCCCAGACGGTGCGCGGGACACAAGGAGGCCAGTGTCCATGCCTCCTGCTGCCATGCTCCGGGCCTGCAGTGTACAACGAAGAAGTACAGGCCTTTAAGCCCCTTGGAGAAGGTGAAGGGTTAAGGTTGTGGGAGGTGGGGTGGAGATGGCTGGGCTGTATCCTCTTGGGGTGGTCAGTGCACAGTGGAATATCTATGCACCTGTGCTGTGTGTATGTGTGTGTGAGTGTTGTGGCTTGATTTTGTTTCTGTCCAGATTGGTAAGGTTTGCTCTCCAGGTGCCCTGTTCCACTTTGAGGATAGCACACATAAACAGGGCATAAAGAAATGCAGTGCTGGGCTGAGAATGTGGCTTAGTTGTAGAGTGCTTGCCTAGCACGCATGAAGCCCTGGGTTCAATTTCCTCAGTACAACATAAACAGAAAATGCCAGAAGTGGTGCTATGGCTGAAGTGGTAACGTGCTAGCCTTGAGCAAAAGAAGCTTAGGGACAGTGCGTAGACCCTGAGTTCAAGCCCCAGAACTAGAGAGAGAGAGAGAGAGAGAGAGAGAGAGAGAGAGAGAGAGAGAGAGAGAGAGAGAGAGAGAGAGAGAGAGAGAGAGAGAGAGAGAGAGAGAGAGAGAGAGAGAGAGAGAGAGAGATATGTATTGCTGAGGATAGACACAATACTGTGCTTTTTATACCTGCTACTTATAAGGAAGAAGTGGGATCTCAGTTTGAGGCCTACCTGGGCAAAAAGTAATTGAAAAACAACAACAACAAAACCATCTAAACAAATAAACTGATATGCTGGTACAATTGGACTAGCAGCTCTCTCTCTCTCTCTCTCTCTCTCTCTCTCTCTCTCTCTCTCTCTCTCTCTCTCTCTCTCTCTCCCTCTGTCTCTCTGTCTTTGTCATTGTCTCTGTCTCTGTCTCTCTGTCTGTCTGTCTGTCTGTCTGTCTCTCTGTCTGTCTGTCTGTCTGTCTGTCTGTCTGTCTGTCTGTCTCTCTCTCTCTCTCTCTCTCTCTCTCTAAGTACCATAGGTAGGAGGACTGCACATAATCTGGCCCACCTGTTCCCAGATTGTATTTGAAAAATAAGTATAACAAAAAAGACCAGAGTTATGACTCAAGTGGTAGAGAGCCTGCTTAGCACTCGTGAATTCAAACCCAGAATTTCCTTAAATAAAACAAAAAAGCAAGCCAGGAGTCTGTACTCATACCTGTATGTCTATACTCAGGGAGCTGAGATCTGAGGATTGGGGTAAAAAGCCTGTGGAGGCACGGAAGTCTGTGAAACTCTCACCTCCAATTAACAGCCTCAAGAAGTCTGAAGGGGAGCTGAGGCTCAAGCCTGGATTTCAAACCCCAGGATTGGCTGTCTGTCTCTGTCTCTGTCTCTGTCTCTGTCTCTGTCTCTGTCTGTCTGTCTGTCTGTCTCTCTCACAGAAACACTTAACAAATGGTGTGGGAGTTGTTCAGGGCTGGAATGCCTGAGCAACCATGCAAGGTTGGAGGAAGAAGGAAGATCTGTGAAGGGAGGGCAGGTCACACTTGGACTCTTGGAGTCTGAGAGCTAGCCTCTAGAGGCCATGGCAGGAGGAGTTTGGGACCTGAGGGTGGTGGCTCTGGTCTGGGATGAGCTGCAACAAGGAGTGGAGGGCTGTTGCAAGGACTTGTGGAGCTGCTGGGGGGATGGAGTTGCCATCACTGGGTGGGGAAGGCTGTGGGAGGGGTGGCTTGTAGGGAACTGGGAAGTGGGAGGGGCTTTGGTTTGTTGAGATGTTTGTCTGGGCTACAGTGTCCTGGTAAGCTGGGGTTGAAGCACCCTGAGGGAGTGGTGGGCAGTGTTGGACACAGCCCCTTTGGGGTGTGAGGGGCAAAACCAAGCCAGGTATTCACAGTTTGGTCCCCACTGAGGGTTGCTTGTAGGGACAGTATAGCAGGTGGCTGAGATCTGACCATGCATGCTGGACCTGGCCTTACTTGTCCTCCCTGGACTCTGGCAGGTCACCGTGAGCTGTGATGCAGGCTGGACCCTGACCAGCTGCAGTGCCCATCCTGAGACCTCAGTCACCCTGGGAGCTTTCCCTGTGGACAACACATGTGTGGTGAAGCACCAGGATCCTGATGAAACAGGGAAGACCAGTGAGGAATTTGTAATAGTCATCGCCATCTGCTGCCGCATCCAGCCTTCAGGACAAGCATAGAGTGGATGGAAAGACCTCAACCTGCCGGGTGGTGCTGACCAGGGCAGGACTGGGGTGGAGACTCTTGCCCTGAGAGAACTTGTTCTCACCTGAGTGCCCTTCTCTGCCAGAGTTACAGAAAGGGCCCCCATTAGGAGCAAGGAAGGGTTGTTTGACAGTAAGCGTGGTTCCTGGCAGACTTATGAGCAAAGTCACCTTTCATGTGCATTTGCCTCCAGGAGTTGACACGGGTCTGCAGGAGGCACTTGGATTGAGAGGAGCCAGTGTTAGCAGGAACAAATGAGGGTGACTGGTGCTGGGGACCCCTCCTGGTCTTCTCACTTTGTAGAAACTCCTTAGGAATTACTGATTGAGAGAGCCACACCAGCTAGGACAAGCGTGTCTCAGGTGACCATAGGGCCATGCCTCAGTTTCTCCTTGCTATCCTTACTCTACTGCACCTCCAGCTATGTCTCCGACTGGGAGCACTTGCAGTAGAGGCTGACAGATCATATCCCCATCCCTACTTCTCCTGATCCCTGTTCTGCCCTACACTCTAGGCACTGGTTACCCATGCTTTATGGAGCAAGATACAGGGCCAGAGAGGGGAGGGCCTGCCAGGCATACAGTGGGAAGTGAGGTGATATAAAGGGAGGTGGCAGGTTGGGCACCTTATTTCTGCAGGGAACAAGGTTTGAAGGCAGCCAGAGCCTACTTGCTCTAGGGCTTCTCCCTGGGGGCATGGGCCTTCTCCTGTGGTGGTCTCACTCCTGGGGACTGGGGGAATATGTGAGGGTGCAGGTGGCCTGTGTAAGGATCAGCTGCCCACATGTGAATAAATATCAGAATGTACCAACACTTGTCTATTCTTTGGGTCTTTGTTGGCTTTGTGTGTCAGTTCTGGGGCTTGAACTCAGGGCCTAAGCACTGTTCCTGAGCCTTTTTATTACTCAAGGCTCGTACTCTACCCCTTGAGCCACAGCTCTAGTTCCAGCTAGTTGAGTAAAGATATGAGTCTCACAGACATTTCTGCCTAGGCTGGAACTGAGATCCTCAGATCTCAGCCTCTTGAGTAGCTAGGATTAGAAGCATGAGCCATTGGCACCCTGTTTTCTGTTGCCCTTTTATAGCAAATCAATTTTCTGACCTGTTTTGCTTTTGTGACTTGATATTTACTCTAGCTTTGGTAACCATTTTTATTTTTAGTTATATTTGAGTGACAAGGAGAGTGCTTGGCTCCGCTGGGACTGGCAGGGAGACCAGGAACTCCCTCTGGTGCTCATCTTACAGGAGCACAGTGAATGTCGATATGAAGCCACCTCAAGACCTACACACAATTGTGGTGCCTCTTCCTAGCCCAAGTTCCCAACCCTTTTCCCATTCCAGGCCCCATCAAGAGCACTGGGCCTAGCACAGGGAATGGTCATGGCACTGCTGCTCACAAACCTGCAGATGCTTCTAAGTCAGGGTACCTGCATGATTATGGTTCTTGACTTGAACCAAGCTTGGCATGTGACTAGCTTTCCAACCATCATGCCGGCATGAAGTTACTCTTGGTGCCACACTGCAGCGCAAGTCCCCTGCCAATGGTGGGATGGTATCTCCAGGTCCACAAGATCCCAGAGAAGAACAAGGACTAATCATGATAAACCTAACTTCCTGGATGTCTTCTATTTTAGCCTGCAGTGACCTCTTCTGGCAGTAGGTGGCACTCTCAGGCAGGTTTCTGCACCAGATCTAGAGCCATATGAATTAAGAGCTTTCCAGTTAGGGGAAAGTAAAGTTTCTGGCTTTTGGGAGACTCCAGGTGAGAAGACTTTTGGAGAGGCTGGGAAAATACAGTCCCTTCAATTATCTACTGCTGTGTAAGGGACGCCTTACAGAACTCATTCTACTCATTTCAGCTGGCATTGAGTTATTATTGGACAGTGGGTTCTATGTAGTTTGGAAGAACCCTTCTGCTAGGCCTCCTTATAGAATTCATGTAGCATATGTTGTCTTTATCCATTTTACAAGATATAGTTATCCCATTCAGCGTAGGAACTCCTGTCTCTAGCGAGTGTTGGCAAGTGTCACTGTTTTTAGACAATGTCTACCTCTACTCAACCAATGTATAAATGATGGTGCAAAACTCCTCCCAACCTCTCTTCTGAAAATTCAGAGCCACAGGTGGGAAGTGCTCAATAGTCAAGGGGTAATCATGGCTCCAATGTGAGATCTCTACTTCCAGTTCCACTGTCACCTCTGCTTGCTTGTTCTTGGAGACCCAGGACTGACCCCAAGCCAGGTGGCCTGATACCTGTGCCTAAATAGCTTCCTACAGAGACTTGGTCACCATGAGTCAGGAGGAAGGGCCTGGCCTGCAGGGAAAGAAAGACCTCGAATAACACTACGGAGAGACTCATGTGAGCAACCCAGGACACAAGGAATGAGAACAGAAGGAAGACTTTATAGGAGCAGGCCATGGGGGAGACACGATTTTTACTGGGTAGTGAACTCCTTGGGAGAGCCAAAGTTCCAGGAGGATGTCTATAGAAGATTAGCCTGAGTTTGGCATCTTTGCTTGACCTTTACAAAGGAGTCCCGGGTAGAGGAAAGATCTCAGAGGGGCCAGGACACCCACAGATCCTTACTGCAGAGTGGCCCTGACCACCAGCCAGAGCAGAGTGTGGGAAGGGAGCATAGCATCACCTAGGGCCGTGCCTCAGACCCTTGTGATCTGGCTCCCCACATAAACCTATTGTGGTATATGGAAAAAAATGTCTGTGAGACTCATTCACTCATTTTTGGAAAAAAATTTTTATGCTCTTACAAGCTAAGATCTCTTGTTCACATGAACGAAGCTTAGAATTAAGATTCCTCCTTAGTTTACGACTTTCTTTTGGACTTTTATAAACAGAGGGATCAGAGGAAAATTCCAGTCTGCTGATTCAGAAGCTCAGAGGTCTGCACAGGCCTCCATGTCAGCAGAGAGGGAAGGGTGAGCCACATGTGCCTGATGGCTCGTGCTGTAGGTCTTTCAACTTTTGTCAGTGGCCACACCAGTCTGTCAGGAGAGCTGTGGGCAAGCTGCTCACAGGGTGCTTGCTCATCTGTCCCAGGGTACCTGCAGGTCCCACGAACAGCCTGGACTCAGGGCGCTTCTTGAGTATGTTGTGCAATTCCTGCTTGATTTGCAGACTTTGTGAAAGATTATAAAAACGTCATCCAAAAATTGCCAGTAAAAATGACAACTCTTCCAAGGCAAGCCTGTCACAATTGTCACTTTGTGGTAAGACATTAAAAACAGTCCTCAGCAGGTTTGTTGACTGCAGCCACAGGAAATGAGGTGGTTGCTGGTAAAGCAGAAATGATGCTCAATGCAGCAACAACATAACAATGAATCAAAGTGTAGAGTGGACAGCGATCCTGATGTGGCTTCCCATGAGGAGAGATGGCAGGTACAGGGTGGAGGGCATCATCGTTTCCACAGGAAATAAGGGACTAGAAGTGGCCATTTCACTCCTGAATTTGGGCTACTGAGTGCAGTTGCTGGCAACTATATCCCAAAACATATCATCGCCAGCATTTCAATGCATGTCTCACACAATCTTTCAGCAAAAATGGGTATGCAGAGAAGTGGGAGGGAGAGGCGTGGGGAGGAGATCTAGTAGAGAGCATGGAACCTTCAGATATTCAAAATCAACTTTAGAGTGTCACATTCAAAAGTATAAGAACATTGGAACCACACCAAATCCTTCACTCATCTGTGTGCTTTGGAGATATAGTTCTCTTCAATGCTAGTCTTCCATCTCCTGGGTGTGGGCTTACACAATTAAACTAGAGCCCATGGACCACAAGGGACATTTGCAGGGGACCCACTGTCTCCTATTCTAAGGGCTATTCTAAGTGCACAGCAGGGAAGTTGTCACCTCTGTCATGTGACCCCACAGATGTAAAACAACCAGAAAGGCACTTTGGGACTAGTTGGGCCTCTTTGCCTTGGCAAGTCTGGCTGACACTGGTAATCTGGCACTTTCCAAGGCTCCCAAGCTCTGCACACAGTGAGTGGGAAATATAGCAGAGCATGCATCTAAAGCTGAACGAGGGCTGAAACTGAGCCATTCAACACACAAAAGGTACACAACACAGGAAAGGTCTGCGTCCACTCCTTCCCTACCGCCCTGGGCCTCTGAACCAGCCGCATCAGGAGAATGCTACCTAACTGTAACTTTGTAAAATGATCTTTAAGTAGTTTTACAAAGAAGTTCCCATTCTACAAAACAGTATATGAGTACAAAGTGTCGGACAACATTGTCACTCATTTTTCTTAACCTATGCCTTCTCTCACTTTTTTTCTTTAATTGAGATGAGGGGATTACATAAATGTCACTTATTTCACAGTATTGTGGAATAGTGATACTTAGAGTCACAAACACATTTTAACTTTCACAAGGCAAATTGTCATGATCATGGTCTATAAAGTTTGTGAATTCTATGAGCTTTGACAATACAAGTTATTTTTTCAGGGGATGTTTACATTTCTTTCCTTTTGCTTAGTGTAGGCTGTTCCTAATTATTCTATTTCTCCTCTTGGCTTCCCTCTGTTGCATGCTTATATCTACCATCTATATGGTCTAGAACATGGAGTCATTTAGCAAAGCTATGACAAAATGGGTGGCTGTCCTTTGTTTCTTGAGTCCTGTTACTTTGCCATATCTTCTTGTATTTTGGCTTTAGCAGCCACATATCAGGGAGTCCATGTGCCATTTGTCTCTTTATTCTTGGATTACTTTGCTCAAAATAATCTGTTCTAATTCCGTCCATTTCCCTGCAAATGCCATTATTTTGTCCTTTCTAATGTCTATGTAATATTCCATTGTACATAGGTACCATAATTTTTGGATCCACTCATCAGTAGTGGGGCATCTGGGTTGTTTCTAAATCTTGGCTATTGTGAACAGGGCTGCAATAAACATGGCGGTGCATGTGTCTTTGTATCCTGGTTCCTGTTGTTCTTTGCCATTTTTAGCTCTTCTTCTGAGAAGTCTCTCTTTAGTTCCCTGGCCCATTTCATGATTGGTTTGTTAGATTTGTGAGGGGTTAGTTTCTTGAGTTCCCTGTATATAATGGATATTAGACCTTGTCTGATATTTTGCTGGTAAATATTTTTTCCAAATTAGTTGACTGTCTTTCTAGTTTGGTTGTTATTTCTTTATCTGTGCAGAAACTTTATTTTAAGGTAGTCCCATTTGTCCAGTCTCTCTCCAATTTGTTGTGACCCTGGGAGTCTGTTCAGGAAGTTTCTGCCTGTTCCTTTAAGTTCAAGTGTCTCTCCTACTCTGTCCTGCAGTAGTTTCAGAGTATCAGGTTTGATGTAAGGTTTTTAATTCGTTTTGAGTTGATGTTAGTGCATGGTGACAGGCTACGGTCCAGTTTTCTGCAGGTGGCCATCCAGTTTTCCCAGCACCAGTAGTTGAAGAGGTTATGATTCTTCCACTTTATGTCTTTGGCTCCTTTGTCAAATATCAACTGACGGCTTTATTTCTGGGTCCTGTAGTCTGTTCCATTGGTCTTTGGGTCTCTTTTTGTACCAGTACCAAGCTGTCTTTGTTATTATGGCTCTATAGTAGAGCTTGAAATCTGGTATCATGATCCCTCCTTCATTGTTTCTGTTGCCTAGAATTGCTTTGGCTATTCTAGGTCTTTTGTTGTTCCATATGACCTTTTGGACTGTTTTCTCTCTTTCACTAAAGTATGTCATTGGGATTTTAATGGTGATTGCATTGAACCTGTATATCAATTTTGGCAGTATGGCATTTTCACTATGTTAATTCTGCCTATCCAGGAACATGGGAGATCTTTTCATTTCCTGGTATCCTCTATGATTCCTTTATTTAGGCTTTTATACTTTTCACGAAATAGATCCTTTACATCTTTGGTTAGGTTAATTCTTAGACACTTTCTTTTTTGTGTTTTGAGTTTATTGTGAATGGGGTTGTTTCCTTGATTTCCCTTTCTGCTTGTACATTGTTGGTGTACAGAAAGGCACCTGTTTTTTGTGGGTTAGTTTTGTACCCTGCTACTTTGCCGAAGTGGTTTATAAGCTCTAAGAGTTTGGGGATGGAGCCTTTGGGATCGTTAAGGTATAAAATCATGTCATCTGCAAAAAGAGATAGTTTAATTCTTCCTCCCCTATGCAGATCCCCTTAATGTCTTTTTCCTGCCTTATTGCTCTGGCTAAGGATTCCAGAACTATATTGAATAGGAGTGGAGGGAGTGGGCATCCTTGCCTTGTTCCTGTTTTTAGGGGAACTGGTTGTAGTTCCCCCATTAAGTATGATATTGGCTGTTGGTCTGTCATATAAAGCTTTTATTGTTTTAAGGAATGTTTCTTCTATTCCAATTTTTCCAGAGCTTTTAACACGAATGAATGTTGAATTTTATCAAAAGCCTTTTGCATGTCAATGGAGATAATCATGTAGTTCTTGACCTTGGATCTGTTGATGTGATGGATTATGTTTATTGACTTACGTATGTTAAACCATCCCTGCATCTCTGGGATGAAGCCTACTTGGTCATAATGTATGATTTTTTTGATATGTTTCTTGATTCTGTTGGCTAGAATTCTATTTTGGAGCTTTGAAAATATTCACCAAAGAGATTGGTCTATAGTTCTATTTTTTGTTGGGTCTTTGCCTGGTTTGGGAATGATATTTGTGATATTGGCTTCATAGTATGAGTTCGGGATTATTCCCTCTGCTTCTATTTCTCTGAAGAGCTTGAGGATTATGAGTATTAGCTCCTCTTTAATGGTCTAGTAGAATTCCGTAGTGAATCCATCTGGTCCTGGGCTTTTCCTTGTGGAAGATTTCTGATTGCTTCCTCTATCTCGTTGTAGGTTATTGGAGTATTTAATTGATTTATTTCTTCTTGGTTCAGTTTGGGCAATTTGTACTTCTCTAAGAATTCATCCATTTCTGCTAGGTTTTCCTTCCTTTGTGAGTATAGAGTCTGGAAATATTTCTTTATTATTGTTTGGATGTCTTGGATGTTTGTTGTAATTTTTCCTGTGGCATCTTTGATCTTATTGATTTGGGTCTCTTCTTTTTTTAGTTAATCTTGCCAGTGGTCCATCAATTTTCTTGTTTTTCTTTTTAAAAACCGGGTTTTTGTTTTATTAATTTTATTTACACTTTTCTTAGTCTCTGTCTCATTAATTTCAGCTCTTATTTTGGTTATCTTGCCCGTCTAGTGACCTTAGGTTCAAGTTTTTCTTGTGTCTGTAGCAGTTTTAGTTGCATCATGAAATTGTTTATTTGGTCTGTCTCTGTTTTCTTGATGTGCACACAGAGCAATAAACTTGCCCCTCAGGACTGCTTTCGCTGTGTCCCATAGGTTTCTTTGTGATGTGTCTTCCTTTGCATTGAATTGTAGGAACTTTTTAATTTCTTCTGGGACCCATGTGTTGCTCAGCAGTGTGCTATTTAATTTCCATGTGTTTGAGTTTTTTCTACTGAATGCCTGGTTATTGAGAACTAGTTTGATTCCACGATGGTCAGATAAAATACAGGGGATTATGTCGATCTTCTTGTATTTGCTGAAATTCTTTGTATGAGCTAAGATATGATCTATTTTAGAAAAAGTTCCATGGGCTGCTGAGAAGAATGTGTACTGAGTTATTGTTGGGCAGAAAACTCGGTATATGTCAGTTAAGTCTGTTTGAGATATGAGTTTATTTAATTCAGAGACTTATTTGCCAGTTCTTTGGTTGGTGGTCCTGTTCTTTGATGAGAGTGGAGTATTAAAGTCTACTAGTATTATTTTATTTGGATCCATTGGAGAGTATTTGCTTAACATATTTGGGTTCACCACTGTTTGGGGTGTATAGATTGACAATGGTGATGTGCTCTTCTTGGATTGTTCCCTGTATTATATAGTGACCTTCTTTGTCTTTTCCTAGTGATTTAAGTGTAAAGTTTATTTTATCAGATATCATAATGGCAGCTCCTGCCTTCTTGCTGGGGGCATTTGCACGGTAGATCTTCCTCCATCCCTTCACTTGGAGTTTGCTTTTATCTTTGGTTGTTAGGTAGATCTCTTGAAGACAGCAAATTGATGGATCTTGTTTTCTGATCCAATCTGCAGTTCTTTTTACTTTTTTTGTTTTTTTGTCAGTCATGGGTCGTGAACTCTGGGCCTGGGCGCTGTCCCTCAGCTCTTCAGCTCAAGGCTAGTACTCTACCACTTGAGCCACAGCACCACTGTTCTTTTTCTTTTGATTGGTGGATTGAGTCCATTGATAGTTATGGTTATTATAGAGAGGTCTATTATATTTCCTGTCATCTAACTGTAACTGTTACAGTTACCTTGCCCCACCCCAACTTTGTGCCATCTTTAGAATTCAGAGCATTCACCTTTAGCTCATGCAGAGGACTTCCAACCCCTAACTCCTGACTATAAATTTGGCCCTGAACAAAGGACAGGCTCCATTTTCTGCTCTCCCATGGGATAGGGGGCCTTGTCAGCATCAGCTGGCAATAAACTGGTTCTCCTGATCGTAGGTGTGTCTGTGTGGTTTTCTGGGATGGGGTTTACAGAAAATACCTTCAAGAGTAAAGTAAACATTCCAATTTTGATCCTGATAGCTTTTCCTCAAGGTTCAAGCCTAAGCCCAGATCTCAACCAGACCCATGGGCAACGTATATGGATAGAGAGAAACATATTAAATACAAAGGTCCATGTAAACGCAATTCTTCAGCCACTACTTTACAGTGAAAAGGATTTTTTCCTCATATCTTTACATCATTTTAAATGGGATATTCCTACTCAATATTACTGGAACATTAAAATTTTCCCTACACACCAAAAGGCAGTTCATCTTTCTCCCATAAAATATAAAAACAAAGGAGTTTCTCTTGTGGCAATGAGGACAAAGCCACCGCTTACCCCTCTCTTGTGTGCTCATGGGACACGAGCTTGGCAGCAGCTCTGTTTCCTTGGTCTCCACACAAGTGTCAATCCACATGCGGGACTCGGGTCCACTTGCTGGAGTTTGTCTGCCAACATCATCCCACCATCTAGGGGCCAAAGAAAGCTTTCCTTCAGAGCACATGGCCCTCCAGAGTCACACTTTCCCAGCTCTCCAGGCTCCTCTAAGGGCTTTGAGGATCAGATTCTGGTTTCTTGAGGTGCTAAGCACCCAGTGTTGTGAGGATCTAGGCACAGACTTCTAAGTGTCAACACCATCAAGGCCATTTCTTAATTCATTAGTCATCATGGGAAATTCTGATCCCTGAGGCAAAGAACAAGAAATTAAGGTTATTATAGTGAAAATGAAGGGAGAGATTTTCTACACCATGTCCCTTATCTGTGTTCTATATGTCCACATCTAATCAATTAAATCTATGTCTCTTAAAAGGGAATGAAAACAGGCCAGTTGTATTCCCTGAGGCGAGGTCTCCCCACCATGCCTCCTGGCATCATGGGGAGCCAGGCAGGCCAGGACCCACAATAACTGAGGAGTGACCACCAGGATGGCCCACGTGTACATGGAAAATGGTAATGTTTGCCTGAGCGTCAGCTTAGAGTCAGGGTCTGCTTACGAGTCTGAGACCCTGTGCCCCTCCATGGCACTGCTCTCCATTTTCCCTCAAAAGCTGTGCTTCCTTTTTAGACATAAAGTGAAGGGAACACAGGACTGAGAGGCAGACTTGGGGTTGGACCCCAGCTCTGCTACTGAATTTATGGTGTGAGAGCTTCACCTTGTTATCTATGAATGGGTAGAGGGAGATGCCCTGAAGGGCTCTTGTTGAGATGCATGGGCATACCCAGAGCACACTGGCCAGGGGAGGACACTGAGGCTGGCTGAGTGGATTGATGCCCACTTGCCTTCCCTTCTCTTCTCTTCTCTCCTCTTTCCCCTCCTCCCCTCCCCCGGTCCTCTGCCCCCATCCCACTAAGTCAGGCTGTGGGAGGAAGCCACCTATGACCAGAGCCTACCCAACTTCGGTCACATCCAGATGAAAGTCATGGGCTACAGCGAAGACCCCTGCCTGCTGCCAACCCTAGAGCTGAAGTTGGGAGTCAGTGGTGGAGGAGAGTTTGGTTCTCATGATGCTCAGAGCTGAATGGAGGCTGCCCTGTTTGTCCATAGGAGTTTGGACAAGAACGAACAAAAGGAACTCAAACTCAAGGTAGGTGAGTGTGCAAAGGAGGGGAGGCCTGTTGGATCACCGAGGGTCAGAGGCACTTGGGAGTGAGGAGCAGGCAGCAGGGGATGTGGGACATGAAGGCAGCAGCAAACACATGAGCAGAGCTATGGGTCACAGGAGCCTGGATGCAAAAACCAGCTCTTTGGCTCTGTCAACTTGGCAATTCTCTTACTCTCTGGAGCCTCAGTTTCCCCAACGGAATAGTCATTCCCACATACCCAGCTGTCTTGTGAAGCTTCAAGTAATACATTTCCAATGCCTGGTGCACAGTAGGTCCTTGCTTTCTCTGGATGTTTGTCATGAGTGCTGGAGGATAAGGAAGCAGAGGACGTGAGTCCACTGCTGTCAACCTTCCAGTGACCACAGGCCAGGCTGTCCCCCTGCTCGCCTGTGTCTGCTTGCTTGTGACTGAGCTCCTGACTCATCCACTTGTTTACTCATTCCACTGTTAGAACCTGGCACAAGCTGCCTTCTTGGCCTGCCTGGGCTCCAGGCTTCCAGAACTCTATCTTGTCTTGTGGGGCAAGCAAAGGAGATAACAGAGGGACTCTTGGGGTGACAAGTGTTATGAGAGACCATAGGAGAAGAGGGATGGCTGGAGATATGGATGACTGGAGGTGTAGTCTGCACAGTAATCCAACAGCCCTGTTGTGAGCACCTACCACATGCCAGGCATTGTGCAATGTGCTTTGCACATTGTTATCAGCTATGACTCTCAGAAACAGGCTCAGCAGTGCATATACTTATTTTTCCTCACCTTTCGGGGAAGGGAACTGTGTCTTGGAGATGTGAATTTTCTCTCTTCAGGCCTTGCAGCTAGTGGCTGTAATCAGGACCCAGGCAATCTGACTCAGGGCTCTTGACCTCCTTGTTTTTTGCCTTTGTAGCCCCCAGCCTGTCCCTTGGCCCCTGCAGCCTTGGCCTCCTTCAAAGATGTCCTAGATATTGACTTCAGAGAAGTCAGCGCAGTTACTTCATCTCCAGCTGATGAAGGATGAGGATGAGAAGCCCTGCCCTGCCACAGTAGTCCTAGGCCCACATGGGCTTACTGTACTGCTTCCATGACTTTGCTCTAATCGATGACACCCCCACCTTGGATGACAGTCCCAGAGAAGCAGGTTCAGGATGCAGCCTGGCCCCAAATCTGGCAGCTATCTCTGAGGACAAAGGAGAAGAAGGATGCTCTAGTCCCAGGCCCCTTAGACCCTGAGGAGCAAGAGGAAGACTTGTACTATGGGCCGCCAGACAGCCTGGAGTACCCCCATTTTGACAAGGAGCGTGGCTCTGAGCCTGACACATGGGGCTAAAGTGATTCTGCTCCCCCATTTCCATCCTGGTAGCTCTGCTAACCCTAAGTGACCTGATAGAGCCTCAGTTTCCCAATGTGCCAAGTGGGAATGGATGGAGGGTCAAAGAAGACAGATGATGGGCTGGAGAATGCTGTGAAGTGTAAGGAAATCCATGGGGTGGGGGTGGAGGGGATATCAATCCTTCAGGGACCATTGCTCTTCCAGTTGTTAGCTTCTTCCTCCACACTCTTGAAGGTCCAATGAGATTTTCTGAGATTTTTCAGCAGCTGATTTCTCAGAAACCCTTTCTAGTCTCCTTGAAGATGGCCTGTGATGGGACCACTCTGTGGTGCTATCAGGGCCTGGTCCCTCATGAAGGCCTCACAGGGTCCCCTCTTAATCCGTTTCAATCCTGTGGTGGGTGGTGTGATCCATCCCCCTCAGAGCTGACTGCATTTCCTCCTGGTCCTGTCCCTTCTGGGGCCCCCATGATCCTCTAGTTGGATGCATGACTGACCTCTGCAGATTCTCGACTTCATTCTTGGACAACCCTGCCCCCCAATCCACACACACACACTCATTCTACAACATTCTATCCTTATTCTGCTGCCCATGCCCTGGCCTAGCTGCCCTTCTCTATCAAGATGTCATTTTTCCAGTAGTTGCAGAGATCACTCTCCAGGCATTTCTGGTATCCCTGTTTCCTCGAAGAAGGGAGTCCTCACTTCTTGAGTTCCCCTGGGGACAGGCCCATTTCTCACTGTGGCTTGCCTCCTGCCTCTTGCCTATGATGCCACCTCAACCTTATTTACCTCAGTCTCCAGAGTTCCAGAGTCCTAGAGTTGGTGGCCCCTGAGCATGTGTAGAACGCACCAGACCCCTCAGACAATGCCACCACCTTGAGTTCCCAAATTTTATACTCACAGCCCCTTGACTCTCCAGCATTCACCTTTCTTTTTTCTTTGGTCTTTTGCAGTGCTTGAATTCAGGGCCTGGGCCTTTTGACTGAATTTTCTGTTCAATGTAGATCTCTACCACTTTGAACCACAGCTCCACTTGCAGTTTTCTGGTGGTTAATTAGACATAAAAGTCTCAAAGTCTTTCCTGCATGGGCTGGCTTTGAACCATGATCCTCATACCTCAGCCTCTGAGTTGCTAGGATTGTAGACACGAGCCACTGGGGCTTGCCTCACATTTTTCTTCCTTCTTTCCTTTCCCTCCTTCCTTCCTTTCTTTCTTCCTTCCTGTCTTTTTTCCTTCCTCTCTCCTTTCCTCCCTCCCTCCTTCCTCCTTTTTTCCTTTCTTTCCTTCCTTCCTTTCCTCCCTCCCTCCTTCTCTCATCTCTCTCTTTCTTTCTTCCTTCCTTCCTTTCTTCTTTCCTTCCTTCCTTCCTTCCTTCCTTCCTTCCTTCCTTCCTTTCTTTTCTTTCTTTCTTTTCTTTCTTTTTTCTTTCTTTCTTTCTTTCTTTCTTTCTTTCTTTCTTTCTTTCTTTCTTTCTTTCTTTCTTTCTTTCTTTCTTTCTTTCTTTTGTTCCTTCCTTTGTTTTCTTCTCTCTTTCTTTTTGCTTTCTCCTTACTTCCCTCCTTCCTTCTTTCCTTCCTGTCTTCCTTCCTTTTTATTTTTTTTGCTGGTAACAAAGATTGAACTCAGAACCTTGTGCTCTCACTTGGTTGTTTTTTTTTTGGGGGGGGGGTCCGGTCGCGGGGCCTGAACTCTGGGCCTGGGCACTGTCCCTTAGCTCTTCAGCTCAAGGCTAGTGCTCTACTACTTGAGCCACAGTGCCACTTCCAGCTTTTTTCTTTCTTTTTGCTTATGTGGTGCTGAAGAATTGAACCCAGGGCCTCATGCCTGCAAGGCAAGTGCTCTACCACTGAGCCACCTTCCCAGCCCTCACTTGGCTTTTTCATTCATAGCTTCTACTTGAGCCACATCTCTACACCAATAGTTTTCTGGTTAATTGGAGATAAGAGTCACATAGAAATGTCTTTCCAGGCTGGCTTTTAACGTTGGCCCTCAGATCTCAGCCTTCTGAGTAGTTAGGATTACATTTATGAGCCATCAGAACCTGACTGAATGTTAACATTACTCAATGGCCTGCAGACATCCCAAAGCCAGGCAAGAAGGCTTCAGGACAACATCACAGCTCCCCTGAGATCACGTATACCTGGGGTCATTGAGGGGTCAAAGAGCCTTAGCAGCTGGTGCAGGTCTTGCTGTCACTGTCCATGGCCTTCCAGTCCCCCTGCTTCCTGTGGAGCTGGGCAAAGCCCTGGGCAGCCAGCCCTGAGCTGGGCCTGGTGCTGCTGACCCATAGAAGGTCTGCACACTCAGCATTCTGCCCTGGCTGCCTCAGAGTGGAGCCCTTTACCTGGCCTGGGCATCTGCATGGAGGGTGGGGCCCCAGCAAGGGAGGGAGATGCCCTGTAATATGTCCAAAAAGGCCTGTGACCCCTAGATCACACCCTCCCCTCCCCGGGCCATTTCTACCTCTGCAGTGGCCGTACTCAGCTCCTCTCTGTACTGATGAGACCCAGGGTGGGTGTCCCTGCTCGTGCCCAGGTCATGGTGAGGGGAGGTGCAGCCTGTTCATGTGCTCTGCTGGCCAAGGTGGGGCACCTGTGACCCCATCAGAGAAGGCCCGCACCAAGGCCTGAAATGAAATCCCTGTCAACAGGAAAAGAGTCGCCTTTATTTACCTGCAAATTAACTTCTGTGAAACACCCATGCTCTCAGGGCAGCAGGCCTGTAAGGCAGCAGCCACAGCCACAGTGGTATGACAGTGTGATGGTGTGTGGTGTGACAGTGTATGGTATGTCCTCTGATGGTGTATGGGTGGTGATGCTGTGATAGTGTATGGTGTGAAGTGTGATGGTGTGTATTGTGATGGTGTAATGTGTGACAGTGTGTGGTGTGATGGAGTGTGGTGTGATGGCTTTATGATGTGACTGTGTGGTGTGATGGTAGGATAGTGTATAGGATGACAGTGTATGCTGTGACCTGTGATGGTGTGAGAATAATGGTATAACTGTGTGATGTAACAGTGTACAGTGTGACAGTGTACTTTGTGACAGTGTTATGGTATGTACTATGGCAGTGTACGGTATGATATGACAATGTAGTGGCATAGCAGTGTGTTTTGATAGTATATAGCGTGACTGTATATGATGTAAAGGTGTGATGGTATAAAGGTATGTGATATGATGTGACAATATGCAATGTGATGGTGTAAGGTGTGATGGTATGCAGGTGTCATGGTGTGGGTAAGGTGGTGTGATGATATGGTGTTATGATGTGATGGTATGGTGGTGTGATTGATTGTATGGTAGTGTGGTGGTATGGTCATGTGATGGTGTGATTGTATAGTGGTGTGATTGTATAGTGGTGTGCTGGTGTGGTGGTGTGATTGTATGGTGGTGTGATGGTGTGGTGGTGTGATGGTGTGGTGGTGTGATTATATGGTGGTGTGGTGGTGTGATTGTATGGTGGTGTGGCAGTGTGATTGTATGATGGTTTGATTAAATGGTGGTGGTACTGTATGGTGGTGTGATGGTGTGTTGGTGTGATTGTATGGTGGTGTGATGGTGTGGTGGTGGTATTGTATGGTGGTGTGATGGTGTGGTGGTGTGATTGTGTGGTGGTGTGATGGTGTGGTGGTGTTATTGTGTGGTGGTGTGGTAGTGTGGTTGTATGGTGGTGTGGCGGTGTGATTGTATGATGGTGTGATTAAATGGTGGTGTGATTGTATGGTGGTGTGTTTAAATGGTGGTGGGATTGTATGGCGGTGTGATGGTGTGATGGTGTGGTGGTGTGATGGTGTGGTGGTGTGATTGTATAGTGGTGTGATGGTGTGCTGGTGTGCTGGTGTGGTAGTGTCATGGTTTCATGGTTATGTGTACAGTGTGACAGTATAATGGTATGATATTATAAAGGTATGTGGTGTGATGGTGTGTGATGTTAGAGTATGCAGTGTGACATTGTATGGTGTGATGGTACAGTGATGTGCTGGTATACACTGTGATGATATATAGTATGACAGTGTGTAGTGTGACAGTATGATAGTAAGATAGTATGACAGTGTGTGGCCTGAGAGTGGGTGATGGTATGATGGTATGAATAAAGGAAGGAAGGAAGGAAGGAAGGAAGGAAGGAAGGAAGGAAGGAAGGAAGGAAGGAAGGAAAAAAATGTGACCCAGGCACTAGTGGTACTAGTAGCAACTCAGGAGGCTGAGACCTGAGATCATGTTTCAAAGCCAGCCTGGGCAAGAAAGTCCATGGGACTCTTATCTCCAATAAACTATTTGGGGAAAAAAACAGAAGGGGAGTTTGTGGCTCAAGTGGTAGAATGCTAGCCTTGAATAAAAATAAAACTCAGGGACAATGCCCAGGATCAGAGTTCAAGCCCCAGATCCAGCAAAAAAAAGAAAGAAGGAAGGAAGGAAGGATGGAAAGAAAGAAAGAAAGGAAAGAAGGAAGGAAGGAAGGAAGGAAGGAAGGAAGGAAGGAAGGAAGGAAGGAAGGAAGGAAGGAAGGAAGATGGATTCGTATAAGGTGTCCATGCTATGAAAATCAGACAGGATATATGTGTTGGGTGTGCAGCCTGAAGACAGTGCCCAGCCAGCCCCAATGACCCGCAGTCACCATTATCCTCATCATTGCTGAGCTGAAGCTGTGTGGATCAAACCCAGAGCTGACAAGCTAGCTTGACCTCGGGTCAGCATCCTCACATGAAGTTGCCAAGTGTGGTTTGGTGGATCCCGCTGAGCAGCTGTCATGAGACTCTGCCAGGTAGCCTGAAAATGCCCAGTTCAGTTCCAATCTAGGATGACAGCAAGTGAGGGTCAAATGGCCTGGAAATGGGAAGCCCTGGGGTAGGTAACAGGCCCCACAGCTGCGAGTGTTCCTAGTTATAAGCTACCTGAGCATCCTCCCTGTCACCCAGAGCAGGGCAGCCTGGGATGGAGGGCAAATGGGCAGCAAGGATCACCCCAGCCAGCAGGGCTGGGAAGAGGCAGATTTCATCCAATGTTGGTTCCTTCCAATGTTCTAGGAAGTAGAAGTGTAGCTCAAGAGGTAGAGAACAGCCTTAAGTGAAAAGCCATACCACAGCACACACACACACACACACACACACACACACACACACACACACACACACACACACACACACACACACATAGATACAGACAGACAGACAGACAGACAGACACACACACACATAGATACAGACAGACAGACAGACAGACAGACAGACAGACAGACAGACAGACAGACACACACACACACACACACACACACACACACACACACACACACACACACACACTGGTTTCAAGGCCTGTCTGCTGACTCCGCAGCCCTCTATATATGTCCCTCATCATCTAGCTGTCACTTTTCCTTAGCACAGAAGCCTCTTTAGGGATCTGAAACCACCCTGTCCACAGCCGCATGGAAGGGAGTGAAGATGGGGGGAGGGGAACACAACCATGTCTAAGTCTTAAGGAAGTGTCCAGAGAGGCCTGCCTGGAGGAAGTGACCTTGCTGTCTGAAAGTAAATTTCGTTTGTGCATTGTCACCCCTTCCCTCCTCTCTCACTTTTCCCTCCCATCCCACTCACAAAGTGTATAGTTCATTTCAACATAGTATCTAGTGAGCACCATTGCTGCATTGGAGTAGAAACCAGTTCTCTCCTCAAGAGTAGGGGCTACCTGGAGAGGAGACCCTATCTACCTTGCTCGCTGATGCCACCTAGTGTCTGTGACTCATGCAGCGGTTGTTGTGGTCACTTTACTTTTGGACAGGCTCAGAGGTGAGCAGGAAATGGGGAGTGAAGACCCTGGCGCCATCTTCTCCTCACAGGTGCCTGCAAGGAGCTTCTGGGACCAAGAACAGGAGGACAGGAACAGGGAGAGGCCCCAAACTGTGTTGAACTTAGAGAAGTTCATACATGAGTGTGAATGAGTATGTATAGCAGAAAGCTAGTCAAGACTCTCTTCTGATTAGAAGCTTCCAGAATCCCCCTACCCTCAGGATGTGCCTGTATTGTCTTAAACTGAAATATTAATATTAAAATTTACCCTGCACCCCCCATCCCAGCATCTCCAAGTGGACCCTGCTGTGCTCTGTGGATGTGCTGCCTGTTACAGCTGGACCACAATGTTGAGCTGCCTCCTCCAGGAAGGCTGCTGGGACGCACTGCCCTCTGACTGGGCTCCCCCACACCTAACCTGCCTTTCCTGTGTGCTTTGCCTCTCTTACCACCATGCTCTTACCACCTCCCTGTGGGCTTTGGTGGGAAGGCTGGAGCAGGTGCTGCCCAGGCTGAGGTGGGCCCTGCCCTGCCTGCCTGTCAGGCTGCAGGCTGCAGGGCCTCACTCTGGCCACTGGGTGTCCTCTGCTGGTTCAGCTGGGCACTGCTACTGCTTCCCACAGAGTCTCCAGAACTTCATGGGGAGAAAGAAGCTCTTAGCCTGTCCCTCTGTCCCTCCTCCCTTCCCTTCCTCTGTCCACAATGTAAATCCCCTCCCCTCAGCACTGGTGTCCAGTGACACCATCTCCACACTCTGTGTCTGCCCATCACCTTCACTGCTGTAACCCAGCATGCAGAACAGTGCTGTGCACACAGTTCCATCTCTAACCTAATCAGTCATTACAGGTACCTACCAAGTTCTGCCTAGGTGCTGATCACATGAAGGTGACCCTGACAGTTCTCTGAGAGTTAGATGTGCAGGCAGGGAGCTTTTCCTATTTGCCAGCCCTTATTAAACCTGAGGACTTATACACTGAGCCACAGCACCCCCTCAATCTTCTTCCAGCTCCCTTGGCCCAAGGAAGAGCCTGGGACTTCTGGGGGCAAGATACAACCTTTACCTTACTGCCCCTTAGGGCTCCCAAGAAACTGCTGGAAAAATCAGATCTGCTTTGCCTCTAGCCTCGTGATGTTGATAAGATATTTCTGGTCCTCAATTTCTCTATCTGTGAAATGGGGAGATGACCCCAGTTCAGTGTGCCCCTCAGGCAGGGCTAGATGCTTCAGAAGAGCAGACATGTTCTGAAAAAGGTGCCAATGCACACGGAAAGGGGGGGGCGGATGCTGACTGCTGGTCATCCCATGTCAGAACTGCTGAATGCAAACATGGAGACTCCCTCCTGTTCAGCCTGTGGGGTTGTGTGGAGGGGTGGGCTCTATTAGTATATAATCAGATGGGATTGACCCAGATTCCAGGTGTACAGCACTCTGCACCCTAGGTTTCCTGATACTTGGAGGCCCCTGGCTGCAGGCAGCTGCTACTTAGTGAGCCAGACAGCCCAGCTGTCCTGCCTGGCTCTGTGCTTGTTCCTGCTGGTCCTGGTTCTGGGTGTCAGCACCAGGGTGCAAATCTCTCTTGCAGCCCCATGGGCACCCATGGCTGTGGGTGGCCACAGTGGCCACTGCTGCCCTTGCTGCTGCTGTTGCTGAGCCCTGAGAATGTCGAAGCCCAAAAGGAGCAGGATGAGTCTGGAGCCCAAGAGCAGCTGGACAGACCCAGAGAGGGGCCGAAGCTCACCCGTCCTTTGGAGATCCACGGCTGGCCCACAACCATCATATACCGGGGCTCTGAGGTTCGAACAGGTTGGGGGTGAGGAGCCATGTGGATGCCATTTCTTCTCCAGCTTCAGTGTAAGGGAAGGTCTGGAGTGAAGATCCCTGAGAGCATTTGCTCATTTGCCCACTGGCTTGGTGTGGTCCTGGGACTGAAGGCACCAAAGTGGGGAGTTAGGATGGCCAGTGCACCACGGACTCCTGGTAGTTCACAGCTGAGTCTCAAGACAGGATCTGGGGAATGGCCAGGGTGGAGCCGGCTCGATTTGTGCTCACAGGAGTGCTGAGGGTGACCCAAAGTTCCTTTGGGGATGGACACCATGTTTGGATGTGTGTGGATCTGTTGTGGGTGATGTCACTGGGGCTTTGTGTGTGTTGTGGAGAGGTTTAAGCCTCACTGAGTCAGCTGGCATCTGTAGTCTCTCTATGTCCTGGGTCTCTTTGGCTCTAAGTTGATCTATACACAGGGAAGGGTCTTTCTTTTGATGTCCTCATGCTCCTTTTCCTCCCTTGGGGCCAGAGTGCCTGGAAGGTGCCCAACACCTACCTGGTAGTGTTCAAGGAATCCGAGAGGCAGCAGATGGAGAGTATTGTCCAACGCCTACAGAGCCAAGCTGCCAGCCAGGACCTCATGTTTGAACTACTACACGTCTTCAAAGACCTCTTTCCTGGCATCCTGATGAAGTCGGACAACTTGGGCCCACTGGACCTGGTGAGCCCCAGCTCAGGCGTGCACATGCCTAGGCCTGTGTGCATACCTTGATTGACTCACTCAGGGGACAGCAGACACTTACTGAGTCCTGAGGGTCTGTAGCTCAATGATGCTAGTGATGCCAGCCTCCTCAGGCAGCTTCCTTGTTAGCCTGGCCAATTCCCCTATGGCACTTTGTCTATTCACCCTCATTTGAAGCAGGAGGCATCCCCGTGTACACGGGGGAGCTGGGTTCCCAGCTTCTGGTGCATCTGGCCAGTGTCCTTGGGTTGGTGCATTGCAGCCTGGGTGCACAGCTGAGGTGAGAGAAGGGTCAGGTTGGCTCAGGATGATGCATGTGTGAGGCATGCTCCAGGGCAGGGATGGGTCTGAGCACACACACTCTGCCCTCAATTCCTGCTGGTCCCTTCTCCTGCCCCATTGGCTCAGCACCCATATGCCACCACCAGGGTTCATAGCACTATGCTCTGAAGACTGGAAAGATGTGGGAAAAGAGTGGACTCAAGGAAGGCCAGTGCCGACATCCTGATGTGGACATGGAATCCAGACCACAAGGACTTCCCCCACTGTCCAGCCTGACTAGAACTGGCACTGCCTGGCTCTCAGATGAGATGTGGAAGCTGTATCTCTCCTGCCCCTCACGTGGGCTCAGCTACCACTTGTGGGTGCACTGGTCCCAGCTCCCCCGACTCCTAAGCCTATTAAAGGAGTGAGGACCCTTTGTCTTCTGGTCCATGGAGGGGGCCTTTTGGTTCCGGTAGGAACTGGAGGGATCAGATGTGCCAAGTGCTGGGTGCTGCTGGCTAAGTGACTCATGAAATTGAGATCCTGTGTCCTTGGTGTCTGCAGGTCCTGAGGCTGAAGCCGGCGAAGTTCATCGAGGAGGATTCCTTTGCGTTTGCACAGAGCCTCCTGTGGAGCCCACATCTGATTTCCCCTCACTGGAATCCGATTCGGAGCACCATGTGGAACATGCAGTGGATTTCTCCTGAGTGGAACCAGTTTCGTAGCTTCAACCACAGCAGTAAGACCACAGCTGCCATGACCCACCTCCCCTTTCTATCCTGGGACCTCACCTGACCCATCTTCTCTCTGTTCTCTCCTAACCCCACTTGGCTGTGCCCCCTCCTGGTGTTCTGTGCACAATACCGGGACATTTGCCTAAGGTCCACAATTCTATTTTTTTTTTTTTCAAATTTGGGGTCTTGAATTCAGGGCCTGGGTATTCTCCCTTAGTTTTTTCTGCTCAAAGATGGTGCTCTACCACTTGATTCAAAGCTCTACTTCCAGCTTTTGGATGATTAATTAGAGATAAGAACCTCACAGTTTCCTGCCCAGGCTGGGTTTTGAACAGCCACCCTCAGATCCCAGCTTTCTGAGTAGCTAGTATTACAAGCTTGAGCCACAAGTGCCTGAATAACCATCTTCTTTTCCTCCTCTTCTCCCCAGGAGGGCATACTTGCCTTAAGAGGAAACTTGACTGTGACTTGCAGTCTCTGGTCTATATAACTCTCAGTTCTCAAAATAAGACCAGATCTTCAGAGCTTCCCTCATCTAGGTCTCTGTCTCCAGGCCTCCAGGCCTCTCAGGAGGCGGCCAGGAAAATGGCAGTGTGTGGGGGACGGGGGTGTCTAAGTGACCCTGACCTGGGGAAGGCAGTAAAGGCACCTGATTGGGAGAGGATCGGGGGGTCTTGGGAGAGGATCAGAGGTTCTGGATGGACCCTGTAGTGTTGGACGAGCCTGTGCAGACCTGGGTTTGGTTTGGTGCTGGGCCTCAGGTCTGGGGGTGAGCCCAATGCCTTCTCCTTATCCATGGATATCAGGGTCTGAGGAGCCACCTCCCTTTCTAGGCCTTTCCCTTAGCTGTGAACAGGCTGTGATCAGCCTTGTCCTCCCCACTGTTTAGAGGCTAAGGGGAAGCTGAGGCAGTGTCTTCAGGACTGGAAGGTGGGTGATGGTGGCAGGCTGTCATTTGGCTCTGCCCCAGCTTCCCACCTTTGTGTGGTTTCTTGCTTTCTCCTTTTACCATTCTTTTTTTCCATTCCTCTTTCTCTTCATTGACTTATTCTATTTATTTGATAAGTGGTATTGGTCTTGAACTCAGGGCTACCCATGTGCTCAGCTTACTTGTTCACCCTGGCACACTGCCACTTGAGCCACACCTCCAGCCTGGCATTTTACTAGTAAATTGGAGATGGAATCTAGAGGACTTTGCTGCCTAGGTTGGCTTTGAACCATTAATGCTCTGCATTTCTCCTTTCTGAGTAGCAAGATATGTTCTGTTTTCTCCTTTAGAGTCTTGGGCTTTGCACTCAGGGCCTCATGCTTGCTAGGCAGGTTCTCTACCACTCAAGACATGTATACATTAGTTACTGTTTAGATAAGTTCTCATATTTATGCCAGAACCTGGACCACAATCCTCCTTGTTATGGTTACTGAGTAGCTGGGATGACAGGCTTGTGCTACTAGACCCAGGTTTTGTTGAGATGTGGTCTTGTGAACATTTTGCCTGGGCTGGCTTTGATCTACCCATTCTCTGACTCAAAAATAGCAAGTATTACAGAAGTGAGACACAGTGTCCAGCCTTCCTCTTCATTCTTGTGTGAGACCACTCTGCACTGGATTTAGTGCTACTTGTTCATCCTGCATGAGCTCACGTAGAAAGACCTCTTTTTCAGATAAGGTCTGGTGGTGGTGCTGTCATTTGAATCCAGGACCTCACATTTGCTAGGTTACTACTTAAGTCACACCTCTAGCCTCCAGATAGATAGGTCTAAAAGGACATGGTGTGTCTTTTCTATGGTACTAGTGACTAGCTCTCCTGAAGGTTTAGAGTAGACACAGTCCATTTCCTGCTCCCTGGTGATGCCCATGATGTCCTTGTCCATTCCTGGAGGAGTGGATACAGGGATAGGGAGCCCCTTCTAGAATCTTCTCAAGGGTTTGGCTGGAGTAGACCATTTAGGAGCTGTTGGACTGGGACAGGGTAAAGCAGGTCCCATATGGATGGGGATAAAGAAGGCTGGGCCGGCCCTGCACTGTCCCTTCACTCATAGAGGCCACACAGCACACCTGTTTGTTATCCTCAAACCCAAACCTTGTAAAAGAAAGGCAATAGGAGGAGATGCCAGAACTTGGGGTGAGGAAGCCACAAACCAAGAAATGCCAGCAGCCACCAGGAGGTGGACAAATCTAATGAAGCTTCTTATCCAGAATCTTCAGGGGGAGTGCAGCAGGACTGATCTCTTGATCTTGAATTTCTGATCTCCAGAACTGCAGTTCTGCTTGGGCAACAATAGAAAGTGTGCTGCTGTAATTCTGCTGCAAGAAAACCAGTAGTAGGAGCAGGTCCCTGAGGCCCTGACTCCTGGGCTGCTCCCAGCCAATGACAGAGCTCAAGGCGGAGCTGGGCCATTTGAGTTGATAACAAGACCCAGTAACAGGCAGCATGCGATTGGGGAGTATCCTGACTGTCTCTCATTGGCCATCTACATGGCTTAGGACAGCTGCCTGTCTCTATGTGTCATTGGCCACGTCAGTAACATAGACCGACTAGGAGTGGCTTGGGAGGATTTTTAGATGAAAGACTGCACTATTGAGAAGCAGAGCATGCCATCATTGATACATGTGACCCACATATAACATCACCCTCTTGGTTCTCCCTTTTCTCTTCTTGCACAAATGTCATTGTGAGAAGACAAGGAAAACCCCGTCGAGGTGTATCTCTTGGGCACTAGCATCCAGCCTAATCACCTGGAAATTAAGGGCAGGATCAACATCTCTAACTTTGAGAAAGTGCCTGAGGAGGAGTGGCAGAGCACCAGTGCGCCCAGGACACAGGTGAGCCATCCTTCTCCCGCCCATTCCAGAAAAGATGAGGACCACCAGACCTGGAGCCCCATGGCCAGCCTCTCCAGTATTAACTGTCCATCCCCAGTCCTCAGCTGTAGGCAAGGGAGGGTGGGCATTGCGATCCATCCAGGGTCTATTGTGAAATTGTGGGGTGGGTGGCTTTCTCATCTGGTCCTTGTGTTGGTGGAGCAGGAGGGCAATTGTGGAGGCCATGGCACCCACCTGGCAGCCCTGGTCAATGGCCAGAGTATTGGCGTGGCCAAGGACATCAACATACACAGCCTGCGTGTGCTCAACTGCCAAGGGAAGGGCACGGTCAGTGGCATCCTCATGGGTGAGTGGCAGACCCCATCAGCCACTTTGGCCAGATGCATTGACCTATGTTGGGTTGAATAGTGAACATCACTGTTGATTTGGAGGGAAGGAGCTAGGGGGGGGGGAACATGCCCCTCTCCAGGCAGTCATCTTGTTCTCAGTCATGTATGTTCTCTCAGGCTTGGAGTTTATTTGGAAAAAGCTGGTCTCCAATCCCTCCAAGCGCATGGTAGTGCTGCTGCCCCTGGTGAGTGGGTACAGTCAGAGCATCAACGATGCCTGCAAGCGCCTGGCAAGGGCTGGAGCAGTGCTGGTGGCCGCTGCGGGCAACTTTCAGAGCAATGCCTGTGCCTACTCTCCAGCGTCGTCTCCTGAGGTAGGTGCCAGCAGGGCTTCCTGCTCACGTCCTGCCTTGCAGGTTGTCAGAGGCCCAGCATCCCCAAACCCCAGTGTGACAAGGGGTTTGGCTAGCCCTGCCTCACCTTCAAAGGCCCTGCCACATTACCCCCTCCATCACATCCTCCCTCTGCGCCATCCCTCTACTCCTGCTTGACATTTGCAGAGCCACTGCTTTGTGTGGGGCTTGTGTGGGCCTGGCAGTATCAGGGGGAGGACAGGTGTCCCATCTCCAGGACTTCTGGGCCCTGGAAGGAAGGGAAGATACAGAGGAAAATGGGCACTGCTGCCCTCCCCTTTCCCTCTCCCTCCTTTTCCTGCACAAACCTTCAGACTATAGCTCCTGCGGTTTTTCCAGAGATGCTGAACTTACAACAGCCTGCATCCAGCCTGGCTCACTGTGGGTTGCCTCACAGCACTCTGGCTTCTTGATAACAACATTGTCAATTTAGTGTTTTTCTCCCATTAAGTACAATTTCTACAGGGCATCAAAAGTAGTGCCTGTGTCCTGTAGAAGCCCTGGGACAGGCTAGGGTATCAGCTGTGCCCAGGAGCCAGATTTTCCTGTGGAGAAGACATTTACATGGGAGTCAAACCGGTAGTATAGGAGTTGATCAGTCTGTCTCATGCAGCCTTTCCCTCAACTCATTGCCACATTCCAGGTCATCACTGTTGGAGCTGTCGATTATCAGATCCAACCACTCATCCAGGGTCTTCTAGGTACCAATTATGGATCCTGTGTGGACATCTTTGCTCCCGGGAAGAACATTGTCAGTGCCTCCAAAGACTGTAATGTTTGCTATGTAACACAGAGTGGAACTTCGCAGGCGGCTGCCCATGTGGCTGGTGAGTCACCATGTTAGTGCCTGGGCCACCAGGATTCCTGCGGCCCCTTTGGCCAGATCCTCCATACGCCTGGCTCTTAGCAATAGGACCAAATGGGCAAACCCAATGGTGATGGTGCCATTTTGCATCCTAGAATCTGGAGTATAAATAGGTGTTCACCTGGTGAACACAATGGCCAATACAAAGGCCTAGATGTAGGAGAACAAGATGTGTTACTTTCTATCTTTCACTAAGCAAGGGATTGCAGGTGGCTTCATTTTGGGAAGAGCACATGATATGGGCATGTGTGTGCATTTGTGTCCTAAAAGGAGTTCCCAGCTAGGACGGAAGGCCAGGCCATCACCTTGTCTGACCTCTCCCTCCTCCATCAGGCATTGCAGCCCTGATGCTCACTGCCCAGCCAAACCTCACTGTGGCTGAGCTGAGGCAGAGACTGATCCACTACTCTATCAGAAATGCTATCAATGACACCTGGTTCCCGGAGGAGGAGCGATTCAAGACCCCCAACCTGTTGGCTGCACTGCCCCCCCGCACCCAGGAAACAGGTGAGCAGGGCAGGTGGGTAGGCAGAGGCCAACCTGGGGTATGAGAGGCCCATGTGGAGCTGACAATCCCCAACCTGGTCTACAGAAGGACTGTCCTCCTCAGATAGGACTCCAGGCTCAGGGTAATTATTTCAACACTGAAGTTTTAACTAAAAGTTTCATGTGATATGGAAACTCCTCTCCCTTATTCAAGACTGAAATTTTCTCTGGAGTCTCTGGGTGTCCTGTGCCCCCAGAGCCTCATTACTCATGGCCTTGTTGCAGGTGAACATTTGTTCTGCAGGACTGTGTGGTCAGCACCCTGGAACATCACTCTGGCAGACCCTGCAGTGGCTGAGTGTGACCCAGAGGAGGAGCTGCTGGGCTGCTCCAGTTTCTCTCAGACTGGAAAGCGGCAGGGCGAGCGTGTGAGGGTGAGCTGCACACTCTGTGTGCCCAGTCCTCTGTCCTCTGGATTCCAATCCCTGTCTCGACTTCAAAGGCCTGGGCAGGGCCAGGTGCTCCTGGGGGACTCAGGACAGACAGCACCCTCATGGGCACAGGAGGGAAAGGACAACGGTGGCTTCGGCTCTCTGCCTTGCCTAAAGCCATCTCTATGCTGGGTGTTTCTGTCTCATGTCTGTTGTTCTAATGACTCAGGAGGCTTAGATCTGAGGATTGTGGTTCAAAAACCAGCCCAGTCAGGAAATATCATGTAGCTCTTATCTCCAAATAAGCATGAAGGGGAGTTGCAGCTCTGCTGGTAGAGTGCCAGGGTTGAATGATAAAGCTGAGGGACAGCACCTAGGCCCTGAGTTCAAGTCCCAGTACTGACACACCCTTTCCTTCTCCCTGCCAACCAAGAGAATCTACAGTCATGACCCTCAGGTTGGGATGACAGTGGCTCTGTGAGTTGAGAACTTCAAAGGTGATGAAGCAGCTGATGAGGTTCCCATTCCCTGGGTGGCCCTGTGAGGGGAAGTGAGCTTACAGGATATGGTAGGTGAGCATTTCTGTGCAGAAATCAATGTTAGGTAGGTTTCTTAGGAGAGGCCCGATGGGTCAGGGGGCCCGTAGTCTCTGTGCTGCTGTATCAGGTACCCTTATCTCCAGTTACAAGGCATTGCCAGTGTTGGGAAGATTCAGCTGAGCTGAACATGGCAGGACAGACTGCCTGGGACCAAGCAGTGCTGAGGACTCAGGAGTCAGAACTTGCAGATTGGGTCCCTCTCAGACCAGGTTCCCCACTCCCTAGACCTCTTCACAGCAAGTTCCCATTTCTCTCTTGGACTCTCAGATCCTAGGAAAGAGACGCGTTTGCCTGGCATTTGGAGATAGTCAGGTTTCTGCAGTGGCCAGATGCTGCCTGCTCCCCCGAGCCAACTGCAGCGTCCACACAGCTGCTCCAGCCTTGGTGGGGCTGAAGACCTACACCCACTGCCCAGATCCTGACCAAGTCCTCACAGGTAGGGGCTGGTCCCACCAGGGTGAAGAAGATGACCTACCTCCTGCTGCTCAGGAGATTGTCTCACACACTTGGTCCCTATGAGTGTGAGCAGATGATATGGGAGCCTCAGGACCCATAGCCAAACAGGATCTGCAACTTGCATGCTATGTGGCCTTGGGCAAGTGGCTTCACCTCTCTCTTCCAGCCCTGCCTCTGTAGTGGTGATAAGAAAGGTGACAAATGACCTCGGGCTTGGGCACTGGGAGCTGTTTAGCCTCTGTGTGGGTAGGGTTCCTTAGTTCAGGCCTGTCAGAGTGGGACACAGCTCAGGTTGAATCCAATGAGTAGCTAGCAATTTCCTTCTCAGCCCTGTGGCTTAATTTTCCTCATCGTGAATGCTCAGCTCGAATCCTGGACAGTTGTATTCTGGTGGCCACTCTCCCCGACAATCACTTTGAAGTCCTTTCTCTGGGCTAGGGACTTTCTTATTTTGGGAAGGCGGTCCGGTCATGGGGCCTGAACTCTGGGCCTGGACGCTGACCCTCAGCTCTTCAGCTCTAGGCTAGCACTCTACCACTTGAGCCACAGCGCCATTTTTGGCTTTTTTTCCTGCTTCTTTGGTGCTGAGGAATTGAACCTAGGACCTCAGGCATGCAAGGCAAGCGCTCTACCACTGAGCCACCTTCCCAGGCCTGGGCTAGGGACTTTCTATAACAGACCTGCCCAGGAAGGTGGCTGGAAGCCATGGGTGAGGGCTGCACATAGGAGCTAAAGACTGTTTTTCTTGGGCTGGAGCCATTCTTAGAAGGAGCTTGGTGCCAGTGGGGAGGTTTAGGGGACAGTGGGAATTATCTTGAATCACTAGGTCAGGGCTGATCTTGGCCAGGTAAGTACTGGGGAGTCTTAGGTCTGGAATAGTAAGGGTTAGGTGGGGTTAGAAGTTGGCTGGATTAGCAGCAGTCAGATGAGCCCAGTGGCTAGAGCCTTGTCTGGGACAAGAGCTCCATGTGGCTGCTGGCCTGGCAGGAATCCTGGCCTGTGGCAGAGCTGGCAGAGCCACAGGCACTCACTGTGTAGCTCATGCCAAGTCCCATATGCAGGTCAAATTGCCGAGTGTCTTTCCTACCCTATCCACACAGAGGGTAAACAGCTCCCAGTGCCCAAGCCAGAGGTAATTTGTCACCCTTCTTATCACCACTACAGAGGCAGGGCTGGAAGAGAGGGGTGAAGCCACTTGCCCAAGACCACAGAGCTGGGAGAAGGGCTCTAGTCCTGGTTACCAGATCCTGGGTCCTGCATGGGCAGTACTGGGACTTCCCATGCATGTTTCTGCTTTAGCTAAGCAGTATCTCTGTGAGTTGCTGCTATTGCTCTAGCTGTTTTACAAATAGGGAAACTGAGACTTGATGAAGTTCAGCAAAGTGCCCACAATTTTACAGCCAGGTGCACCTGATTCCCTAGCCCACAGACTCAGGCTAATGCCGGACTGCTCTTGGTGATGATGGATGAGGAAAGGACTTGAGGTGGGAGGGATTTGGGTAAGCAGTGGTTGATCATCCCAGGCCTGGGAACCATGCCCCATGGTTCCACTTCTTTGGTGGAGAGGAGATCATGGAAACTATGGATCAGAGCGGTTGAGCTTCTCTCCCAAAGTTCTACAAGTCAGATCACCAGCAGAGCTATGCTGGAAGTCCTCCTGCTCAGCCCAATGTCTCTTCCACTCAGAGCTGCTCCTGGGTTTCCTTGGCTTTAATCCTTACAGAGAAAGGGATGTGGTAAGAGAACAATGATAGTCTTCCACATTAAGTGTGTTAGCTGTTCCTCCTCTGCCCCAGGATGCAGCTCCCACTGGGGGATAGATGACCCTGGTGTCTACCAGCATACTTCAAGGCAGCAAGGTCATCAGCCCAGAAAGTGCCTGGGGCACAAAAAGGCCAGTGTCCATGCTTTCTGCTGCCATGCTCCGGGCCTGCAGTGTACAACGAAGAAGTACAGGCGTTTCAGTCCCTTGGAGAAGGTGAAGGGTTGGGGTTGTGGGAGGTCGGGTGGAGATGGCTGGGGCCTGCAGTGCCCAGGGGAGGACCTGAGCACCTGTGCTGTCATGTGCAGTGTGTGTGTGTGCATGTACTTGTGCATGTGTTTGTATGAGTGTCAGTGTGAGTGTGGTGGGCTTGCTTTTGTATTTGGCCAGATTAGTAAGGATTGTTCTCCAATGCCCTGTCCCCCTTTAAGGATAGCACAAATAAATATGGCATAAAGAAATGAATTGCTGAGCCTGGACACAGTAATATAATGCTGTGCCTGTTTCACCTGCTCCTGAGAAGGAACAAATAGGAGTTCAGTTTGAGGCGCACCTGGGCAAAAAATAAAATAAAAAAAAATAAAAAAGAGATTCTATCTGAAAAATAATTAAAGCAAAAGTAGCCAAATTGGTGACTAAAGTGGTAGAGAACCTGCTTGGCACACATGAGTTCAAACCCCAGTACTGCTTGTTTTTTATTTTTTAAAACACCTGTATTCATAACTATTCTGGAGACTGAGATCTGAGGATTGGGGTTCAAAGCCAACCCTGGCAAGAGAGATTATGAAACTTATGCCCTTAATTAACTGCCCCCAAAAAAGCCATATCTGGAGCTGGGTTCAGTTCTGGTGTTTAAATGCCAGGGTTGGTGTGCGTGCACAACAACAACAACAAAAAAGCACAAAAAAACCAAAGCATCAATTCTGCATTTCACAAACCTACTGGGAGTTGTTCAGGGCTGGAATGCCTGAGCAACCATGGAAGGTTGGAGGAAGAAGGAAGCTCTCTGAAGGGAGGGCAGGTCACACTTGGAATCTTGGAGTCTAAGAGCTAGCCTCTAGAGGCCATGGCAGGAAGAGTTTGGGGCCTTAGGGTGGAGGCTCTGGTCTGGGGATGAGCTGCAACAAGGAGTGGAGGGCTGTTGCAAGGTCTTGTGGAGCTGCTGGTGGTTGGAGTTGCCATCACTGGATGGGGAAGGCTGTGGGAGGTGTGGCTTGTAGGGAAGTGGGAAGTGGGAGGGGCTTTGGTTTGTTGAGATTTCTGTCTGGGCCCCAGTGTCCTGGTAGGCTGGGACTGAAGCACCCTGAGGGAGTGGTGGGCAGTGTTGGACACAGCCCCTTTGTGGTGTGAGCGGCAGAACCAAGCCAGGTGTTCACAGTTTGGTCCCCACTGAAGGTGGCTGGGAGGGACAGTGTAGCAGGTGGCTTAGAGACCTGACCATGCATGCAGGACCTGGCCTTACTTGTCTTCCCTGGGCTCTGGCAGGTCACCGTGAGCTGTGACGCAGGATGGACCCTGACCAGCTGCAGTGCCCATCCTGAGACCTCAGTCACCCTGGGAGCTTTCCCTGTGGACAACACGTGTGTGGTGAAGCACCAGAACACTGACAAAATAGAAAGGGCCAGTAAGGAGTTTGTAATAGTTACCGCCATCTGCTGCCGCATCCAACTCTCAGGCCAGCCATAGAGTGAATGAAAGACCTCAACCTGCTGGGTGGTGTTGATCAGGGCAGGGTTGCGGGGGGTATATGTGTCCTGAGAGAACTTGGTCTCATTTTGGGTGCCCCTCCCCGGGAGAACTACAGGAATACTCCCCATTAGGAGCAAGAAGGGGGTAGATTTAACAGCAAGAGGGGTTCCTACAGCCCAGCTAGAAGGCTGGTGACCAAATCACCTTTCACATACATTTGGCTCCAGATTGGGGGAGGCCCTTGGACTAAGAAGAGCCAGTGTTAGCAGGAACAAATGAGGGTGACTGGTGTTGAGGACCCCTCATGGTCTTCTCACTTTATAGAAACTTCTTTGGACTTACTGATTGAGTGAAGCAGCCCCAACTAGGACAAGAATATCTCAAATGGCCATAGCGGCATGCCTCACTTTCTCTTTGCTATCCTCACTCTGTTCCACCTCTAGCTATGTCCCTGACTGGGATCAGAGAGCGACAGATTACACCTCCATCCCTAGTTCTTCCACCCTCCCTTCTGCCCTATACCACATATACTAGCAACCTTATTTTATAGAGCAAGAAACAGGGCCCGAGGGAAAAGGGCCTGCCAAGCACAGTGAGGTGATATACGGGGAGCTGGCAGGTTGGGCAACTTATTGCTGCAGGAAACAGTGTATGAAGGCAGCCAGAGCATGGCCTGCTTGCTCTAGGGCTGCTGCCTGTGTTGCGGGGTGGAGGGGTGGTGGTGGTAATGGGCCTATTCTTTTGGTGGTGTCCCTCACGGGGGCTGGGTGGACATGTGAGGGGTACAGGTGCCATGTGTGAGGTTTGGCTTCCCACTCGTGAATAAATATCAAAAAAAACTAACACTGGTCTATCCTTTGGTTCTCAGTTGGCTTTGTGTGTCATTCGGGGCTTGAACTCACTACCTGAGCACTGTTCCTGAGCTTTTTTGGCTCAAGACTAGAATCCTACCTCTTGAACTACAGTTTTACTTCCAGGTTTTTGAGATAAGGCAGACTTTCCTGCCTGGATTGGAACTGAGGTCCTCAGATCTCAGCCCCTTGAGTATCTAGGGTTAGAGGCATGAGCCGTTGGCACCCAGTTTTCTGTGGCCTTTTTAAGGCAAGCTGATTTTTTTTTAATTTTATTTTATTTTATTTGAGAACATACTGTACAGAGGGGTTACAATTACATGGGCAGGATAATGTATACATTTCTTACCAAGTATTGCAGCCTCCTCCTTTGTTTACCCTTCACCTCCCTTCCCAGCCTCCCCCCTCCCCCCCACCCAATCATACCCCCCTCCCCCCCCACACCGACATTGTAAAGCTGGTTTTGACATGACATTTTGTACTTCTCATTGTTGCAACAGGTCCACCTGAATCCTTAAACGACTTGTTTGTCCCCATCTCCTCCACATGTTATAGTGACATCAAATATGGTGAAAGCGGGGGTTACACTGTGGGGGAGGGACATACAAAGCAACAAAGAAATAATCTTATAAATGCGTTAGAAACACATGCATGAAAGAAACGAAAACATTAAAATACATATTTAAGGGTTCATTTTCCTAACATCACATTATCTGACGGCAAGCTGATTTTCTGACCTCTTTTGCTTTTGTGACTTGATATTTATTGCAGATTTTGCCACCATTAATATTTTTAGTTGTATTTGAGTGAAAAGGAGAGTGCTTGGCTCAGCTGGGACTGGTAGGGAGACTAGGAAGTCCCTCTGGGTACCCATCTTACAGGAATGTGGTGAATGTGGATCTGTACCCACTCCAAGACCTACACACAATGTGGTGCCTCACCCTAGGATCTGCTCTACCACGGAACCAAAGTTCCCAAGTCCTTTCCCATTCCAGGCCCCTGTCAAGAGGATTGGGCCAAGCACAGGGAATGTTCATGGAACCCCCTGTTCACAAACCTGCAGATGCTTCTAAGGAGTCAAGGTTCTTGACTTGAATCCAAGCCTGGAATGTGAGTAGCTTTACAGTTATCTTGCTGCCCCAATTACTCTTTGTGTCACACTGCAGCACAAGTCCCCTGCCAACGGTGGGATGGTATCTGCCAGGCCCACAAGACCCCAGAGAAGAACAAGGGCTAAGCATGATAAACCTCTTTTCCAGGGTGTCTTCTATTTTAGCCTGCAGTGATCTCTCCTGGCCGTAGGTGGCACTCTCATTCAAGTTTCTGCAGCACATCTAGAGCCATATGAACTAATAGCTTTCCAGTTAGTGGAAAGGAAAGTTTCTGAGGTTAAGGAGACTTCAGGTGACAAGACTTAGGAGAGACTGGGTAAATACAGTCCCTATTATTATCTACTCTTCTGCCAGGGATCCCTAGTGAAACTCATTTTACTTATTTCAGGCTGCATTTGAGTCATTATTGGGCAGTGAGTTCCATCCAGTTTAGAAGAACACTGTTCTGCCAGACCTCCCTATAGAATTCACATAGCACATGGTGTCTCTGTCCATTTTATGAAGATAGTTATCCCATTCACTGTGGGAACTCCTGTCCCCAGCTAATGTTGGCGAGTGTCACCATTTTAGGCAATGTCTACCTCTGCTCAGGCAGTGTAAAAATGACGGGACTTCAGCAGAGGCAAAACTCCTGCCAACCAGTCTTCTGACAATTCAGTGTCACATGTGGGAAATGCACAATAGTCAAGGGATGATAAAGGCTCCAATGTGAGATTGGGGTCTCCAGTTCCACCATCACCTCCACTTGCCCCTTTCATGAAGGCCCAGGACCTACCCCAAACCAGCAGGAATCAACCTGTGCCTGAATAGCTTCCTACAGAGAGTTGGTCTCCATGAGTCAGAAGGAAGCGCCTAGCCTGCAGGGAAGGAGAAATATGGAATAACACTAGGGAGAGGCCTCCTGTGAGCAACCCACAACACAAGGAATGGGAACAGAGCAGGAAACCTAGCTTTACAGAGGGGTGGGTGGGGACATGATTTGTACTGGATAGTGACTCCTTGGGAAAGCATTGAGCAGATTATGTCGTTCCTGCTTGATTTGTAGACTTTGTGAAAGATTATAAAACATCATAAAAATTGGCAGTGAAAGTGACAACTCTTCCAAGGGAAGCCTATCACAATTGACCTTTGTGGAATGACCTTGAACACAGTCTACAGCAGGTTTGTTGACTGCAACTAAGGATAATAATGTGGTTGCTAGCAAAGCACAAATGATGCTCATTGTAGCAACAATGTAACAATTAATCAAAATGCAGAGTGCACAGTGATCCATGTAGCTTCCCAGGAGGACAGATGGCAGGTGCAGGGTGGAGGGCATCGTTTCCATAGGAAATAAGGGACTGGAAGTGGCAATTTCACTCCTGAATTTGGGCTCCTGAGTGCAGTTGCTGGTAACTACATCCCAACATATATCATTGCCAACATTTCAATATGTGTCTCACACAATCTTACAGCAAATATGGGTATGGAGAGAAGCGTGTGTGTGTGTGTGTGTGTGTGTGTGTGTGTGTGTGTTGGGGGTTATAGCAGAGCATATTGAAAATCAACTTTAGAATGTCACATTCAAAAATATAAGAACATTGGAACCACTCCAAATCCTCCACTCATATGTGTGCTTAGGAGGCACAGT
Source organism: Dipodomys merriami (assembly GCF_024711535.1). NCBI lineage: Eukaryota > Metazoa > Chordata > Mammalia > Rodentia > Heteromyidae > Dipodomys > Dipodomys merriami. The sequence goes on from NW_027204937.1 coordinate 713,084, forward strand.
TCTCTACAATGATGGTCTTCTGTTTCTTGGGTGTGGGGCTGGTTGGAGCTTACAGCATTTAACTGTTGCCATGGACCACAAGGGACTTTTGCAGGAGGACAGTGGAAGAAAGGGCTATTCTAAGTGCAAGCAGGGAAGTCGTCACCTTTGTCATGTGGCCCCACAGATGGAAAGCCCACCAGAAAGGCACTTTGGGGCTGGTTGGGCCTCTTTGACTTGGCAACTCTAGCTGACAGTGGCAATCTGGCATTTCCCAAGGCTCCCAAGCTCTGCACACAGGGGGGGTGAAATATGGCAGAAAGTGTATCTAAACATATGAAAGAGGGCTGAAACTGAGCAATTCAACATATAAAAGCTACACAATAAAGGAATGGTCTGTTTTCACTGCTTCCCAACTGCCCTGGGCCTCTGAACGTGACAAGTGCTGGTGCTACACTGGTAAGTACAACTAAACTTGTGGGTGTTCAGTCACTCCTAAGGATTTCTAAGGATGTCACTCTTACAGCTTTCCTCCTTATAGTATTAGTCATAGAGGAGAAATAAAATTTCAAGGTGAGTATCATCATTAAAATTATAATGAGACTCACAAAACAGTCTCTCCCGATCCAGATAGTATAGTCAATGCTAAGGACTACAGCAGTTATGATCAGGTAAAAGCAAATGATTGCAGGTCACATGGTTTGAGACCACAGTTTATTCAATGTCTTCAAGATACGTTTTTTTTTTTTATTGTAAAGATTCTATACAGAGGGTTACAGTTACATGAGTGGGGTAATGAGTACACTTCCTCTTGAACATTGTTACCCCCTCCATTGTTTTCTCCCTACCATCCCCTCCCTCCCTCCCTTCCCCAAGGTTCTTTTTTTTTTTTTTTTTTTTTTGATTGTGATTGATTACTTAATTTCCGGAAATTCACAGTATTGTGGAATAATGATGCTCATTTAAAGTCACAAGTTCATTCTAACTTTCCTGGAGCAAATTGTCTATCACAGTCTGTAATATATAACGGTGTTCATATGTTATATACCATACACGTGATCAGCAGCATAGGGATATTTAGTAGTGGTTCAACCAGCTGAGTGGGAGTTCTTTGTTTCTTAAGTCCTGTTAGTTTTGTCATATCACCTAACATTTTGGATTTATCATCCGCTTATCAGGGAGACCATGTACTGTTTGTCTCTTCGTTCTTGGCTTACCTCGCTCAACATGATTCCTTCTAGATCCATCCATTTCCCTGCAAATGCCATTATTTTGTCATTTCTAATGGCTGCATAATATTCCATTGTGTATAGATACCACAATTTTTGGATCCATTCATCTGTGGTGGGGCATCTAGGTTGTTTCCGTATCCTAGCTATTGTGAACAGTGCTGCAATAAACATGGAGGTGCACGTGTCCTTGTATATTGGTTCCTGTTGTTCAGGGTAGATGCCTAGAAGTGGTATGACTGGGTCGTAAGGGAGGTCAATCTTTAGCTTTCTAAGGACCCTCCAGACTGCTTTCCAAAGTGGTTGTATGAGTGTACATTCCCACCAGCAGTGTAATAGCGTTCCTCGTTCTCCACATCCCCTCCAGCATTTGTCGTTGGCTGATTTGTGGATGTGGGACATTCTGACTGGGGTAAGGTGGTATCTCAGGGTTGTCTTTATTTGCATTTCCTTCACCACCAGGGATGATGAACATTTCCTCATGTGTTTCTTTGCCATTTTTATTTCTTCATTTGAGAAGTCCCTCTTTAGTTCCCTTGCCCATTTAGTAATTTAGTTCCCTTGCCCATTTAGTAATTTAGGTTTGGGAGGGATTAGTTTCTTGAGTTCCCTGTATATACAGGATGTTAACCCCTTGTCTGATATATTGCTGGTAAATATTTTTTCCCAATTAGTTGGTTGTCTTTCTAGCTTGGTTGCGATAGCTTTATCTGTGCAGAAGCTTTTTATTTTAAGGTAGTCCCATTTGTCGAGTCTCTCTCCAATTTGTTGTGACCCTGGGACTCTGTTCAGGAAGTTCCTTCCTGTGCCTATTAGTTCAAGTGTCTCTCCTACTCTGTCCTGCAGTAGTTTCAGAGATTCAGGTTTAGTGTTAAGGTCTTTAATCCATTTTGAGTTGATGTTGGTGCATGGCGATAGGCTGGGGTCCACTTTTAGTTTTCTGCATGTGGCTGCCCAGTTTTCCCAGCACCAGCGGTTGAAGAGGCTGTGTTTCTTCCATTGTATGTCTTTGGCTCCTTTGTCGAATATCAGCTGGCTGTAGGCCTGTGGATTTATTTCTGGATCTTCTATTCTGTTCCATTGGTCTTCGGGTCTGTTTTTGTGCCAGTACCATGCTGTCTTTGTTATTATAGCTCTGTAGTAGAGTTTGAAGTTCGGCATGGATAGCCCTCCCATATTGTCTTTATCCCCTAGAATTGTTTTGGCTATTCTAGGTCTTTTGTTGTTCCATATGAATTTTTGGACTGTTTTCTGTATTTCAGTGATGTATGTCATTGGGATTTTAATAGGAATTGCGTTGAATTTGTATATTAGTTTTGGAAGTATTACCATCTTTACTATATTAAGTCTGCCTATCCAGGAGCATGGGAGGTCTTTCCATTTCCTAGTGTCTTCTGCAATTTCTTTCTTTAACTTTTTATAGTTCTCATTAAATAGTTCTTTTACATCTTTGGTTAGGTTAATTCCTAAATATTTTATTTTTCGGGAGGTTATTGTGAATGGGGTTGCTCCCTTTATTTCCCTCTCTTCCTGTACATTATCAGTGTATAGGAAGGCAACTGATTTTCGTGGGTTTATTTTGTATCCTGCTATTTTGCCGAAGTGATTTATGATTTCTAAGAGTTTGGGGATGGAGTTTTTGGGATCGTGGAGGTATAGTATCATGTCGGCTGCAAAAAGGGATAGTTTAACTTCTTCTTTCCCTATGCGGATCCCTTTAATGTCTTTTTCTTGCCTTATTGCCCTGGCTAAGGGTTCTAGGACTATATTGAAGAGGAGTAGAGACAGTGGGTATCCTTGCCTTGTTCCTGATTTTAGGAGAATTGGTTGTAGCTTTTCCCCATTAAGTATAATATTGGCTATTGGTCTGTCATAAATGGCTTTTATTGTTTTTAGAAATGTTCCTTCTATTCCTATTTTCTCCAGAGCTTTTAGCATGAATGAATGTTGAATTTTGTCAAAGGCCTTTTCTGCATCTGTGGTGATAATCATGTGATTCTTGACCTTGGCTCTGTTGATATGTTGGATTACATTTATTGACTTACATATGTTAAACCATCCCTGTGTCTCTGGGATGAAGCCTACCTGGTCATAGTGAATTATTTTTTTTATGTGTTTCTGGATTCTGTTAGCTAGAATCTTGTTAAGGATCTTTGCATCTGTGTTCATCAAGGAGATTGGCCTGTAATTCTCCTTTTTGGTTGGGTCTTTGCCTGGTTTGGGGATGAGTGTGATATTGGCTTCGTAGAATGAGTTTGGGATAGCTCCTTCCTTCTCTGTTTCTCTGAAGAGCTTGAGGAGTATGGGTATTAGTTCTTGTTTAAAGGTCTTATAGAATTCTGCTGTGAATCCATCTGGTCCTGGACTTTTTTTTGTTGGAAGACTTTTGATAGCTTCCTGTATCTCATTATAGGATATTGGCTTATTTAATTGGTTAACTTCTTCTTTGCTCAGTTTGGGCAACTTGTATTTCTCTAAAAATGCATCCATTTCTGCCCAATTTTCTTCCTTTAGAGAGTATAGCTTTTGAAAGTAGTCTGTTAGAATTGTTTGGATATCTTGGGTACGTGTTGTGATGTTTCCCGTGGCATCCCTAATCCTATTAATATGGGTTTCCTCTCTTCTTTTTTTAATTAATCTAGCCAACGGGCCATCAATTTTGTTTATTTTTTCAAAGAACCAGCTTTTTGTTTGGTTTATTTTGGTTATGGTTTTCTGATTTTCTAATTGGTTAATCTCTGCTTTTAATTTGGTTATCTGGCTTCGTCTAGTAGCTTTAGGTCCCATTTTTTCTTGTTTTTCTAGCTGTTTTAATTGCAACATGAGATTATTTACTTGGTCTGTCTCCATTCTCTTGATGTGGGCACTGAGGGCAATAAATTTGCCCCTCAGGACTGCTTTTGCTGTGTCCCACAAGTTTCTTTGTGAGGTGTTTTCATTTTCATTGAGTTGTAGGAAATGCTTTATTTCTTCTCTGATCTCTTCTGTTATCCAGGCATTGTTAAGGAGTGTGCTGTTCAATTTCCATGTATTAGAGAAATTTCTGCGGTATGCTTTGTTATTGAAAGCTAGCTTGATTCCACTGTGGTCAGATAGGATACAGGGGATTATGTCGATCCCTTTGTATTTGCTTAAGTTCCTTGCATGAACTATGATATGGTCTATTTTGGAGAAAGTTCCGTGAGCTGCTGAGAGGGCTGAAACTGAGCAATTCAACATATAAAAGCTACACAATAAAGGAATGGTCTGTTTTCACTCCTTCCCAACTGCCCTGGGCCTCTGAACGTGACAAGTGCTGGTGCTACACTGGTAAGTACAACTAAACTTGTGGGTGTTCAGTCACTCCTAGGGATTTCTAAGGATGTCACTCTTACAGCTTTCCTCCTTATAGTATTAGTCATAGAGGAGAAATAAAATTTCAAGGTGAGTATCATCATTAAAATTATAATGAGACTCACAAAACAGTCTCTCCCGATCCAGATAGTATAGTCAATGCTAAGGACTACAGCAGTTATGATCAGGTAAAAGCAAATGATTGCAGGTCACATGGTTTGAGACCACAGTTTATTCAATGTCTTCAAGATAAGTTTTAAGAAGTCAAACTGGATAAAAATTGTATCTGAAAGTACTTTTAATATCACTTAAAAATGTGTTTTGTGAGCAACCCATAACTTCTTCAGGATGAGAACCAAAAGAGTGCAGGGGGTACTTCTGAAGAACATGACATTTTTATTGCTCTTTTCAGTCTTAATCGTATCAGAAAGTACCTCCAAGAGCTTAGTGAATGTTCCAGATTTGATCCTGATAGCATTTCCTCAAGGTCCAAGCCTAAGCCCAGAGCTCCCAACCACGCCCATGGGCAACTCTATATGGAGAGGGAGACATATTAAACACAAATGTCCTTGTAAATGCAATTTTTCAGCCTCTACAGCGAAAGGGAGTTTTACCACATTCTTTGCTTCATTTTAAATGGGATATTCCCACTCAACATACTACAGAAATTTAAATTGCCCCCCCCCCCCACCAAAAGGCAGCTCGCCTGTCTCCTGAATCATATAAAAACCAAGGAAATTTCTCTTGTGGCAATTGTGATGGTGATGATGATGGTGAAGATAGTTATGGCAGTCGTGGTGAGGGTGGTGATGGAGGTGGTGCTGCAGGTGATTGTGATGGTGGTTGATGTCATGTTAGTCCTGATGATGACACAGTTGATGGGAATGATAAGAATGGTGTTCTATGTGGTGGTGATGATGGCGATCACAGTGATGATTAAGTGATGGTGGTACTATTTTGTTTGGTGGTGGTAATAGTAGTTATGGTGATAGAGTTGGTGGTGATGATGATGGTGATGGAGATGACGGTGATCGTTGTGTTGATGATGGTGGTTGATGTAAGGTGGTCTTGATGATTATGAGGTAATCATGATAGAAGTGATGGTGATGGTGGTGGTGGTAAGGGTGAGGGGATGATGATGAAGTAGGTGATGGAGGTTATAATGATGATGGTATTGATGATGGTAGTGATTATGTTGGTCATGGTGATAGTGGTGGTGGTGATGATGATGATGATGATGATGGTAGTGTTTGAGCGAGTCATGACCTAATTGGGAGAACAAACAACTTTTCTGAAGATAAGAACCAGCTGGCTACAAGGGCTCCTGGTATGGTACTCTATGTGTTCATTTTTTGTTTGGTCATCTTAGGTCAATGCGCATGTGGGTTTCTGTTGGGCATGATGATGGTGCTCTGGGTACCAATGGGCAAGGCCAGCCCCACGGCCCAGAAGAACTGAGAGAGGCTCTGGGCAGAGGGGTGACTGTCTTGGGACAACAGCAAGGACCTGGCAGAAGGAGCCTCACCCATTCTCCTAAACCGTAGTCTTCTTCTGACCAGTCCCACTGCCTCCTTCATGACTTCCCTCCCTCTGCATCCCCCACTGCTCAGCCACTGGAGCTGGACATACAGAGACGGCTGCATCCTGAGAGTTTAGGAATGGGCTGTGGGCACACCTGCATCCATGTGCTTCTGTTTCCCCCACAGTCTCTGCACCACCAAGCACATGGCAATGACCTGCTTTCCACTCATTCACTGAACATATAGAAACTGCTGGATCCTGAATGATAGGAACAGGCTGTGGAAACCACTGCTCCATCCACTTTTTTTGTTTCACAGTCTCTGCACCACCAAGCACACGACCTGCTTTCCACTCGTTCACTGCCTAGAATGAAGGGCCTTCTGCATGTCAAGTTTGGGATGAGACCTCTGGGAAATGAATGATGAGACTTGAGTTCTAGGGCAAATGGAGAGAGTGAGTGCACAGAGCAGGTCTGGGACAGCCCCGCCCACCACTGGAACCATGCTCTGAACAGCATCTGCTTGTCAAATGGAACCCAGCCAAGTCCAGCTTCTTTTCCTGGACACCCAGGGAGGTCTACCGAGGCTCTGGGCTGTGTGGAAGCAGCTGTGTTCAGATGCACAGGCTGTCTCCCTTTGTCTCTGCAGGTTGCCTTTGTGCCTGCTGACTCTGACTTCCAAGGCCCGCTGTCCCTGAAGGCACTAGGCCTGCTGGAGAGCAGACTGTCTGACTTGAAGAGGTGAGTGCAGGGGGGGCCTTGTCCCAGCCTCCAATCAGGCGGAGAATGAAGGAAGCAGAGGGGAAAGTGTCCAGTCCAGTGGGGGAGCAGTATCTTCTATTTTCTCTCATGACCCAGGTTTCACTTTGCCTCTCCATTTCCTGAGAACAACCTGTTACAAGTCATGGGCTGTTTCTCACTCTTGGTTCTGGGAACTAAGTATTACTATTCCCATTGTACAGAATCTGAGATTCAGAGAAATAGTCACCAGCCCTAAATCTCATGGAGCCTGAACTCAGGCCTGACGTGGTTCTGAGGCACAGGCAAGAGTACCCTGTCCTCCACTGACCTCTGGCTGTGTCCCTAAGGACCAGGCTGCAGGCCTAAGGGAAGTGGGGCTCAGAGAAGCTAACTTGGCTGGGGGAAGCTGAGAGCACTGGCATGTTCTGCTCCTGACAGAGAGTCGGCCATCTGGGAGGCAATGCAGTGGATGTTTCCCAAGAGAGCTGTGCAGCTCTGCACTGAGAATAGGACGACCGTGGTTTCCTTGTCACATGGGTTTTCTAGACACTTCTTTGTCACTTCCTGGTCCTGTGATCTTGGGTAGTACAGTTTGTCTCTGACCCTCACGTCCCACAGGCTACAGTACTGTGACAGAGAACAGGACACCAGCCCAGCTCCAGCCGCTGGGTTGGTGTACTTTGGGTGCATTCCAGTTTTAATCTCTGAGGCCAGGTCTCCTCACTGGGCCTCCTGCATCACAGGGAGGGTCAGAGGAGCTCACTACCAGAGCCTGGCAGCCCAGGTGTCCACAATAATTAAACAATTCCCATGGTCAAAGGAAATGACCATGTCTGCCTGGAGCCTCGGCTTAGAGTAAGGGTCTGTAACCCCATGCACCTCCATGGAACTGGTCTCCATTTTCTCCTCATACCCTGTGGTTCCATGGGAGACAACAAGTGAAGGGAACACAGGACTGGAAGTCAGACTTGGGGTTTGGCCCCAGCCTTGCCACATAATTTACTCACTATATGAGGCTTCAGCCTTGTATCCCATGAATGGGTACAGGGAGATCCCCTGGGGGGCTCTTGGTGAGATGTGTGGGATCTCATGCCCAGGGCACACAGCCATGGGAGGACACTGAGGCTGGCTGAGTGTATCAATGCCACCTGGGTGTTCTCTCTCTCTTCCACTCTCTCTCTTTCTCTCTCTGTCTTTCTCTCTCTCTCTCTCACTCCTTCTCCCTTCCTTCTTCTCCCTATCCCTCCTTCCCCTCCCTCCTCTTTCTCTCTGGGACCTCAGTCCCTAGTCCCCCCATGTCAGTTTGTGGGAGGAAGCCACCTATGACCAGAGTCTGCCCAACTTCAGCCACATCCAGATGAAGGTCATGGCCTACAGCGAGGACCCCCGCTCGCTGCTGACCCTTGAGCTGAACTTGGGAGTCAGTGGGAGAGGAGAAGGTGGCTCTCCTGATGCTCAGAGCTGAATGGAGGCTGCCATGGTTGTCTACAGGAGTTTGGCCAAGAATGAACAAGAAGGAAACCGAGCTCAGGGCAGGCAAGTATGCAAAGGAAGGAGGAGCTGTGGGATCACTGAGGATGGGGGAAACATGGGAGTAAGAGGCAGACAGCAGGGGATGTGTGACACGCAGCCAGCAGCAAACACACAAGCAGACTGTGGGTCAGAGGGGCCTGGCTGCAAAACTAGCTCTTTGGCTGTGTCAACTTGGCAATTTTCTTACTCTCTGGAGCCTTAGTTTCCCCAATGGAATAGTCATTCCCACTACCCAGCTGTGTTGTGAAGCTTGGAGTAATACATTTCTGATGCCTGGCACACAGTAGGTTCTTGCTTTCTCTGGATGTTTGTCATGAGTGCTGGAGGACAAGGAAGCAGAGGACGTGAGTCCACTGCTGTCAACCTCCCAGTGACCACAGGCCCGGCTGTCCCCCAGCACGCCTGTTTCTGCTGCTTGTGACTGAGCTCCTGACTCATCCACTTGTTTACTCATTCCACTGTTAGAACCTCGCACAAGCTCCCTTCTAGGCCTGTCTGCAGCTAGACTCTGCAGCTCTAGTCTAGTAGTTAAATGAAAGCGATAACAGAGGGCCCCTTGAGGTGAAGGGCTGTGAGGGACCAGAGGACAAGGGGATGGCTGGAGATATGGATGACAGGATGTATCGTCTGCACAGCAATCTAACAGTCCTGTTTCTTGGGCACCTGTAATATGCTGGGCATTGTGCAGTGTGCTTTGCCCGTGGTTTATTAGCGATGAGTCTCAGAAACAGGCTCAGCAGTGTGTACTCATTCCTGCTCACCTGCCAGGGAAGCATACTGAGGCTCAGAGAGGTGAGCTTTCTCTCCTCAGGCCTTGCAGCTGGTGACTGTGATCAGGTGATCTGACCAGGCAATCTGACTCAGGACGACTCTTGACCTGCTTATTTTGGCCCCTGCATCCTGCTGGCCTGTTCCTTAGCCCCTGCACCCTTGCCTTCCTTCCAAGATGAGCTGGACATGGGCTCCAGTGAAGGTAGCTGCCCTGACTCATCTCCATCTAACAAGGAAGAGCTGTGCCCTCGGCCACAAAAGTTCCAGTCCCCGCATGGGCCCACTGGACCCCTTCCAGACTTTGCCCTAATTGATGACACCTCCACATTCGATGACATAGCAGCCCCATAGAGGCAGGCCAGGTTGCAGCCCAACAACAAAGCTGGCAGCCATCTCTGAGGACAAAGAAGGATGCTGCAGTTCCAGGCCCCTGATAGCCCGAGGAGGAAGAAGAAGACCTATATTATGGGCTTCCAGACAGCCTCACGAACAAGTGGCTGGGCTTTGAGCCTGACACACATTCCAGATATAGAGTATGATCCCATACGTGTCTCTAGTGTAGAAGTGAATAAGAAAACAATGAGAGAGATTACCCTGGGATGGCAGGATTCTCCTTCAAGTATCCCATGTAAAAAGCATTACATGTAGATCATGATCACAAAATAACAGTTTGCATTTAGAAAATGCTAGTAATTCTATTTTACAGAAATAAACATAATGATAGGTCCCCAGAAAGCAGTTTATTTCTGGGCTCCTGTGAAGCCATGGAGACCAGAGTCAAGCACCCAGTGTGGCATGTGCCCTTGTGGATTCTGCTCTTCTCAGGATTTTTGAGGAAAAGTCCCTACTTGGCTTATTTGTCCCCTCCCCCCCCCCATTTATCTTGCTCGCTGAGGCCACCTAGTGTCTGTGATTCATGCTGTGGCTGTTGTGCTCACTTTAATTTTGGACAGGCTTAGAGGTGAACAGGAAAAGGGGAGTGGAGGCCCTGGCTCCATCTTCTCCCCACAAGTTCCTACAAAGAGCTTCCAGGATCAAGAGAGGGGAGGAGAGGAACAGGTAGAGGCCCTCAAACTATGTTAGGCTTAGAGAAGTCCATGCAGGAGTGTGAATGAGTATGTATACGCAGAAAGCCAGGCAAGACCCTCTTCTATTCAGAAGCTTCCAGAATCTCCTTACCCAATACCTTATCTTGTCCTGGCCTCAAACATTAAAATCGTCCCTGCATGCTCCACCCTAGCATCTCCAAGTGGACCCTTCTGTGCTCTGTGGATGTGCTGCCTGTTACAGCTGGACCACAATGTTGAGCTGCCTCCTCCAGGAAGGCTGCTGGGATGCACTGCCCTCTGACTGGGCTCCCCTCACACCTAACCTGCCCTTTCCTGTGTGCTTTGCCTCTCTTACCACCATGCTCTTACTACCTCCCTGTGGTCTTTGGTGGGAAGGCTGGAGCAGGTGCTGCCCAGGCTGAGGTGGGCCCTGCCCTGCCTGCCTGTCAGGCTGCAGGCTGCAGGGCCTCACTCTGGCCACTGGGTGTCCTCTGCTGGTTCAGCTGGGCACTGCCACTGCTTCCCACAATCTCCAGAACTTCATGGGTAGAAAGAAGCTCTTTGCCTGTCCCTCTGTCCCTCCTCCCTTCCCTCCCTTCATCTGTGCTCTAGCCCTCCTGATCCTTGACTAGCAGCCCCCATCCTCAGCAGCCTCTCTCCACATGCCCTTCTGACAGTTAGAAGTGCAGGCAGCTTTTCCTATTTGCCAGCCCTTATTGCGCCTGGGCACTGAGCCACAGGTCCTTCTCCAGCCTCTTCCAGCTCCATTGGCCCAAGGAGGAGCCTGGGGCTTCTGTGGACAAAATACAACCTTTACCCCCCTGCCCTTTGGGGTTCCCCAAAACAGCTGGAAAAATCCAATTCTACTTTTCCTCTAGCCTCATGTTTCTGGCCGTCAATTTCTCATTCTGTTAAACAGGGAGATAACCCTAGATCAGTGTGCCGCTCAAGTTGACTTCAGAGGAGTAGAAATGTGTGACAAAGGTGCCAATGAACACGGAGAGGGGAGGGGACTGCCTGACCCCTGGTCATCCCATGCCAGAAATGCTGAATGCAGACATGGAGACTCCCTCCTGTTCAGCCTCATGTGACTGCACAGGAGAACGGTACTATACATATGTGCCGGCACGTGGGGATCTTTAGCTTTATGAACCTCTCCTAAGGTCCACTATAACTGAGGGCTTGGTGGTTGAGGTGGTTCAGTTAGAAGGAGGTGGATTTTTGGAGGACAGGGCCTATGGGAGGCCCTTTGGGCACTGGGAATGTACCCCTGGAAAGGATTGTGGGACTCTCTTCTATGTTCCTCTCTACCCCTTCTCTTTCCTCCTCTTGCAAACTCTTCCTCTTCCTCCTTCTCTTCTTCATCTTCCTCTCCTCTCTCTCTGTCTCTGTCTCTGTCTCTGTCTGTCTGTCTGTCTGTCTCTCTGCCTCTCTCTGTCGGTCTGTCTGTCTGTCTGTCTGTCTGTCTGTCTGTCTGTCTGTCTCTCTCTGCCCCCATGGAAACTGTGACCTTTTTTCTTCCTCACAGCCACTGCCATCGCTATCTTTGTTGAGGTAGCTGCCCAAAGGGGAGTTGCAGACACACTTGAGTTGCCAACAGGCCACAGGAAAGAGAACTTCCACCTGACGCTCTTAGCCAACAATTGAACACAGCTGCTCTTTTTGTGACAAAAAGGTGGTGCTTCGTGGAAAGGAGCGAAGGAGTGCACCTCCCTCCTCTACATGTCACTGAGGACCCTGCTGTTCCATGGCTGGTCCAGGGTGGTCCTGTGGTTCTTCGGAGGCTCTGCAAACAGGTGGGAAGGGCAGCAGCTGTGAACCCCCAAGGGCCCAGCACAGCACTGAGAATCTTCTGCTACCTGCCAAACATGCTCAAGCCTCTGGGGAGAGCCCACATGGGCTGGGCTGCCAGTCCCCTCTTTCACCCTTCTGCCTGGTGCTTTCTGGATGCTTGTCCCTTTGGGCTCTTAGCCATGTGCTAAGAAATCTTTACAAACTCAGTTGCTTGCAACACTGAGATGTGACTGCATCTCTGTGTCATCTTAACCCAGGCTATCTCTCTTTGTGGAGGCCTAGGTGGGATTGGGATGCAGGGCACAGAAGGAAGAGGGGGAGGCCAGAGAGGGATCCAGGCTAAGTTTAAAGTGCTGGGAGGAGATGGGTGGGAAGTGAGGACTCCTCCATGAGACTGAGTGGAGTCACTCACAGTCACATCGAGGGGCACCCTGAAGGGACGGTGACAACTCAAGGTGAGAGACAGAGACCTGAGGGCAGGACTCTTGTCCAGTTCCATTAGGATTTGGGAATTTTTTCGACACCCGCCCACTCACTCCTTGGGCAAGGGCCATCTGACAGAGTGTGGAGGGCAGGATGAGACTGAAACCGCATGCTCCAGGCCTGCGGGTGTGTGTGGAAGGGGGTGGGCTCCACTAGTATTTAATCAGATGGGACCGTCCTGGGTTCCAGGTGTACAACCCTCGGCACCTAGGTCTCTTTCCCCCGACTGGGAGACACTGGGCTGCAGGCGGGCCCCACACCGTGAGCCAGACAGCCAGGCTGCCCTGTGTGGCCGTGTGCTTGTCCCTTCACGGGTCCTGGATCTGGGTGTCAGTGCCAGGTGCACATCTCTCCTCCTGCCTGATGGGCACCGACGGCTCTGGGAGGCTGCGGTGGCTGCTGCGGGCCCTGCCGCTGGTCCTGCTGCTGCTGCTGAGCCCTGCGAGGTCCAGAGCCCACGAGCAGCTGGACAGAGAAAGGGAGAGCTTGGGGCTCACCCCACCATTGGCGAACCACCATGAGCCCACACCCATCATATACCGGAGTTCTGAGGTGCGGGGCAGTGGGGGGTAGTGAGGAGCCGCGTGGATGTCATTACTTTTCTATCCTCAGTTTCCCCAGTGTAAGGGAAAATCTAAAGCGAAGATCCCGGAGAGCCTTTTCTTCATTTGGCCACTTGCTTAGCATGGGGCGGGAACAATAGGCACCAGATGGGGAGATAGGTTAGCAGAATCTGCCAGGACTGGCAGCAGTGCATGGCTGTACCTGGAGGCAGAGTGTCGGGGGAGCGGTGGGGTGGGGCTAGGGCTTGTAGTGCACTCAGACCGCCTGCCTGAGTTCTGGCTACGGTCCCAAGGTGGCCGGGGTGGGTGCCAGCAGCAGGCATGGTGTAAGCAGGTACTGGTGATGTGTCTGGCTGCTCAGAGCGGATGAAGGGAGAAGGAGACTGGTAGATCACAGCTTGCAAGACCCAGAGAGATGGTTGTCACAGTCAGGCAGCCGCTGTCTCCTCCTAGCCACACCTGACTTGCTCAGCCTCTGGGATGGAATGGAGAGACCCAAGGGGCCTGTGCTGGGCCACAGGCTGCCAGGCCCTTGATCTGCTTCAGAGCACTTTTGCCTTATTCACTGGGTCTCTTGCCACCTTTCCAGGGATCTTGTGGGGCTGTGGTGCGGATAATAAGCCATGAGCTCAGCATGGTGCACTCCAGTCATCCCAGTGTTAGGAAGGCTGAGGCAGGACGACTGTGAGTTTGAGGCCAACCTGGCTTCAAAGTGAGACTGTGTCTCAAAAACTTAATTAAAATAAGTAGATAGATCATTAAGAGGGCATTTCCAATCATCACTGCCCATCCTCTGTCGCCCCCCCCCATATCTATTGTACAAGGCTGAGTGTCCTATCCTAAGAGGTGCACGAGCAGAGGCTGGACAGCCACCGGGACCAGGTAGCAGAGGGTGTTCATCCCTGGTGGGAGTTTGTTCCAGGAAGTTCCTCAGGTCCACATGTTCATCCCATGAGCACTTTGGTGGAGTCAGATTTAGAATGCATGTGTGAAGTGTGTTGGGATTGGAACTGAGGGCATCGCCATTGCTAGGCAGACATCCACCACTGAGCATACCTCCAGCCCCTTGGTGCTCTCAATGTCTTATTAGCATACATGAGTTGTCTAAAGGGGTTTCATTGTGGGATTTACATACATGCATAGGATGTGCTTGGATCCAATCTACTGCCTCTATCTTGTTCTGGCTATTTCTTCTTTAAGGTCAATGGAGCTGGGATGGTAGGTGCCCACTACCATGTCTACCTATTGGCTGAGATGGGCCCATTAGGAGCTGTTGGACTGGGACAGGGTAGAGCAGGTACCATATGGACGGTACACAGCAGTCCCTTCACTCATAGAGAGGCCACACTGGCCCAGAATGAGGACTTCTTTGTGTTTTATAAGTGGAAAATCATTTCAAACTATCCTTCCATTACAGTAATGAGAAACCACGGCCCACAGAGCCTCTTCTCTCCCTGTGGTAGCGGCCTTGCTCTGATTCCCTGGACATGGTGTGATGTGGGTAGAGCAGTCTCTGGAATACAGAGACTCTGAGGCACAGGATGGTTAAGTGGCTTGCTCCTGGCCAATAACTGTTGGGCGTGGTAGGGCTCAGATCCATATTTTCCTGGCTCTGAAGTCTGTGAGGCTTCTTGGGCTGCATCTGGTGAGGAGAAATGGAGAGGCGTTAGACTGGAAAGGAGGTTGGGACACTGGGTTGACTAGGAGCGATGGCTTTTAGACAAAGCTGCAGGGGTGACCAGATCTGTCTAGGGCTTGGAGAGCACATTGGTGCGCTCCCCCAGGGGACTGTTGCTGAGGGTAACCTACAGTTTCCCTAGGAAATGGATGCCTTGTTTAGAAGTTTGTGGATGTGTTGTGGGTGATGTCACTGGGGCTTTGTGTGTGTTGTGGGGAGGTTTAAGTCTCACCGAGTCAGCTGGTATCTGTAGTCTCTCTATGCCCTGGATCTCTTTGGATCTAAGTTGATCTTTAGACAGGGATGGGGTCTTTCTTTTGATGTCCTCATGCTCCTTTTCCTCCCTTGGGGCCAGATTGACTGGAAGGTGCCCAACACCTACCTGGTAGTGTTCAAGGAATCTGAGAGACAGCAGATGGAGAGTATTGTCCACCACCTTCAGAGCAAAGCTGCCAAGGGGGGCTTCATGTTTGAAGTGCTGCATGTCTTCAAAGACCTCTTTCCTGGCATCCTGATGAAATCTGACAAAGTGAGCGCACTGGACCTGGTGAGTCCCTGCTCAGGCATGCACTTCCCTCTGCTGGGGAAAGGCCTGCACTCACCCTCTGGTGGACACTCAGGAGACTGCAGACACTTATTGAGTACTGGTGCATCTCTAGTTCAGTGATGCAGGTGATGCCAGCCTCCTCAAGCAGCTTCTTTGTTAACCTGGCCAATTACCCTAATAGTACTTTGTCCATTCACCCTCATCAAAGCAGGAGGGATCTCAGTGCAGAGGGACCACATGGCCTCAGAGGGTAGAGCTGGACCCCCAGCTTCTGGCTCACCTGGCCATTGTCTTTGTGTTGGTACATTGGAGCCTGTGCCCGCAGCTAAGGTGACAGAAAGGTTAGGGAGAGCCCAGGAGGGTGTGCAAGTGGGGTATGCTCCAGAGCAGAGAGAGGGATGAACACACACACACACACACACACACACACACACACACACACACACACACACACACACTATGCCCTCAATTCTTTCTGGTGTCTCTACCCTCTCCCATATCCTCCAACTTCTGCATTGGCTCAGCACCCAGTTGCCACCATTAGGGTTCATAACACTGTGGTCTAAAGAAGGAAATACAGGGGAAGGGAGTGAACACCCAGGATGGCCAGTGCTGACATCCTGATGTGCACATGGAGTCCTGGCCCAAGGGACTTCCCCCACTGTCCAGCCTGCCTAAAACTGGCACTGGCTGGCTCCCAGATGAGATGTGCAAGCTGAATCCTTCCTGCCACTCATGTGGGCTCAGCTACCAGTTGTGGGGGCACTGGTCCCAGCTTCCTCCACTCCCAAGCCTAGAAGAGCAGTGAGGACCCTGGTTTGTCTTCAGGTCCATGGGAGGGGGACTGTGGGTGGGCCATGCTGGGGGCACTGGTGGGATCAGGTGCGGCAAGTGCTGGGTGCTGCTGGTTAAGTGACTCATGAAATTAAGATCCTGTGTTCTTATTATCCGCAGGTCTTGAGTCTGAAGCGGGTGAAGTTCATCGAGGAGGATTCCTTTGCCTTTGCACAGAGCCTCCTGTGGACCCCTCATCTGATTTTCCGTCACCGGAACCAGATTCGGAGCATCCTGTGAAACCTGCGGCGGATTTCTCCTGAGTGGAACCAGTCTCATAGCTTCAACCACAGCAGTAAGACCACAGCTGCCATGGCCCACATCTCCTCCCTGTCCTGGCACCTGGCCCCCTGCCTGTTTTCTCTCTGTCCTCTCCAAACCCCACTTGGGACTGCGCCCCCTGCTGGTACTCAGTGTACAAGATTCTTATTGTACCTGAATTTTGTAAAATTTGGGGCCTTGAACTCAGGGCCTGTGTGATATCCCTTCATCTTTTTTCAGCTCAAAGGTAGTGTTCTACCAGGTGAGTCACACATCTACTTCCAACTTTTTGCTGGTTAATTAGAGATAACAACCTCACAGACTTTTCTGTAGGGTAGGTTTTGAACTGCCACCCTCAGATCTCAGCTTCCTGAGTAGCTAGGATTACAGGCCTGAGCCCCTGATGCCTGAATAACCACCTTCATAATTCCTTCTCTCATCTTCTCTCCAGCAGGCCACTCTTTCCCGAGGAGGAGGCTGGACTTGACTGTGACTTACAGTCTCTAATCTCTATAGCTTTCAGTCCTCAAAATAAGACCAGATCTCCAGAGATTCCCCCCATCTAGTCTCTGGTCTCCCCCGGCCTCCACGCCTCTCTGCCCACATTTCCTTCTGTCTGTGCAGAGAGAGGCAGAGGAGGAGACCAGGAAAATAACTGTATGGGGGGTGTATGGGAGTGGAGTCCCAGTGTCACAGAGCTGAAGAAGGCATTAAGGGCACCTACGTGGGAGAGGATCAGAGGTTCTGACTGGACCCTGTAGTGTTAGACAAGCCTGACACAGATGCCTGGAAATGACTTTGCTAGATAATCAGAGATGGAGTCTAGAGGACTTGTCTGCCCAGGCTGGCTTCACACCTTTAATGTCCTAGATCTCACCTTCCCAAGTAGATAAGAGGCTTGAGACACTGATAGTCAACTTTATTCATTTTTTTCCCTCCTTTACAGTCTTGGAGTGTACACTCTGGGCCTCCTGCTTGGGACGCAGGTCCTTTACCAGTTGAGCCATTTACATAGTAGTTATTTTCAGATAAGTTCTCATGTTTATACCAGAAATATGAGACCTATGCCACAATCCACCTTGGTTTGGTTGCTTAGTAACTGGGATGACAGGCTTGTGCTACTGCATCTAGCTATTGGTTGAGATGAGGTCTTGTGAACTGTTTGCCTGGGGTGGCCTTTTACCTTGATGCCCTGGTCTCTGACTCACAGATAGCAGGTATTATTGATGTGAGCCACTATGCTGAGCATTCCCTTCCTTCTTGTGTGAGTCTACTTGAAATTGAATTTAGCACCACTGGTTCATCCTGGATGATCTTTCACTGGAAAGATCTCTTATCCAGAAAAGGTCTGGTGGTGGTACTGGAATTAGAATCCAGGGCCTCACATTAATGAGGTTACCACTGAGCTACACCTCTAGCCTCCAGCTAGGTCTAAAAGGATCTGTTCTGGGGCCACTATTGACCACCTCTCCTGCAGGTTTGGAGTAGACAGTCTGTTTCCTGCCCCCTAGGGATGCCCATGATGACCTTGTCCCTCCCTGGAGGAGTGGGGCACAGGGCTAGAGTCTTCTAGAGTCTTCTCAAGGGCTTGGCTAGAAGAGGCCATTAAGAAGCTGTTGGGCTGGGACAGGATAGGGGAAGTACCATCTGGTCAGCTATAATGTAGGCTGGGAGTATTGGTGCTGTCCTTCATTAATAGAGAGATCAAGAGCACAGGTGACCAGCCTGTTTGTTATCCTCAAACCTAAACCTTGTAAGAGAATGGAGATTAGAGGCGGAGGTTCTGTGGAGATGGGTAGAACTTGGAGTGAGGTGGCTCTAAATCACGGAAAGCCAGCAACCAGCAGAAAAAGGAGAACAAGGTCATGGAGGCTTGTTATTCAGAAGCTTCAGAGGGAGTGTGGCATGGCTGATCATTTTATCTTGAATTTCTGGTTTCACTAACTGTAGTTCGAATTGGTCAGGAGGACAACCATAGAGCTTGTGCTGCTGTAATCCTGCCTCAAGAGAACCAGTAGTAAGAGCAGGTCACTGAGGCTCTGCCTCCTGGCTGCTCCCAGCCAATGACAGAGCTCAAGGTGGAGCTGGGCCATTTGAGTTGATAACAAGACCCAGGCAGCATGCTATTGGGGAGTTTCCTGATTCTCTCAAATTGGCCACCTACATGGTTTTGGACAGTTTCCTATCTCTTATTTTTATTGTGAAAATACTGTAGAGAGGGGTTATAGTTACATGGGCAAGATAATGAGTACATTTCTTATCAAGCATTATAGCCTCCTCCTTTGTTTCCCCTCCCCATCCCTTCCCATACTTCCCCATCCGGTCCTCTACCCAATCATCCCCACCTCATCAAAGTTGTAAAGTTTGTTTTCAACATAACGGCTTGTACATCTCTTGTCTCACTGGCCTGGTCAGTAAAATATTCCCAATAGGAGGTAGTGGGAGGACTTTTCGAAGATTAAGTTCATGTACAGTCCTTGAAACAGTGTGCATAATTGGTAAGCAGAGCATGCCATCATTGATACACATAACCACCTATAACATCATCCTTCCGGTTCTCCTTTTCCTCATCTCGCACAAATGTCACTGTGGGAAGAGAGGGACAACCCCGTGGAGGTGTATCTCTTGGGCACTGGCATCCAGCCTAATCACATGGAAATTAAGGGCAGGATCAACATCTCTAACTTTGAGAGAGTGCCTGAGGAGGAGTGGCAGAGCACCAGTGCGCCCTGGACACAGGTGAGCCATCCTTCCCCAGCCCATCCCAGAGGAAGATGAGGACCACCAGACCTGGAGCACCATTGCCACCCTCCCCAGCCATCACCGTCCATCCCCAATCCTCAGCTTTGGCAAGGGAGGACGGGCATTGAGGTTGATCCAGGGTCTGTTGGGAAATCATGGGGTAGATGGCTTTCTCATCTGGTCCTTGTGTTGGTGGAGCAGGAGGACAATTGTGAAAGTCATGGCACCCACCTGGCAGCCCTGGTCAGCGGCCAGAATGTTGGCGTGGCCAAGGACATCAATATACACAGCCTGCGTGTGCTCAACTGCCAAGGGAAGGGCACCGTCAGCGGCATCGTCATGGGTGAGTGGCAGCTCCCATTCTGTTGTTTTTCCATCTGGCCATGCGGGGAGGGGCTTCAGCCAGGGAGGAGCAATGTCTCCAGACCCAAGAGGGCATGGTAGCCTCTGCCACAGAGTACCAGTGGAGGAGCGGCAGAACCCTCAAGGTTGCCAGTGCAGGTGGAGAGACTGAGGGCTCAAGGGAGCAGAGACCCAGCCCAAGTGAGCCCCTGTTCCTTGCTCCTTCTCCATTCCATGTGCTCTGTGCTTGCAGAATTCTGTGTCATTTGTCATGTGGGCTTAGATCTCGGCAGAGCCTGAGGAGACAGAAAGGAAGACAGCAAGCATGGTGGGGCTCATTTCTCCCTAGTTTGGCTCCATATGTCACCTTGGCTGAGCAGACTTGGTGGAGGAACCGGCAACCCATTGTCCAGACTGTCCCAGGTTTCTTCATCCACTGCATGGAGAGGAGAGGTGGGGCCCGGGTCTGAGAGGTCCTGCTGAGAGCCAGGCCTGTCGTGGCCATGGACAGGGAACAAGGAGGGAGCTCTGCACAGAGCTGTGGTGGCCAAAGGCTGAGCCAAGGGCTCTGTACGCCACACCTGGGGCTGGCAGGTGACATCCATTAACAGTTAGTGAAGCCATCTAGAGAGGGCAACTTGTCCAGGCTCACAGAGAAGAACCTGGCTCACAGAGAAGATACTGGCTCACAGAGAAGATACTGGGTGGAGGCTGACTCACCTTCCCCAAGAGCCCAGGCCCCTGGTTGATGCTCAAAAGCATGGAGTCCAGAGGTACACACTGCCCCAAATCTTATTCACAGAGGCTCCAGCTTTGTGTTCCATTGCAGGCAGGGATCAAGAGTCCCTGGCTCATCACAGTGACCCCTGTGCCTGTCTCATGCCTCTTCTGATTGACCTTGGCCTTGACCTTTGATTCCCAAAGGTGATGAGTGGAGGGAAGGCTTTGATGCTGAGCCTGGCACAGGGAAGAGCAGCCCCTCTTTGGAGTTTCAGTCATGGCATCACCCGGCCAGAGCAGGGCTCACACAGAGGAGCTGTCACCTCCACCACAATCAGCAGTTCCTCTGTGCACAGTGACTGAAATGAGGTGTGACTGAGCACAGAGCTTTGCTCAGCGCAGCGGTCTAATAACTACAGCTGTGACTGCGCTTGTCACCCCCACTACCATGCCCACTCCCCCTCCCTCGTCAGCAGCTGTCCTCTAGGCATGTGGCAGTAAGATTCCAACTCCTCCCTTGGCCACCGAGGCCCAGTTCCAGGAGTGGCTGAGGAGTATGTCCAGTTACACCATGTAACAGCAGCAGCTAAGCCTATGGGGTTGTTTTCAGCAGGTTTCTAAGGTGGAGGGGGGATTAGAAACCAGGTCTGCAGGCCACGCTGTGTGGCCAGAGGGAGCCCCATCCTCCTAGCATGGCAATCAGCTGCTCTTGGAACCCTGGAGACAGCCAGAATACCTGTGCCTGTTTTACAAATGGGGTTGCCAGCTGGCATCAGGCAGCCAGGACAGGCTCAGGTTCCTGTGGATCCAGAGCTCTGCGAGACACTGGAACCAGGCCTAGAGTGTGGTGAGTGTTTGTGAAGTCTGCCTTCATTCTCAGAATGCCAGGCTTCTACCTCAATAGCCGTTTCCTGGAAAAGTGTAAGAACAGGTTGTGTGAGCATCTTTAAACAAGGCATCTAGAGAGGCGAGCAAGGGAAGTCCTTGATATTGGCTGGTTTGAAGCTGCAGTTGCAATTAATGGCTTCCATGTGCACACATGGGACACGTGTGTATGTATGTGTTTCTGTGTGTGTGTGAGAGAGAGAAAAAGAAAGAAAGAAGGAAAAAAAAAGAAAGAAAGAAAGAAGAAAGGAAGAGGGGCAGTGATTTAAGGAGTGGTCTTTTTACTTGGCTGGTGAGCCTGCAATCTGCAGGGCAGGCCAGGCAGGCTACTGATGCCTGCAGCAGCTGACTGCAGTCTTGAATCAGTAGGTTTATGGAGGCAGAATTCCTTCTTCTGAACCATCATGTGATTGAGCAAGGCTTACTACCTTAACAAAAGTCATTAAAATGAACAGCAATTGATGTAAATGTTAGCCATGGAGTGTGTGTGTGTATGAGTGAGTGTGTGTGTGTGTGTGTGTGTATGAGTGTGTGTGTGTGTGTGTGTGTGTGTGTGTGTGTGTGTGTGTATTAGCACTTAGATGCATTTGACCCAACATAGGGTCATCACTGCTTTTTTGGAGGGAAGGGGTTGGAAGGAAGCGTGTCCCTCTCCAGGCAGTCATCTTGTTCTCAGTCATCTATGTTCGCTCAGGCTTGGAGTTTCTTTGGAAAAAGCTGGTCTCCAATCCCTCCAAGCGCATGGTAGTGCTGCTGCCACTGGTGAGTGGGTACAGCCAGAGCATCAACAATGCCTGCAAGCTCCTGGCAAGGGCTGGAGCAGTGCTGGTGGCTGCTGCGGGCAACTTTCAGAGCAATGCCTGTGCCTACTCTCCAGCGTCGTCTCCTGAGGTAGGTGCCAGCAGGGCTTCCTGCTCATGTCCTGCCTTGCAGGTTGTCAGAGGCCCAGCCTCCACCCCCAGTGTGACAAGGGTTGGGGCTAGTCCTGCCCTTCCTGTAAACCACATCCCTACACTGCCCCCCCGACCCCCCCCCCCCGCATGGAATCCTCCACCTGTGCCATGCCTCCCCTCCTGACTGACATTTGCAGAGCCCCTGCCTTGTGTGGGGCTTGTCTGGCAGTACCAGGAGGAGGACACCTGTCCCACTTCCCCGATTTCTGGGTGCTGAAATGTGGGGAAGCTGCTTCACTCTCCCTCTTCCCCTGAGACTGGCCCAACAGGCCTACAGAGATGCTGAACTTAAAACCACCTGTACCCAGCCTGGCTGATTAGGGGTTGCCCCACAGCACTCTGCCTTCTTGATGACAACATTATATGTTTAGTATTTGTCTCCCTATTATGTACATTAAGCATGGGGAGCACTGTCTATATCCTGTGGAAGTCCCGGAACTGGACATGGAATCAGCTGTGCTCATGAGCCAGATTTTCCTCAGAAGGGGACATGTGCAAGGGGCTTAAACAGGTAGTATAGGAGTCAATCAGTCTGCCCCTGAAGCCTTTTCCTCAGCTCTTTGCCACATTCCAGGTCATCACTGTTGGAGCTGTCAATTTCCTGGACCAGCCTTTCACCCAGGGACCTCTGGGGACCAACTATGGATCCTGTGTGGACATCTTTGCTCCTGGGAAAAGCATTGTCAGTGCTGACAAAGACTGTACCATTTGTTATGTAAGAAAGAGTGGGACCGCACAGGCCGCTGCCCATGTGGCTGGTGAGTCATTACACTACTGTCCTGGCCACCAGGATTCCAGTGGCCCCTTTGGCCAGATCCCCTATATGCCAGGCTCTGCGCAGGAGGACCCAATGGGCAGACCTGATGGTGATGGTGCGCTTTGCATCGCTGGGGTTTGGAGGTTAAACAGGAGTTCACCTGGTGAACACAATGGCCAGTTCCAAGGACAATCTTTCACTAAGCAAGGGATTTCAGGTGGCTTCATTTTGGGAAGATCACATGATGTGTGCATGTGTGTGCATTTGTGTCCTAAAAGGAGTTCCCAGCTAGGACGGAAGGCCAGGCCATCACCTTGTCTGACCTCTCCCTCCTCCATCAGGCATTGCAGCCCTGATGCTCACTGCCCAGCCAAACCTCACTGTGGCTGAGCTGAGGCAGAGGCTGCTCCACTACGCTATCAGCAATGCTATCGATGACACCTGGTTCCCTGTAGAACAGCGAGTCAACACCCCCAACCTGGTGGCTGCACTGCCCCCAAGCACCCAGGAAACAGGTGAGCAGGGCAGGTGGGTAGGCAGAGGCCAACCTGGGCTATGAGAGGCCAATGAGATGGTGACAGTCCCCAACCTGGTTGACAGAAGGACTGTCCTCCTCAGATAGGACTCCAGGCTCCAGGGCATTGTTGTAACTCTATAGTTTTACCTCAAAGTTTCATGTGGTGTCTTAGTTTCTCTCCCTCACCTCGGGTTGAACCTTTTTCTGCCGTCTCCTGGTGCTCCCCAAGAGCTTCCTTATCCTGTTCTTGTTGCAGGTGAACAGATGTTCTGCAGGACTGTGTGGTCAGAACCCAGGGGCCTCAGGCTGACACATGCTGCTGAGGCTCACTGTGACCCTGAGGAGGAGCTGCTGGGCTGCTCCAGCTTCGCCCAAAGTGGGAAGCGGCAGGGCGAGCGTGTGGGGGTGAGCTGCACACTCTCTGTGCCCAGTCCTCTGTCCTCTGGATTCCAATCCCTGTCTCGACTTCAAAGGCCTGGGCAGGGCCAGATGCTCCTGGGGGATTCAGGACAGACAGCACCCTCATGGGCACAGGAGGGAAAGGACAGCGTTGGCTTCGGCTCTCTGCCTTGCCTAAAGCCATCTCTGTCCTGGGTGTTTTTGTCTCATGCCTTTTGTTGTAATGTCTGAGGAGGCTTAGCTCTGAGGATCGTGGTTCAAAAACCAGCCCAGTCAGGAAATGTCATGTGGTTCTTATTTCCAATTAAGCGTGAAGGGGAGTTTCAGCTCTGCTGGTAGAATGCCAGGTTTGAATAATAAAGCTGAGGGACAGCACCTAGGCCCTGAGTTCAAGTCCCAGTACTGACACACCCCTTCCTTCTCCTTGCCAACCAAGAACATCCACAACCAGGACCCTCAGGTTGGGATGACAGAGGCTCTGTGAGCTGAGAATTTCAAAGGTGCAGAAGTAGCTGATGGAGTTTCCAGACCCTAGGTGGCCCTGGGAAGGGTAGGGGGCCATGAATGCGAGGTGGGTGAACATTTCTGTGCAGAAGTCAATGTTAGGGAGGTTTCTCAGGCGAGGCCTGGTGCGTCAGGGAGCCCACAGGCCCTGTGCTGCTGTCTCAGATCACCTTGTCTCCACTTGGAAGCCATTGTCAGTGTTGGGAAGATTCATCTGAGCTGCACATGGCACCAGAGCCTGCCTGGGCTCAACCAGTGCTGAGGACTCAGGAACCAGAACTTGCAGACTGGGTCCCTCTCAGACCAGATTCCCCAGTCCCCAAACCTCTTCACAAGTTCCCATTCCTCTCTTGGACTCTCAGATCCTAGGAAACAGACGCGTTTGCCTGGCATTTGGAGATAGTCAGGTTTCTGCGGTGGCCAGATGCTGCCTGCTCCCGCGAGCCAACTGCAGTGTCCACACAGCTGCTCCAGCCTTGGTGGGGCTGAAGACCTACACCCACTGCCCGGATCCTGACCAAGTTCTCACAGGTAGGGGCAGGTCATTCCAGGATGAGTCAGAGGCACTACCTCCTGCTGGTCAGGAGCCTTGTCCCACACTTGGTCCCCATGAGTGTGAGCAGCAGATTTAGGAGCCTCAGGAGTCATAGCTAAGCCAGATGTGCAACTTACATGCCATGTGGCCTTGGGTAGGTTCACCTCTCTCTCTGTTTACCTCTCTCTTCCTCCCCTGCCTCAGTGGCAGCGATGAGAGGGATGGCAGATGGGCTCCGGCTTGGGCACTGGGAGCTGTTTACCAGCTGTGTGGTGGGGAGCCATAGTTCAGGCCTGTCAGAAGTGGGGCACAGCTCAGGTTGATTCCAACTGCCACTCAGTAGCTGGCAAGTTCCTTCTCAGCCCTGAGCCCTAGTGTCCTCATCGTGAATGCTCAGCTCTAATCCTGGGACAGTATGCTTTCTGGTGACCACGGTTATCGGCCATCACTCTGAAGTCCTTTCTTTGTGCTAAGGACCTTCTGTCAAAACTTGCCCAGGAAAGTGTCTGGAAGTCATGGGTGAGGGCTGCACTGAGGAGCTAGGCACTGTGGATCTTGGGCTACAGCCATGCTCCGAAGGTGCTTGGTACCAGGTGGGGCTTAAGGGGCTCTAGGAATTATCTTGAATCACTAAGTCAGGAGCTGATCTTGGACAGCTAAGCACAGGGGAGACTAAAGGCTCTGGAATAGTAAGGGTCAGGTGAGGTTAAAAGCTGGCTGGATTAGAATTCTCAGCAATCAGATGAACCCAGTGTCTAGAGCCTTGTCCAGGACAAGAGCTCCATGTGGCTGCTGGCCTGGCAGGAAGCCTGGCCTTTGGCAAAGCTGCAGAACCACAGGCACTCACTGCGTAGGCCATGCCAAGTTCCATTTGCAGGTAAAGTGGCTGAATTCATTTCTTAAAGCCACACAGCCGGGAGAGGGGCTCTGGTCCTGGCTACCATAACCCTAATGTGGGCAGAGCCCGGGTCCTGCATGGGCAGTCCGGGGACTTCCCAGGCATGTTCTGCTTCAGCTAAGCAGGAACTCTGTGAGTCGATGGTATTGCTCTGACTGTTTTCGCAAATAGGAAAACTGAGCCTTGATGAATTCCAGCAAGCCATTCACAATTTTACAGCCAGGTGCCCCTGATTTCCAAGCCCACAGATCCAAGCTCAGGCTGATCTTCTAGCTGGTGATGGATGGGGAAGGGACCTGAGGTGGGAGGGGGTTTTGGTGAGATGTAGCTGAACATTTCTGGCCTGGGGATCCTGTCCCAGGGCTCCCCTTCTTTGGTGGAGAGGAGACCATGTCATTCCCAGGAAACTATGGCTCAGAGCAGTTGAGCTGCTCTCCCAAGTTCCTACAAGTCAGAGCTAAGCCAAAAGTCCTGCTGCTCAGGCAATGTCTCTTCTACTCAGAGCTGCTCCTGGGTTTCCCTGGGTTTGGATCCTAAAAATAAAGTACGTGATGGAGGGGAAGGGTCCACGGCATCCCAGGGTGTGAGCTGGCCCTCTTCTGTTCCAGGCTGCAGCTCCCATTGGGAGGTGGAGAATCTTGGTGTCTTCCCACATACCACACCTAAGAGAGGTACTAATCTTCCCAGACGGTGCACGGGACACAAGGAGGCCAGTGTCCATGCCTCCTGCTGCCATGCTCCGGGCCTGCAGTGTACAACGAAGAAGTACAGGCCTTTAAGCCCCTTGGAGAAGGTGAAGGGTTAAGGTTGTGGGAGGTGGGGTGGAGATGGCTGGGCTGTATCCTCTTGGGGTGGTCAGTGCACAGTGGAGGATCTATGCACCTGTGCTGTGTGTATGTGTATGTGAGTGTTGTGGCTTGATTTTGTTTCTGTCCAGATTGGTAAGGTTGCTCTCCAGGTTCCCTGTCCCACTTTAAGGATAGCACACATGAACAGGGTATAAAGAAATGCAGTGCTGGGCTGAGAATGTGGCTCAGTGGTAGAGTGCTTGCCTCGCACACACGAAGCTCTGGTTTCAATTTTCTCAGTTAAAAGTAAACAGAAAAAGCCAAAAGGGGTGCTATGGCTCAAGTGGTAGAGTCTTGAGCAAAAGAAGCTCAAGGACAGTGCCCAGGCCCTAAATTCAAGCCCCAGGATTGGCAGAGAGAGAGAGAGAGAGAGAGAGAGAGAGAGAGAGAGAGAGAGAGAGAGAGAGAGAGAGAGAGAGAGAGAGAGAGAGAGAGAGAGAGAGAGAGAGACAGAGAGACAGAGAGACACAGACACAGACACACAGACACACAGACACACAGACACACAGACACACAGACACACAGACAGAGACAGAGAAAGAGAGAGAGGGAGGGACAGAGACAGAGAGAGACAGAGAGACAGAGAGACAGAGACAGAGGGAAACAGAAAGACAGAGAGAGACAGAGAGACAAAGAAACAAGAAATGCATTACTGAGTCTCAAAAAAGTAATGTAATGCTGTGCTTGTTATACCTGCTACTTTTAAGGAAGAAGTAGGATCTCAGTTTGAGACCCACCTGGACAAAATGTAAAGAAATAATAGCAAAACAATTAAGCTGGATATGCTGGTACAACTGGACTAGCAGCTTGCGCTTTCTCTCTCTCTCTCTCTCTCTCTCTCTCTCTCTCTCTCTCTCTCTCTCTCTCTCTCTCTGTCTCACTCTCTCTCTCTGTCCCTGTCTCTCTGTCTCTCTGTTGCTCTGTCTCTGTCTCTCTGTCTCTCTGTCTCTCTGTCTTTCTCTCCCTCTCTGTAAGTAGCATAAATAGGAGGAATGCAAAGAACTATAGAAGAAAGGGCCAGAGTTGTGACTCAAGTGCTAAAGAGCCTGCTTAGCATTCATGAATTCATACCCCAGCATTACCTTAAAAAAAAAGCAACCCAGTAGTCTGTACTCATACCTGTATGTCGAGCTACTCAGGGAGCTGAGATCTGAGGATTGGGTTTCAAAGCCTGCCAAGGCAGGAAAGTCTAAGAAACTCTTACCTCCAATTAACAGCCTCAAGAAGCCAGAAGTGGAGCTGTGGCTTAAGTCTAGATTTCTAACCCCAGGATTGGTGCTCTCTCTCTGTCTCTCTCTGTGTCTCTCTGTCTTTGTCTCTTTCTCTTTCTTTCGCTCCCTCGCACTGTCTCTCTCTCTCTCTCTCTCTCTCTCTCTCTCTCTCTCTCTCTCTCTCTCTCTCTCTCTCTCTCTCTCTCTCTCTCTCTTACACACACACACACACACACACACACACACACACACACATTAACACCTGTGCACTTAACACACCGAGTGGGAGTTGTTCAGGGCTGGAATGGCTGAGCAACCATGGAAGGTTGGAGGAGAAGGAAGATCTGTGAAGGGAGGGCAGGTCACACTTGGACTCTTGGAGTCTGAGAGCTAGCCTCTAGAGGCCATGGCAGGAGGAGTTTGGGACCTGAGGGTGGTGGCTCTGGTCTGGGATGAGCTGCAAGGAGGAGTGGAGGGCTGTTGCAAGGTCTTGTGGAGCTGCTTGGGGGATGGAGTTGCCATCACTGGGTGGGGAAGGCTGTGGGAGGGGTGGCTTGTAGGGAAGTGGGAAGTGGGA
This sequence comes from Dipodomys merriami, assembly GCF_024711535.1. Taxonomy (NCBI): domain Eukaryota; kingdom Metazoa; phylum Chordata; class Mammalia; order Rodentia; family Heteromyidae; genus Dipodomys; species Dipodomys merriami. The sequence goes on from NW_027204937.1 coordinate 741,286, forward strand.
GGGGCTTTGGTTTGTTAAGATGTCTGTCTGAACCCCAGTGTCCTGGTAGGCTGGGGCTGAAGCACCCTGAGCGAGTGCTGGGCAGCGTTGAACACAGTCCCTTTGGAGTGTGAGCGGCAGAACCAAGCCAGGTGTTCACAGTTTGGTCCCCACTGAGGGTTGCTGGGAGGGACAGTGTAGCAGGTGGCTTAGAGACCTGACCATGCATGCTGGACCTGGCCTTACTTGTCTTCCCTGGACTCTGGCAGGTCACCGTGAGCTGTGACGCAGGCTGGACCCTCACCAGCTGCAGTGCCCATCCTGAGAACTCAGTTACCCTGGGAGCTTTCCCTGTCAACAACACGTGTGTGGCGAAGCACCAGGATCCTGATGAAACAGGAAGGACCAGTAAGGAGTTTGTAATAGTCATCGCCATCTGCTGCCGCATCCAGCCTTCATGACAAGCATAGAGTGGATGGAAAGACCTCAACCTGCCGGGTGGTGCTGACCAGGGCAGGATTGGGGTGGAGACTCTTGCCCTGAGAGAACTTGTTCTCACCTGAGTGCCCTTCTCTGCCAGAGTTACAGAAAGGGCCCCCATTAGGAGCAAGGAAGGGTGGTTTGACAGCAAGCGTGGTTCCTGGCAGACTTATCAGCAAAGTCACCTTTCATGTGCATTTGCCTCCAGGAGTTGACACGGGTCTGCAGGAGGCACTTGGATTGAGAGGAGCCAGTGTTAGCAGGAATAAATGAGGGTGACTGGTGCTGGGGACCCCTCCTGGTCTTCTCACTTTGTAGAAACTCCTTAGGAATTACTGATTGAGAGAGCCACACCAGCTAGGACAAGCGTGTCTCAGGTGACCATAGGGCCATGCCTCAGTTTCTCCTTGCTCTACTCCACCTCCAGCTATATCAACGACTGGGAGCACTTGCAGTAGAGGCTGACAGATCATATCCCCATCACTACTTCTCCTGATCCCTGTTCTGCCCTACACTATAGGCACTGGTTACCCATGCTTTATGGAGCAAGATACAGGGCCAGAGTGGGGAGGGCCTGCCAGGCATACAGTGGGAAGTGAGGTGATATAAAGGGAGGTGGCAGGTTGGGCACCTTATTTCTGCAGGGAGCAAGGTGTGAAGGCAGCCAGAGCCTACTTACTCTCGGGCTTGTCCCTGGGGGCATGGGCCTTCTCCTGTGGTGGTCTCATTCCTGGGGTCGGGGGGAATATGTTAGGGTGCAGGTGGCATGTATAAGGATCAGCTGCCCACATGTGAATAAATATCAGAATGTACCAACACTTGTCTATTCTTTGGGTTTTGTTGGCTTTGTGTGTCAGTTCTGGGGCTTGAACTCAGGGCTTGAGCACTGTTCCTGAGCCTTTTTTTTTACTCAAGGCTCGTACTCTACCCCTTGAGCCACAGCTCTAGTTCCAGCTAGTTGAGTAAAGATATGAGTGTCACAGACCTTTCTGCCTAGGCTGGAACTGAGATCCTCAGATCTCAGCCTCTTGAGTAGCTAGGATTAGAAGCATGAGCCATTGGCACCCTGTTTTCTGTTGCCCTTTTATAGCAAATCAATTTTCTGACCTGTTTTGCTTTTGTGACTTGAAATTTACTCTAGGTTTGTTAACCATTTTTATTTTTAGTTGTATTTGAGTGACAAGGAGAGTGCTTGGCTCCCCTGGGACTGGCAGGGAGACCAGGAACTCCCTCTGGTGCTCATCTTACAGGAGCACAGTGAATGTCGATATGTAGCCACTTCAAGACCTACACACAATTGTGGTGCCTCTTCCTAGCCCAAGTTCCCAACCCTTTTCCCATTCCAGGCCCCATCAAGAGCACTGGGCCTAGCACAGGGAATGGTCATGGCACTGCTGCTCACAAACCTGCAGATGCTTCTGAGTCAGGGTACCTGCATGATTATGGTTCTTGACTTGAACCAAGCTTGGCATGTGACTAGCTTTCCAACCATCATGCTGGCATGAAGTTACTCTTGGTGCCACACTGCAGCACAAGTCCCCTGCCAATGGTGGGATGGTATCTCCAGGTCCACAAGATCCCAGAGAAGAACAAGGACTAATCGTGATAAACCTAACTTCCTGGATGTCTTCTATTTTAGCCTGCAGTGACCTCTTCTGGCAGTAGGTGGCACTCTCAGGCAGGTTTCTGCCCCAGATCTAGAGCCATATGAGTTAAGAGCTTTCCAGTTAGAGGAAAGGAAAGTTTCTGGCTTTTGGGAGACTCCAGGTGAGAAGAGTTTGGGAGAGGCTGGGGAAATACAATCCCTACAATTATCTACTGCTGTGTAAGGGACGCCTTACAGAACTCATTCTACTCATTTCAGCTGGCATTGAGTTATTATTGGGCAATGGGTATTATGTAGTTTGGAAGAACCCTTCTGCTAGGCCTCCTTATAGAATTCATGGAGCACATGGTATCTTTATCCATTTTACAAGATATAGTTATCCCATTCAGCGTAGGAACTCCTGTCTCTAGCGAGTGTTGGCAAGTGTCACTGTTTTTAGACAATGTCTACCTCTAATCAATCAATGTATAAATGATGGTGCAAAACTCCTCTCAACCTCTCTTCTGAAAATTCAGAGCCACAGGTGGGAAGTGCTCAATAGTCTAGGGGTAATCATGGCTCCAATGTGAGATCTCTACTTCCAGTTCCACTGTCAGCTGTGCTTGCTTGTTCTTGGAGACCCAGGACTGACCCCAAGCCAGGTGGCTTGATACCTGTGTCTAAATAGCTTCCTACAGAGACTTGGCCATCATGAGTCAGGAGGAAGGGCCTGGCCTGCAGGGAAAGAAAGATTTCGAATAACACTACAGAGAGACTCATGTGAGCAACCCAGGACACAAGGAATGAGAACAGAAGGAAGACTTTATAGGAGCAGGCCATGGGGGAGACACGATTTTTACTGGGTAGTGAACTCCTTGGGAGAGCCAACGTTTCAGGAGGATGTCTATAGACGATTAGCCTGAGTTTGGCATCTTTGCTTGACCTTTACAAAGGAGTCCCGGGTAGAGGAAAGATCTCAGAGGGACCAGGACACCCACAGATCCTTACTGCAGAGTGGCCCTGACCACCAGCCAGAGCAGAGTGTGGGAAGGGAGCATAGCGCCACCTAGGGCCGTGCCTCAGACCCTTGTGATCTGGCTCCCCACATGCACCTATTGTGGTATTTGGAAAAAAATATCTGTGAAACTCACTCATGTTTGGAAATTTTATTTTATGCTCTTACAAGCTAAGCTCTCTTGTTCACATGAACCAAGCTTAGAATTAAGATTCCTCCTTAGTTTACGACTTTCTTTTGGACTTTTATAAACAGAGGTAGCAGAGGGAAATTCCAGTCTGCTGGTTCAGAAGCTCAGAGGTCTGCACAGGCCTCCATGTCAGCAGGGAGGGAAAGGTGAGCCACATGTGCCTGATGGCTCGTGCTGTAGGTCTTTCAACTTTTGTCAGTGGCCACACCAGTCTGTCAGGAGAGCTGTGGGCAAGCTGCTCACAGGGTGCTTGCTCATCTGTCCCAGGGTACATGCAGGTCCCACGAACAGCCTGGACTCAGGGCGCTTCTTGAGTATGTTGACCAATTCCTGCTTGATTTGCAGACTTTGTGAAAGATTATAAAAACGTCATCCAAAAAATTGCCAGTAAAAATGACAACTCTTCCAAGACAAGCCTGTCACAATTGTCACTTTGTGGTAAGACATTAAAAACAGACCTCAGCAGGTTTGTTGACTGATTGCAGCAACAACATAACAATGAATCAAAGCGTAAAGTGGACAGGGATCCTGATGTAGCTTCCCAAGCGGATAGACGGCAGGTACAGGGTGGAGGGCATCATGATTTCCATAGGAAATAAGGGACTAGAAGTGGCCATTTCACTCCTGAATTTGGGCTCCTGAGTGCAGTTGCTGGCAACTATATCCCAACACATACCATCACCAGCATTTCAATGCATGGTCTCACACAATCTTTCAGCAAAAATGAGTGTGCAGAGAAGTGGTGGGGATCGGAGGGATATAGTAGAGAGCATGGAGCCTTCAGGAATTCAAAATCAACTTTAGAATGTCACATTCAAAAATATAAGAACATTGGAACCACACCAAATCCTTCACTCATCTGTGTGCTTTGGAGGTATAGTTCTCTTTAATGCTAGTCTTCCATCTCCTGGGTGTGGGCTTACACAATTAAACTAGAGCCCATGGACCACAATGGAATTTTGCAGGGGACCCACTGTCTCCTATTCTAAGGGCTATTCTAAGTGCACAGCAGGGAAGTTTTCCCCTCTGTCCTGTGACCCCACAGATGTAAAAAAACCAGAAAAGCACTTTGGGGCTGGTTGGGTCTCTTTGCCTTGGCAACTCTGGCTGACAGTAGTAATCTGGCACTTCCCAAGGCTCCCAAGCTCTGCACACAGTGAGTGGGAAATATGACAGAGCATGCATCTAAAGCTGAAAGAGGACTGAAACTGAGCCATTCAACACACTAAAGGTACACAACACAAGAAAATTCTGTGTTCACTCCTACCCTACCGCCCTGGGCCTCTGAACCAGCTGCATCAGGAGAATGCTACCTAAGTGTAACTTTTTAAAATGATCTTTAAGTAGTTTTACAAAGAAGTTCCCATTCTACAAAACAGTATATGAGTACAAAGTGTCGGACAACATTGTCACCCATTTTTCTTCACCCATGCCTTCTCTCACTTTTTTTCTTTAATTGAGATGAGGGGATTACATAAATGTCACATATTTCACAGTGTTGTGGAATAGTGATACTTAGAGTCACAAACACATTTTAACTTTCACAAGGCAAATTGTCATGATCATGGTCTATACAGTTTGTGACTTCTCTGAAGGTTGACAATACAAGTTATTTTTTCAGGGGATGTTTACATTTCTTTCCTTTAGCTTAGTGTAGGCTGTTCCTAATTATTCTATTCCTCCTCCTGGTTTCCCTCTGTTGCATGCTTATATCTACCATCTATATGGTCTAGAACATGGAGCCATTTAGCAAAGCTATGACAAAATGGGTGGCTGTCCTTTGTTTCTTGAGTCCTGTTACTTTGCCATATCTTCTTGTATTTTGGCTTTATCAGCCACATATCAGGAAGACCATGTGCCATTTGTCTCTTTGTTCTTGGATTATTTCGCTCAAAATAATCTGTTCTAGTTCCATCCATTTCCCTGCAAATGCCATTATTTTGTCCTTTCTAATGTCTATGTAATATTCCATTGTACATAGGTACCACAATTTTTGGATCCACTCATTAGTAGTGGGCATCTGGGATGTTTCTAAATCTTGGCTATTGTGAACAGTGCTGCAATAAACATGGAGGTGCATGTGTCTTTGTATCCTGGTTCCTGTTGTTTTTTGCCATTTTTAGCTCTTCTTCTGAGAAGTCTCTCTTTAGTTCCCTTGCCCATTTCATGATTGGTTTGTTAGATTTGTGAGGGGTTAGTTTCTTGAGTTCCCTGTATATAACGGATATTAGACCCTTGTCTGATATTTTGCTGGTAAATATTTTTTCCAAATGAGTTGGCTGTTTTTCTAGTTTGGTTGTTATTTCTTTATCTGTGCAGAAACTTTATTTTAAGGTAGTCCCATTTGTCCAGTCTCTCTCCTATCTGTTGTGACCCTAGGAGTCTGTTCAGGAAGTTTCTGCCTGTTCCTTTAAGTTCAAGTGTCTCTCCTACTCTGTCCTGCAGTAGTTTCAGAGTATCAGGTTTGATGTTAAGGTCTTTAATACATTTTGAGTTTGTGTTAGTGCATGGTAATAGGCTAGGGTCCAATTTCATTTTTCTGCATGTGGCCACGGAGTTTTCCCAGCACCAGTAATTGAAGAGGTTATGATTCTTCCACTGTATGTCTTTGGCTCATTTGTCAAATATCAACTGACTGTACATATGCGGCTTTATTTCTGGGTCCTCTAGTCTGTTCCATTGGTCTTCGGGTCTCTTTTTGTACCAGTACCAAGCTGTCTTTATTATTATGGCTCTGTAGTAGAGCTTGAAATCCGGTATCGTGATCTCTCCTTCATTGTTTCTGTTGCCTAGAATTGCTTTGGCTATTCTAGGTCTTTTGTTGTTCCATATGACCTTTTGGACTGTTTTCTCTATTTCAGTAAAGTATGTCATTGGGATTTTAATGGTGATTGCATTGAACCTGTATATCAATTTTGGCAGTATGGCATTTTCACTATGTTAATTCTGCCTATCCAGGAACATGGGAGATCTTTTCATTTCCTGGTATCCTCTATGATTCCTTTATTTGGGCTTTTATACTTTTCATGAAATAGATCCTTTACATCTTTGGTTAGGTTAATTCTTAGACACTTTCTTTTTTGTGTTTTGAGTTTATTGTGCATGGGGTTGTTTCCTTGATTTCCCTTTCTACTTATACATTGTTGGTGCACAGAAAGGCACCTGATTTTTGTGAGTTAGTTTTGTATCCTGCTACTTTGCCAAAGTGGTTTATAAGCTCTAAGAGTTTGGGGATGGAGCCTTTGGGATCGTTAAGGTATAAAATCATGTCATCTGCAAAAAGAGATAGTTTAATTCTTCCTCTCCTATGCAGATCCCTTTAATGTCTTTTTCCTGCCTTATTGTTCTGGCTAAGGACTCCAGAACTATATTGAATCAGAGTGGAGGGAGTGGGCATCCTTGCCTTGTTCCTGTTTTTAGGGGAACTGGTTGTAGTTTTCCCCATTAAGTATGATATTGGCTGTTGGTCTGTCATATAAAGCTTTTATTGTTTTAAGGAATGTTTCTTCTATTCCAATTTTTTTCAGAGCTTTTAACACGAATGAATGTTGAATTTTATCAAAAGCCTTTTGCGTGTCAATGGAGATAATCATGTAGTTCTTGACCTTGGATCTGTTGATGTGATGGATTATGTTTATTGACTTATGTATGTTAAACCATCCCTGCATCTCTGGGATGAAGCCTACTTGGTCATAATGTATGATTTTTTTGGTATGTTTCTGGATTCTGTTGGCTAGAATTTTATTTTGGAGCTTTGAAAATGTTCACCAAAGAGATTGGTCTGTAATTCTATTTTTTGTTTGGTCTTTGCCTGGTTTGGGAATGAGTGTGATATTGGCTTCATAGTATGAGTTCGGGATTATTCCCTCTGCTTCTATTTCTCTGAAGAGCTTGAGGATTATGAGTATTAGCTCCTCTTTAAAGGTCTAGTAGAATTCCGTAGTGAATCCATCTGGTCCTTGGCTTTTCCTTGTTGGAAGATTTCTGATTGCTTCCTCTATCTCGTTGTAGGTTATTGGCGTATTTAATTGATTTATTTCTTCTTGGTTCAGTTTGAGCAATTTGTATTTCTCTATGAATTCATCCATTTCTGCTAGGTTTTCCTTCCTTTGTGAGTATAGAGTCTGGAAATATTTCTTTATTATTGTTTGGATGTCTTGGATGTTTGTTGTAATTTTTCCTGTGACATCTTTGATCTTATTGATTTGGGTCTCTTCTTTTTTTAGTTAATCTTGCCAGTGGTCCATCAATTTTCTTGTTTTTCTTTTAAAAAACCGGGTTTTTGTTTTATTAATCTTATTAACACTTTTCTTAGTCTCTGTCTCATTAATTTCAGCTCTTATTTTGGTTATCTTGCTCGTCTAGTGACCTTAGGTTTAAGTTTTTCTTGTGTCTGTAGCAGTTTTAGTTGCATCATGAAATTGTTTATTTGGTCTGTCTCTGTTTTCTTGATGTGCACACAGAGCAATAAACTTGCCCCTCAGGACTGCTTTCGCTGTGTCCCATAGGTTTCTTTGTGATGTGTCTTCCTTTGCATTGAATTGTAGGAACTTTTTAATTTCTTCTGGGACCCATGTGTTGCTCAGCAGTGTGCTATTTAATTTCCATGTGTTTGAGATTTTTCTACTGAATGCCTGGTTATTGAGAGGTAGTTTGATTCCACTATGGTCAGATAAAATACAGGGGATTATGTTGACCTTCTTGTATTTGCTGAAATTCTTTGTATGAACTAAGATATGATCTATTTTAGAAAAAGTTCCATGGGCTGCTGAGAAGAATGTGTACTGAGTTATTGTTGGGCAGAAAACTCGGTATATGTCAGTTAAGTCTGTTTGAGATATGAGTTTATTTAATTCAGAGAATTATTTGCCCGTTCTTTGGTTGGTGGTCCTGTCCTTTGGTGAGAGTGGAGTATTTAAGTCTACTAGTATTATTGTATTTGGATCCATCATTTCCTGTAAATTGGAGAGTATTTGCTTACCATATTTGGTTGCACCACTGTTTGGGGTGTATAGATTGACAATGGTGATGTGCTCTTCTTGGATTGTTCCCTGTATTATATAGTGACCTTCTTTGTCTTTTCCTAGTGATTTAAGTGTAAAGTTTATTTTATCAGATATCATAATGGCAGCTCCTGCCTTCTTGCTGGGGGCATTTGCACGGTAGATCTTCCTCCATCCCTTCACTTGGAGTTTGTTTTTATCTTTGGTTGTTAGGTAGGTCCCTTGAAGACAGCAAATTGATGGATCTTGTTTTCTGATCCAATCTGCAGTTCTTGTTTTCTTTTTTCTTTTTTTTTGTCAGTCATGGGGCTTGAACTCTGGGCCTGGGCTTTGTCCCTCAGCACTTTAGCTCAAGGCTAGCACTCTACCATTTGAGCTACAGCACCACTGTTCTTTTTCTTTTGATTGGTGGATTGAGTCCATTGATAGTTATGGTTATTATAGAGAGGTCTATTATATTTCTTGTCATCTAACTGTAACTGTTACAGTTACCTTGCCCCACCCCAACTTTGTGCCATCTTTAGAATTCAGAGCATTCATCTTTAGCTCATGCAGAGGACTTCCAACCCCTAACTCCTGACTATAAATTTGGCCCTGAACAAAGGACAGGCTCCATTTTCTGCTCTCCCATGGGAGAGGGGGCCTTGTCAGCATCAGCTGGCAATAAACTGGTTCTCCTGATCGTAGGTGTGTCTGTGTGGTTTTCTGGGATGGGGTTTACAGAAAATACCTTCAAGAGTAAAGTAAACATTCCAATTTTGATCCTGATAGCTTTTCCTCAAGGTTCAAGCCTAAGCCCAGATCTCAACCACACCCATGGGCAACGTATATGGAGAGAGAGAAACATATTAAATACAAAGGTCCATGCAAACACAATTCTTCAGCCACTACTTTACAGTGAAAAGGATTTTTTTCCTCATATCTTTATATCATTTTAAATGGGATATTCCTACTCAATATTACTGGAACATTAAAATTTTTCCCACACACCAAAAGGCAGTTCGTCTTTCTCCCATAAAATATAAAAGCAAAGGAGTTTCTCTTGTGGCAATGAAGACAAAGCCACCGCTTACCCCTCTCTTGTGTGCTCATGGGACACGAGCTTGGCAGCAGCTCTGTTTCCTTGGTCTCCACACAAGTGTCAATCCACATGCGGGAGTCGGATCCACTTGCTGGAGTTTGTCTGCCAACATCTTCCCACCCTCTAGGGGCCAAAGAAAGCTTTCCTTCAGAGCACATGGCCCTCCAGAGTCACACTTTCTCAGCTGTCCAGACTCCTCTAAGGGCTTTGAGGATGAGGTTCTGGTTTCTTGAGGTGCTAAGCACCCAGTGTTATGAGGATCTAGGCACAGACTTCTAAGGGTCAACATCATCAAGGCCATTTCTTAATTCATAAGTCATCATGGGAAATTCTGATCCCTGAGGCAAAGAACAAGAAATTAAGGTTATTATAGTGAAAATGAAGGGAGAGATTTTCTACACCAAGTCCCTTATCTGTGTTCTATATGTCCACAACTAATCAATTAAATCTATGTCTCTTAAAAGGGAATGAAAACAGGCCAGTTGTATTCCCTGAGGCGAGGTCTCCCCACCATGCCTCCTGGCATCATGGGGAGCCTGGCAGGTCAGGAGCCCACAATAACTGAGGAGTGACCACCAGGATGGCCCACGTGTACACGGAAAATGGTAATGTTTGCCTGAGCGTCAGCTTAGAGTCAGGGTCTGCTTACGAGTCTGAGACCCTGTGCCGCTCCATGGCACTGCTCTCCATTTTGCCCTCAAACCCTGTGCTTCCTTTTCAGACATAAAGTGAAGGAAACACAGGACTGAGAGGCAGACTTGGGGTTGGACCCCAGCTCTGCTACTGAATTTATGGTGTGAGAGCTCCACATTGTTCTCTATGAATGGGTAGAGGGAGATGCCCTGAAGGGCTCTTGGTGAGATGCATGGGCATACCCAGAGCACACTGGCCAGAGGAGGACACTGAGGCTGGCTGAGTGGATTGAGGCCCACTTGCCTTGCCTTGCCTTGCCTTGCCTTGCCTTCCCTTCCCTTCCCTCCCCTGCCCTCCCCTCCCCTCCTCTCCTCTCCTCTCCTCTCCTCCCCTTTCCTCTCCTCTCCTCCCCTCCCCTTCCATCCCCTCCCCTCCCGTCCCCCCCCTCTCTTCTCTTCCCTTCCCTTTCCTTCCTTCCTTTCCCTTCCCTTCCCTTCTATTCCCTTCTCTTCTCTCCTCTTTCCCCTCCTCACCCCCCCTCTGGCCTGGTCCTCTGCCCCCATCCCACTAAGTCAGGCTGTGGGAGGAAGCAACCTATGACCAGTGCCTACCCAACTTCGGTCACATCCAGATGAAGGTTATGGGCTACAGCGAAGACCCCTGCCTGCTGCCGACCCTAGAGCTGAAGTTGGGAGTCAGTGGTGGAGGGGAGTGTCGCCCTCATGATGCTCAGAGCTGAATGGAGGCTGCCATGTTTGTCCAAAGGAGTTTGGACAAGAACGAACGGAAGGAACTCAAACTCAAGGTAGGTGAGTGTGCAAAGGAGGGGAGGCCTGTTGGGTCACCGAGGGTCAGAGGTACTTGGGAGTGAGGAGCAGGCAGCAGGGGATGTGGGACATGAAGGCAGCAGCAAACACATGAGTAGACGTATGGGTCACAGGAGCCTGGCTGCAAAACCAGCTTTTTGGCTCTGTCAACTTGGCAATTCTCTTACTCTCTGGAGCCTCAGTTTCCCCAACGGAATAGTCATTCCCACATACCCAGCTGTCTTGTGAAGCTTCGAGTAATACATTTCTGATGCCTGGCGCACAGTAGATTCTTGCTTTCTCTGGATGTTTGTCATGAGTGCTGAGGACAAGGAAGCAGAGGACGTGAGTCCACTGCTGTCAACCTCCCAGTGACCACAGGCCAGGCTGTCCCCCTGCACGCCTGTGTCTGCTGCTTGTGACTGAGCTCCTGACTCATCCACTTGTTTACTCATTCCACTGTTAGAACCTGGCACAAACTCCCTTCTAGTCTTGCCTGACCTCCAAGCTTTGGGGTCTCTAGTCTTGTGGAGGCAAACAGAGGAGATAACAGAGGGACTCTTCAGATGACAAGTGTTGTGAGGGACCAGAGAAGGTAGATGGCTGGAGATATGGATGACTGGAGGTGTAGTCTGCACAGTAATCTAACAGCCCTGTTTTGAGCACCTACCACATGCCGGGCATTGTGCAATGTGCTTTGCACATTGTTATCAGCTATGACTCTCAGAAACAGGCTCAGCAGTGCATATACTTATTTTTCCTCACCTTCTGGGGAAGGGAACTGTGTCTTGGAGATGTGAATTTTCTCTCTTCAGGCCTTGCAGCTAGTGGCTGTAATCAGGACCCAGGCAATCTGACTCAGGGCTCTTGACCTCCTTGTTTTTTGCCTTTGTAGCCCCCGGCCTGTCCCTTGGCCCCTGCAGCCTTGGCCTCCTTCAAAGATGACCTAGACATTGACTTCAGAGAAGTCAGCAGAGTTACTTCATCTCCAGCTGATGAAGGATGAGGATGAGCAGCCGTGCCCTGGGCCACAGTGGTCCTAGGCCCACATGGGCTTACTGTACTGCTTCCATGACTTTGCCCTAATCGATGACACCCCCACCTTGGATGACACAGCCCCAGAGAAGCAGGTTCAGGATGCAGCCTGGCCCCAAATCTGGCAGCCATCTCTGAGGACAAAGGAGAAGAAGGATGCTCTAGTCCCAGGCCCCTTAGAGCCTGAGGAAGACTTGTACTATGGGCCACCAGACAGCCTGGAGAACCCCCATTTTGACAGGGAGCGTGGCTCTGAGCCTGACACATGGGGCTACAGTGATTCTGCTCCCCCATTTCCATCCTGGTAGCTCTGTTAACCCGAAGTGTCCTGACAGAGCTTCAGTTTTCCAATATGCCAAGTGGGAATGGATGGGAGTCAAAGGAGACAGATGATGGGCTGGAGAATTCTGTGAACTGTAAAGGAATCCATGGGGCTGGGGCTAGGGGAACGTCGACTCTTCGGGGACCATTGCTCTTCCAGTTGTTAGCTTCTTCCTCCACACTCTTGAAGGTCCAATGAGATTTTTCAGCAGCTGATTTCTCAGAAACCCTTTCTAGTCTCCTTGAAGATGGCCTGTGATGGGACCGCTCTGTGGTGCTATCAGGGCCTGGTCCCTCATGAAGGCCTCACAGGGTCCCCTCTTAATCCGTTTCAATCCTGTGGTGGGTGGTGTGATCCATCCCCTTCAGAGCTGACTGCATTTCCTCCTGGTCCTGTCCCTCCTGGGGCTCCCATGATCCTCTACTGGGATGCATGACTGAGCTCTGCAGACTCTCGACTTCATTCTTGGACAACCCTGCCCCCCAATCCACACACACACACTCATTCTACAACATTCTATCCTTACTCTGCTGCCCATGCCCTGGCCTAGCTGCCCTTCTCTATCAAGATGTCATTTTTCCAGTAGTTGCAGAGATCACTCTCCAGGCATTTCTGGTATCCCAGCTTCCTCGAATAAGGGAGTCCTCACTTCTTGAGTTCCCCGGGGGACAGGCCCATTTCTCACTGTGGCTTGCCTCCTGCCTCTTGCTCTAGGGTGCCACCTCAACCTTACTTACCTTAGTCTCCAGTGTTCCAGAGTCCTAGAGTAGGTGGCCCCTGAGCATGTGTAGAACACACCAGACCCCTCAGACAATGCCACGCCCTTGAGTTCCCAAATTTTATACTCACAGCCCCTTGACTCTCCGCATTCACCTTTCATTTTTCTTTGGTCTTTTGCAGTGCTTGAATTCAGGGCCTGGGCCCTTTGCCTGAATTTTCTGCTCAATGTAGAGTTCTACCACTTTGAACCACAGCTCCACTTGCAGTTTTCTGGTGGTTAATTAGAGGTAAATGTCTCACAGACTTTCCTGCACGGGCTGGCTTGAACCATGATCCTCATACCTCAGCCTCCTGAGTTGCTAGGATTATAGACACAGGGCTTGTCTCATATTTTATTCCTTTCTTCCTTTCCCTCCTTCCTGTCTTTTTTCCTCCCTCTCTCCTTTCTTCCCTCCCTCCTTCCTCCTTTTTTCCTTTCTTTCCTTCCTTCCTTTCCTCCCTCCCTCCTTCTCTCGTCTCTCTATTTCGTTCTCTCTTTCTTTCTCTCTTTCTCTCTTTCTTTCTTTCTTTCTTTCTTTCTTTCTTTCTTTCTTTCTTTCTTTCGTTCTTTCCTTTGTTTTCTTCTTTCTTTCTTTTTGCTTTCTCCTTACTTCTCTCCTTCCTTCTTTCCTTCCTTTCTTCCTTCCTTTTTATTTTTTTGCTGGTAACAAAGATTGAACTCAGAACCTTGTGCTCTCACTTGGCTTTTTTTGGGGGGGGGTCCAGTAGTGGGTCCTGAACTCTGGGCCTGGGCGCTGTCCCTCAGCTCTTCAGCTCAAGGCTAGTGCTCTACCACTTGAGTCACAGTGCCACTTCCAGCTTTTTTCTTTCTTTTTGCTTATGTGGTGCTGAGGAATCGAACCCAGGGCCTCATGCATGCAAGGCAAGCGCTCTACCACTGAGCCACCTTCCCAGCCCTCACTTGGCTTCTTCATTCATAGCTTCTACTTGAGCCACATCTCCACATCAATAGTTTTCTGGTTAATTGGAGATAAGAGTCACATAGAAATGTCTTTCCAGGCTGGCTTTGAACCTTGGCCCTCAGATCTCAGCCTTCTGAGTTGTTAGGATCAAATTTATGAGCCATCAGAACCTGACTGAATGTTAACATTACTCAATGGCCTGCAGACATCCCAAAGCCAGGCAAGAAGGCTTCAGGACAACATCATAGCTCCCCTGAGACCCTGTAAGCCTGGGGTCCATTGAGGGGTCAAAGAGGCTGAGCAGCTGGTGCAGGTCTTGCTGTCACTGTCCATGGCCTTCCAGTCCCCCTGCTTCCTGTAGAGCTGGGCAAAGCCCTGGGCAGCCAGCCCTGAGCTGGGCCTGGTGCTGCTGACCCATAGCAGGTCTGCACACTCACATTCTGCCCTGGCTGCCTCAGAGTGGAGCCCTTTACCTGGGCTGGGCCTCTGCATGGAGAGTGGGCCCCCACCAAGGGAGGGAGATGCCCTGTAATATGTCAAAAGGGCCTGTGACCCCTAGATCACACCCTCCCCTCCCCGGGCCATTTCTACCTCTGCAGTGGCCGTACTCAGCTCCTCTCTGTACTGATGAGTCCCAGGGTGGGCGTCCCTGCTCGTGCCCAGGTCATGGTGAGGGGAGGTGCAGCCTGTTCCTGTGCTCTGCTGGCCAAGGTGGGGCACCTGTGACCCCATCAGAGAAGGCCCGCACCAAGGCCTGAAATGAAATCCTTGCCAACAGGAAAAGAGTCACCTTCATTTACCTCCAAATTAACTTCTGTGAAACACCCATGCTCTCAGGGCAGCATGCCTGTAAGGCAGCAGCCACAGCCACAGTGGTATGACAGTGTGATGGTGTGTGGTGTGACAGTGTATGGTATGTCCTCTGATGGTGTATGGGTGGTGATGGTGTGATAGTGTATGGTGTGAAGTGTGATGGTGTGTATTGTGATGGTGTAATGTGTGACAGTGTGTGGTTTGATGGAGTGTGGTATGATGGCTTTATGATATGACTGTGTGGTGTGATGGTAGAATAGTGTGTAGGATGACAGTGTATGCTGTGACCTGTGATGGTGTGAGAATAATGGTATAACTGTGTGATGTAACAGAGTACAGTGTGACAGTATACTTTGTGACAGTGTTATGGTATGTACTATGACAGTGTATGGTATGATATGACAATGTAGTGGCATAGGAGTGTGGTTTGACATTGTATAGCGTGATGCTATGTGGTGTGAAGGTGTGATGGTATAAAGGTATGTGATATGATGTGACAATATGCAATGGGATGGTGTAAGGTGTGATGGTGTGATGGTGTGGCTGTGGTGGTGTGATGATATGGTGTTATGATGTGATGGTATGGTGGTGTGATTGATTGTATGGTAGTGTGGTGGTATGGTATGGTTGTGTGATTGTATGGTGGTATGATGGTAAGGTGGTGTGATGGTATGGTGGTGTGATTGTATGGTAGTGTGGTCGTGTGATGGTGTGGTGGTGTGATTGTATGATGGTGTGATTGATGGTATGGTGGTGTAATGGTATGGTAGTGTGATTGTGTGGTGGTGTGATGATGTAATGGTGTGGTGGTGTGATGGTGTGGTGGTGTGATGGTGTGGTGGTGTGCTGGTGTGCTGGTGTAATGGTGTGGTGGTGTGATGATGTGGTGTTATGATGGTATGGTGATGTGGTGGAGTGACAGTGTATTAGTGTGATGATGTGGTGGTGTCATGGTTTCATTGTTATGTGTACAGTGTGACAGTATAATGGTGTGATATTATAAAGGTTTATGGTGTGATAGTGTGTGATGTTAGAGTATGCAGTGTGACATTGTATGGTGTGATGGTACAGTGGTGTGCTGCTCTACAATGTGATGATATATAGTATGACAGTGTGTAGTGTGACAGTATGATAGTAAGATAGTATGACAGTGTGTGGCCTGAGAGTGGGTGATGGTATGATGGCATGAATAAACAAAAGGAAGGAAGGAAGGAAGGAAGGAAGGAAGGAAGGAAGGAAGGAAGGAAGGAAGGAAGGAAAGAAGGAAGGAAGAAAATGTGACCCGGGCACTAGTGGTACTAGTAGAAACTCAGGAGGCTGAGACCTGAGATCATGTTTCAAAGCCAGCCTGGGCAAGAAAGTCCATGGGACTCTTATCTCCAGTAAACTATTTGGGGGAAAAACAGAAGTGGAGTTGTAGCTCAAGTGGTAGAATGCTAGCCTTGAATAAAAATAAAACTCAGGGACAATGCCCAGGACCAGAGTTCAAGCCCCAGATCCAGCAAAAAAAAGAAAGAAGGAAGGAAGGAAAGAAAGGAAGGAAGGAAGGAAGGGAGGAAGGAAGGAAAGAAAAAAAGAAAGAAAGGAAGGAAGGAAGGAAGGAAGGAAGGAAGGAAGGAAGGAAGGAAGGAAGGAAGGAAGGAAGATGGATTCGTATAAAGTGTCTATGCTATGAAGATCAGACAGGATATATTTGTTGGGTGTGCAGCCTGAAGACAGTGCCCAGCCAGCCCTAATGACCCGCAGTCACCATCATCCTCATCATTGTTGAGCTGAAGCTGTGTGGATCAAACCCAGAGCTGACAAGCTAGCTTGACCTCAGGTCAGCATCCACGCATGAAGTTGCCAAATGTGGTTTGGTGGATCCTGCTGAGCAGCTGTCATGCCAGGTAGCCTGGAAAAGCCCAGTTCAGTTCCAATCTAGGATGACAGCAAGTGAGGGACAAATGGCCTGGAAATGGAAAGTCCTGGGGTAGGTAACAGGCCCCACAGCTGAGAGTGTTCCTAGTTATAAGCTACCTGAGCATCCTCCCTGTCACCCAGGGAAGGGCAGCCTGGGATGGAGGGCAAATGGGCAGCAAGGATCACCCCAGCCAGCAGGGCTGGGAAGAGGCAGAGTTTATCCACTGTCTGTTCCTTCCACTGTTCTAGGAAGTAGAAGTGTAGCTCAAGAGGTAGAGCACAGCCTTAAGTGAAAAGCCATACCACAGCACACACACTGACACACACACACACACACATAGATACAGACACACAGACAGACACACAGACAGACATACACACACACATGCACGCATGCACACACACGCATGCACGCATGCACACACAGACACACACAGAGACATAGACACACACGCACGCATGCACACACACACGCATGCACACACACATAGACACACACACATAGGCACACACAGACATAGACACAAATGCACGCAAATGCACACACACGCATGCACACTCACACGCGCACACACACATAGACACACACACATAGACACACACACACGCATGCACACACACATGCACACACACGCACACACACATAGACTCATACACACATAGGCACACACACACAAAGACACACACGCACACACGCACACACACACATAGATACAGACACTCACACACATATACAGGTTCCAAGGCTGCTGACTCCGCAGCCTTCTACATATGTCCCTCATCATCTAGCTGTCACTTTTCCTTAGCACAGAAGCCTCTTTAGGGTCCACAGCCGCATGGAAGGGAGTGAAGATGGGGCGAGGGGAGCACAACCATGTCTAAGTCTTG
Organism: Dipodomys merriami; assembly: GCF_024711535.1. Lineage (NCBI taxonomy): Eukaryota > Metazoa > Chordata > Mammalia > Rodentia > Heteromyidae > Dipodomys > Dipodomys merriami. Next base: position 758,700 of record NW_027204937.1, read on the forward strand.
AGGAAGTGTCCAGAGAGGCCTGCCTGGAGGAAGTGACCTTGCTGTCTGAAAGTAAATTTCGTTTGTGCATTGTCACCCCTTCCCTCCTCTCTCACTTTTCCCTCCCATCCCACTCACAAAGTGTATAGTTCATTTCAACATAGTATCTAGTGAGCACCATTGCTGCATTGGAGTAGAAACCAGTTCTCTCCTCAAGAGTAGGGGCTACCTGGAGAGGAGACCCTATCTACCTTGCTCGCTGATGCCACCTAGTGTCTGTGACTCATGCAGCGGTTGTTGTGGTCACTTTACTTTTGGACAGGCTCAGAGGTGAGCAGGAAATGGGGAGTGAAGACCCTGGCGCCATCTTCTCCTCACAGGTGCCTGCAAGGAGCTTCTGGGACCAAGAACAGGAGGACAGGAACAGGGAGAGGCCCCAAACTGTGTTGAACTTAGAGAAGTTCATACATGAGTGTGAATGAGTATGTATAGCAGAAAGCTAGTCAAGACTCTCTTCTGATTAGAAGCTTCCAGAATCCCCCTACCCTCAGGAAGTGCCCTGTCTTGTCTTGGTCTGAAATATTAATATTAAAATCGACCCTGCACGCCCCATCCCAGCATCTCCAAGTGGACCCTGCTGTGCTCTGTGGATGTGCTGCCTGTTACAGCTGGACCACAATGTTGAGCTGCCTCCTCCAGGAAGGCTGCTGGGACGCACTGCCCTCTGACTGGGCTCCCCCACACCTAACCTGCCTTTCCTGTGTGCTTTGCCTCTCTTACCACCATGCTCTTACCACCTCCCTGTGGGCTTTGGTGCGAAGGCTGGAGCAGGAGCTGCCCAGGCTGAGGTGGGCCCTGCCCTGCCTGCCTGTCAGGCTGCAGGCTGCAGGGCCTCACTCTGGCCACTGGGTGTCCTCTGCTGGTTCAGCTGGGCACTGCCACTGCTTCCCACAGAGTCTCCAGAACTTCATGGGGAGAAAGAAGCTCTTAGCCTGTCCCTCTGTCCCTCCTCCCTTCCTCACAGCTCCTCTGAGCTCTAGCCCTCCTGGTCCTATGCTAGCAGCCCCCATCCTCAGCACCCTCTCTCCACACACCCTTCCCCATGGCTCTATAGCTCCCTGTCCTGAGCATCTGCTTTCCCCACATCTGCCTGTCTCTAGTACCAGAGGCCATGAAGCATTCCCCCTGATGCTGAGGGCTGCCTCTCCCAGCTCAGTGTCCTCCAAAGTCCTTGACACACATCACATTACCCCTGGGCTACCCTAACCCTGTCTGTGACCACTGTCTCCCGTGGGGAGTCCAGCAGGCCTGGGAGGGCCCTCACCACAGGCCCTGCACCTAGGAGGCCTTGCTCAGATGCACTCTCCTCCCATCTGCCCTTGTCCCTCTGGAACCTGTGTCAACTCTGCAGACTTGATGTCACACATCCTGTTCCCAGAGGAGACTCAAACCTCTCTGGATCTGTATCCCACATTGGCCATCCTACTGCCTTCCTGCTGGGCAGCCCTGCCCCCGGGGCCGCGCTACATTGTCCTCACAGCCCATTTCCTCAATTTCCTCCATCAAAGAAGATTTTCCCACTGTTCTGCGTCCAAGCGCAGCTCTTCCTTCCCTGCCCACAATGTGCATCCCCTCCACTCAGCACTGGTGTCCAGTGACAACATCTCCACACTCTGTGTCACTGGTCACATGAAGGTGACCCTGACAATTCTCTGAGAGTTAGATGTGCAGGCAGGGAGCTTTTAATATTTGCCAGCCCTTATTAAATCTGGGGACTCATACACTGAGCCACATCACCGCCTTAGTATTTTTCCAGGTCCCTTAGCCCAGGGTGGAGCCTGGGGCTTCTGCGACATGATACAACTTTTACCTCACTGCCCCTTAGGGCTCCCAAGAAACAGTTGGAAAAATCAGATCTGCTTTGCCTCTAGCCTCGTGATGTTGATAAGATATTTCTGGTCCTCAATTTCTCTATCTGTGAAACGGGGAGATGACCCCAGTTCAGTGTACCCCTCAGGCAGGGCTAGATGCTTCAGAAGAGCAGACACGTTCTGACAAAGGTGCCAATGAACATGGAAAGGGGGAGTTGCCTGACCGCTGGTCATCCCATGTCAGAACAGCTGAATGCAGACATGGAGACTCCCTCCTGTTCAGCCTGTGGGGTTGTGTGGAGGGGGTGGGCTCTATTAGTATATAATCAGATGGGATTGACCCAGATTGCAGGTGTTCAACAATCTGCACCCTAGGTTTCCTGATACTTGGAGGCCCCTGGCTGCAGGCAGCTGCTACTTAGTGAGCCAGACAGCCCAGCTGTTCTGCCTGGCTCTGTGCTTGTTCCTGGCTGGTCCTGGTTCTGGGTGTCAGCACCAGGGTGCAAACTCTCTTCCTGCCCCATGGGCACCCATGGCTGTGGGTGGCCACAGTGGCCACTGCTGCCCTTGCTGCTGCTGCTGCTGAGCCCTGTGAAGGTCGAAGCCCAAAAGGAGCAGGATGAATCTGGAGCCCAAGAGCAGCTGAACAGACACAGAGTGGGGTCAGAGCTTGCCCGACCTTGGGAGATCCACGGCTGGCCCAGAACCATCATATACCGGCGCTCTGAGGTGCGGGAAGGCTGGGGGTGAGGAGCCATGTGGATGCCATTTCTTCTCCAGCTTCAGTGTAAGGGAAGGTCTGGAATGAAGATCCCTGAGAGCATTTGCTCATTTGCCCACTGGCTTGGTGTGGTCCTGGGACTGAAGGCACCAAAGTGGGGAGTTAGGATGGCCAGTGCTCCAAGGACTCCTGGCAGTTCACAGCTGAGTCTCAAGACAGGATCTGGGGAATGGCCAGGGTGGAGCCGGCTCAATATGCACTCACATGAGTGCTGAGGGTCATCCACAGTTCCTTTGGGGATGGATGCTATGTTTGGATGTGTGTGGATCTGTTGTGGGTGATGTCAGTGGGGCTTTGTGTGTGTTGGGGAGAGGTTTAAGCCTCACTGAGTCAGCTGGCATCTGTAGTCTCTCTTTGTCCTGGGTCTCTTCGGCTGTAAGTTGATTTGTACACAGGGAAGGGGTCTTTCTTTTGATGTCCTCATGCTCCTTTTCCTCCCTTGGGTCCAGAGTGCCTGGAAGGTGCCCAACACCTACCTGGTGGTGTTCAAAGAATTCAAAAAGAAGCAGATGGAGAGTATTGTCCACCGCCTGCAGAGCCAGGCTGCCAGCCAGGGCCTCATGTTCGAAGTGCTGCACGTCTTCAAAGACCTCTTTCCTGGCATCCTGATGAAGTCGGACAACTTGGGCCCACGGGACCTGGTGAGCCCCAGCTCAGGCATGCACATGCCTAGGCCTGTGCGCATCCCTTGGTTGACTCACTCAGGGGACAGCAGACACTTACTGAGTCCTGAGGGTCTGTAGCTCAATGGTGCTAGTGATGCCAGCCTCCTCAGGCAGCTTCCTTGTTAGCCTGGCCAATTCCCCTATGGCACTTTGTCTATTCACCCTCATTTGAAGCAGGAGGGATCCCGGTGTATACGGGGAAGCTGGGTTCCCAGCTTCTGGTGCACCAAGCCAGTGTCCTTGGGTTGGTGCATTGCAGCCTGGGTGCACAGCTGAGGTGAGAGAAGGGTCAGGTTGGCTCAGGATGATGCACGTGTGAGGCATGCTCCAGGGCAGGGATGGGTCTGAGCACACACACTCTGCCCTCAATTCCTGCTGGTCCCTTCTCCTGCCCCATTGGCTCAGCACCCAGATGGCACCACCAGGGTTCATAGCACTATGCTCTGAAGACTGGAAAGATGTGGGAAAAGAGTGGAGTCAAGGAAGGCCAGTGCCGACATCCTGATGTGGACATGGAATCCAGACCACAAGGACTTCCCCCACTGTCCAGCCTGCCTAGAACTGGCACTGCCTGGCTCCCAGATGAGATGTGGAAGCTGAATCCCTCCCGCCACTCACGTGGGCTCAGCTACCACTTGTGGGGGCACTGGTCCCAGCTCCCCTCACCCCCAAGCCTACTAGAGGAGTGAGGACCCTTTGTCTTCTGGTCCATGGAGGGAGCCTTTTGGTTCCGGTAGGAACTGGAGGGATCAGATGCGCCAAGTGCTGGGTGCTGCTGGAAAAGTGACTCATGAAATTGAGATCCTGTGTCCTTGGTGTCTGCAGGTCCTGAGGCTGAAGCCGGCGAAGTTCATTGAGGAGGATTCTTTTGCGTTTGCACAGAGCCTCCTGTGGAGCTCACATCTAATTTCCCCTCAGTGGAATCTGATTCGGAGCACCCTGTGGAACATGCAGTGGATTTCTCCTGAGTGGAACCAGTTTCGTAGCTTCAACCACAGCAGTAAGACCACAGCTGCCATGGCCCACCTCTCCTCTCTGTCCTGGGACCTCACCTGACCCTTCCTCTCTCTGTTCTCTCCTAACCCCACTTGGACTGTGCCCCCTACTGGTGTTCTGTGCAGAATACCGGGACATTTGCCTAAGGTACAAAATTCTATTTTTTTTTTTTTTTCAAATTTGGGGCCTTGAATTCAGAGCCTGGGTACTCTCCCTTAGTTTTTTCTGCTCAAAGATGGTGCTCTACCACTTGAGTCAAAGCTCTACTTCCAGGTTTTGGATGATTAATTAGAGATAAGAACCTCACAGTTTCCTGCCCAGGCTGGGTTTTGAATAGCCACCCTCAGATCCCAGCTTCCTGAGTAGCTAGTATTCCAAGCTAGAGCCACAAGTGCCTGAATAACCATCTTCTTTTCCTCATCTTCTCTCCAGCAGGCTGTACTTGCCTTAAGAGGAAACTGAACTTGACTGTGACTTACAGTCTCTGGTCTATATAACTCTCAGTCCTCAAAACAAAACCAGATCTCCAGAGCTTCCCTCTATAGGTCTCTGTCTCCAGGCCTCCAGGCCTCTCAGGAGGAGGCAAGTAAAATATCAGTTTGTTGGGGATAGGGGTGTCTCAGTGAACCTGAGCTGGGGAAGGCAGTAAGGGCACCTGATTGGGAGAGGATCAGAGGTTCTGGCTGGACCCTGTAGTGTTGGACGAGCCTGTGCAGATCTGGGTTTGGTTTGGTGCTAGGCCTCAGGTCTGGGGCTGAGCCCAATGCCTTCTCCTTATCCATGGATCTCAGGGTCTGAGGAGCCACCTACCTTTCTAGGCCTTTCCCTTAGCTGTGAACAGGCCGTGATCAGCCTTGTCCTCCCACTGTTTAGAGGCTAAGGGGAAGCTGAGGCAGTGTCTTCAGGACTGGAAGGTGGGTGATGGTGGCAGGCTGTCATTTGGCTCTGCCCCAGCTTCCCACCTTTGTGTGGTTTTTTGCTTTCTCCTTTTACCATTCTTTTTTTCCATTTCTCTTTCAATTCATTGACTTATTCTATTTATTTGATAAGTGGTATTGGTCTTGAACTCAGGGCTACCCATGTGCTCAGCTTACTTGTTCACCCTGGCACACTGCCACTTGAGCCACATCTCCAGCCTTGCTTTTTACTAGTAAATTGGAGATGGAACCTAGAGAACTTTGCTGCCTAGGTTGTCTTTGAACCATTAATGCTCTACATCTCTCCTTTCTGAGTAGCAAGATATGTTCTGTTTTCTCCTTTAGAGTCTTGGGCTTTGCATTCAAGGCCTCATGCTTGCTAGGCAGGTTCTCTACCACTCAAGACATGTATACATTAGTTACTGTTTAGATAACTTCTCATATTTATGCCAGAACCTGGACCACAATCCTCCTTGTTATGGTTACTGAGTAGATGGGATGAAAAGCTTGTGCTACTGCACCTAGCTTTGGTTGAGGTGTGGTCTTGTGAACTTTTTGACTGGGCTGGCTTTGATCTACCCATTCTCTGACTCACAAATAACAAGGATTACAGAAGTGAGACTCGCTGCCCAGCCTTCCTCTTCATTCTTGTGTGAGGCCACTCTGCACTGGATTTAGTGCTACTTGTTCATCCTGCATGAGCTCACCTAGAAAGACATCTTTTTCAGATAAGGCCTGGTGGTGGTGCTGTCATTTGAATCCAGGACCTCACATTTGCTAGGTTACTACTTAAGTCACACCTCTAGCCAGATAGATAGGTCTAAAAGGACATGGTGTGTCTTTTCTATGGTACTAGTGACTAGCTCTCCTGAAGTTTTGGAGTAGACACAGTCCATTTCCTGCTCCCTGGTGATGCCCATGATGTCTTTGTCCCTTCCTGGAGGAATAAAGACATGGCTAGGAAGCCTCTTCTAGAATCTTCTCAAGGGCTTGGCTGGAGGAGACCCTTTAGGAGCTGTTGGACTGGGACAGGGTAAAGCAGGTCCCGTATGGATGGGGATAAAGAAGGCTGGGCCGGCCCTGCACTGTCCCTTCACTCATAGAGGCCACACAGCACAGCTGTTTGTTATCCTCAAACCCAAACCTTGTAAAAGAAAGGCAATAGCAGGAGATGGGCAGAACTTGGGGTGAGGAAGCCACAAGCCAAGAAATGACAGCAGCCACCAGGAGGAGGTGCACAAGGCGAGTGAATCTTCAGGGGGAGTGCAGCATGATCTCTTGATCTTGAATTTCTGATCTCCAGAACTGCAGTTCTGCTTGGGCAACAATAGAAAGTGTGCTGCTGTAATTCTGCCTCAAGAGAACCAGTAGTACTAGCAGGTGCTTGAGGCCCTGCCTCCTGGCCTGCTCCCAGCCAATGACAGAGATCAAGGCGGAGCTAGGCCATTTGAGTTGATAACAAGACCCAGTAACAGGCAGCATGCGATTGGGGAGTTTCCTGACTCTCTCTCATTGGCCATCTACATGGCTTAGGACAGCTCCCTGTATCTAAGTCTCATTGGCCACGTCAGTAACATAGACCGACTAGGAGTGGCTTGGGAGGATTTTTAGATGAAAGACTGCACAATTGAGAAGCAGAGCATGCCATCATTGATACATGTGACCCACATATAACATCACCCTCTTGGTTCTCCCTGTTCTCTTCTTGCACAAATGTCATTGTGGGAAGACAAGGACAACCCTGTGGAGGTGTATCTCTTGGGCACTAGCATCCGGCCTAATCACCTGGAAAATAAGGGCAGGATCAACATCTCTAACTTTGAGAGAGTGCCTGAGGAGGAGTGGCAGAGCACCAGTGTGCCCAGGACACAGGTGAGCAAACCTTCCCCAGCCCATCCCAGAGGAAGATGAGGACCACCAGACCTGGGGCACCATGGCCACCCTCCCCAGTATTAACCGTCCATCCCCAGTCCTCAGCTGTAGGCAAGGGAGGGCGGGCATTGCAATCGATCCAGTGTCTATGGGGAAATTGTGGGGCGGGTGGCTTTCTCATCTGGACTTGTGTTGGTGGAGCAGGAGGGCAATTGTGGAGGCCATGGCACCCACCTGGCAGCCCTGGTCAATGGCCAGAGTGTTGGTGTGGCCAAGGACATCAACATACACAGCCTGCGTGTGCTCAACTGCCAAGGGAAGGGCACCGTCAGCAGCATCCTCATGGGTGAGTGGCAGACCCCAGAAGCCACTTTGGCCAGATGCATTGACCTATGTTGGGTTCAATAGTGAACTTCACTGTTGATTTGGGGGGAAGGAGCTGGGGGAGGGCAACATGCCCCTCTCCAGGCAGTCATCTTGTTCTCAGTCATCTATGTTCTCTCAGGCTTGGAGTTTCTTTGGAAAAAGCTGGTCTCCAATCCCTCCAAGCGCATGGTAGTGCTGCTGCCACTGGTGAGTGGGTACAGCCAGAGCATCAACGATGCCTGCAAGCGCCTGGCAAGGGCTGGAGCAGTGCTGGTGGCCGCTGCGGGCAACTTTCAGAGCAATGCCTGTGCCTACTCTCCAGCGTCGTCTCCTGAGGTAGGTGCCAGCAGGGCTTCCTGCTCATGTCCTGCCTTGCAGGTTGTCAGAGGCCCAGCATCCCCAAACCCCAGTGTGACAAGGGGTTTGCTAGCCCTGCCTCACCTTCAAAGGCCCTGCCACATTACCCCCTCCATCCCATCCTCCCTCTGCGCCATCCCTCTCCTGCTGATTGACATTTGCAGAGCCACTGCTTTGTGTGGGGCTTGTGTGGGCCTGGCAGTATCAGGGGGAGGACAGGTGTCCCATCTCCAGGACTTCTGGGCCCTGGAAGGAAGGGAAGATACAGAGGCAAATGGGCAGTGCTGCCCTCCCCTTTCCCTCTCCCTCCTTGTCCTGCAGAAACCTTCAGACTATAGCTCTAGGGGTTTTTCCATAGATGCTGAACTTACAACCGCCTGCATCCAGCCTGGCTCACTGTGGGTTGCCTCACAGCACTCTGGCTTTTTGATAACAACATTGTCAATTTAGTGTTTTTCTCCCATTAAGTACAATTTCTACAGGGCATCAAGAGTAGTGCCTGTGTCCTGTAGAAGCCCTGGGAGAGGCTAGGGTATCAGCTGTGCCCAGGAGCCAGATTTTCCTCTGGAGAAGACACTTACATGGGAGTTAAACCGGTAGTATAGGAGTTGATCAGTCTGCCTCATAGCCTTTCCTTCAACACTTTGCCACCTTCCAGGTCATCACTGTTGGAGCTGTTGATTATCAGATCCAACCACTCATCCAGGGTCTTCTAGGGACCAATTATGGATCCTGTGTGGACATCTTTGCTCCCGGGAAGAACATTGTCAGTGCCTCCAAAGACTGTAATGTTTGCTATGTAACGCAGAGTGGAACTTCGCAGGCGGCTGCCCATGTGGCTGGTGAGTCACCATGACACTACCTGGACCACCAGGATTCCCGCGGCCCCTTTGGCCAGATTCCCCATAAGCTTGGCTATGAGCAAGAGGACCAAATGGGCAAACCCGATGGTGATGGTGCCATTTTGCATCACTAGAATCTGGAGTATAAATAGGTGTTCACCTGGTGAACACAATGGCCAATACCAAGGCCTAGATGTAGGAGAACAAGATGTGTTACTTTCTATCTTTCACTAAGCAAGGGATTGCAGGTGACTTCATTTTGGGAAGAGCACATGATATGGGTATGTGTGTGCATTTGCGTCCTAAAAGGAGTTCCCAGCTAGGATGGAAGGCCAGGCTATCACCTTGTCTGAGCTCTCCCTCCTCCATCAGGAATAGCAGCCCTGATGCTCACTGCCCAGCCAAACCTCACTGTGGCTGAGCTGAGGCAGAGGCTGATCCACTACTCTATCAGAAATGCTATCAATGACACCTGGTTCCCTGAGGAGGAGCGATTCAAGACCCCCAACCTGTTGGCTGCACTGCCCCCCCGCACCCAGGACACAGGTGAGCAGGGCAGGTGGTTAGGCAGAGGCCAGCCTGGGTGTGAGAGGCCCGTGTGGAGGTGACAATCCCCTACCTGGTCTACAGAAGTACTGTCCTCCTCAGATAGGACTCCAGGCTCAGGGTAATGATTGCAACACTGAAGTTTTAACTAAAAGTTTCATGTGATATGGAAACTCCTCTCCCTTATGTAAGACTGAAACTTTCTGTGGAGTCTCTGGGTGTCCTATGCCCCCAAAGCCTCATTACTCATGGCCTTGTTGCAGGTGAACATTTGTTCTGCAGGACTGTGTGGTCAGCACCCTGGAACATCACACTGGCAGACCCTGCAGTGGCTGAGTGTGACCTGGAGGAGGAGCTGCTGGGCTGCTCCAGTTTCGCCCAGAGTGGGAAGCGGCAGGGCGAGCGTGTGGGGGTGAGCTGCACACTCTCTGTGCCCAGTCCTCTGTCCTCTGGATTCCAATCCCTGTCTCGACTTCAAAGTCCTGGGCAGGGCCAGGTGCTCCTGGGGGACTCAGGACAGACAGCACCCTCATGGGCACAGGAGGGAAAGGACAGCGGTGGCTTCGGCTCTCTGCCTTGTCTAAAGCCATCTCTATGCTGGGTGTTTCTGTCTCATGCCTGTTGTTCTAATGACTCAGGAAACTTAGATCTGAGGATTGTGGTTCAAAAACCAGCCCAGTCAGGAAATATCATGTAGTTCTTATCTCCAATTAAGCATGAAGGGGAGTTGGAGCTCTGCTGGTAGATTGCCAGGCTTGAATGATAAAGCTGAGGGACAGCACCTAGGCCCTGAGTTCAAGTCCCAGTACTGACACACCCTTTCCTTCTCCCTGCCAACCAAGAGAATCTACAGTCATGACCCTCAGGTTGGGATGACAGTGGCTCTGTGAGTTGAGAATTTCAAAGGTGATGAAGCAGCTGATGAGGTTCCCATACCCTGGGTGGCCCTGTGATGGGAAGAGGGCTTACAGGATATGGTACCTGAGCATTTCTGTGCAGAAATCAATGTTAGGTAGGTTTCTTAGGAGAGGCTCGATGGGTCATGGGGCCCGTAGGCCCTGTGCTGCTGTATCAGGTACCCTTATCTCCAGTTACAAGGCATTGTCAGTGTTGGGAAGATTCATCTGAGCTGCACATGGCACCAGAGCCTGCCTGGGCTCAACCAGTGCTGAGGACTCAGGAACCAGACATTGCAGACTGGGTCCCTCTCAGACCAGGTTCCCCACTCCCTAGACCTCTTCACAGCAAGTTCCCATTTCTTTCTTGGACTCTCAGATCCTAGGAAAGAGACGTGTTTGCCTGGCATTTGGAGATAGTCAGGTTTCTGCAGTGGCCAGATGCTGCCTGCTCCCCCAAGCCAACTGCAGCGTCCACACAGCTGCTCCAGCCTTGGTGTGGCTGAAGACCTACACCCACTGCCCGGATCCTGACCAAGTCCTCACAGGTAGGGGCTGGTCCCGCCAGGGTGAAGAAGATGACCTACCTCCTTCTGCTCAGGAGATTGTCTCACACACTTGGTCCCTATGAGTGTGAGCAGATGATATGGGAGCCTCAGGACCCATAGCCAAACAGGATCTGCAACTTGCATGCTATGTGGCCTTGGGCAAGTGGCTTCACCTCTCTCTTCCTCTCCTGCCTCTGTAGTGGTGATAAGAAGGGTGCCAAATGTCTTCGGGCTTGGGCACTGGGAGCTGTTTAGCCTCTGTGTGGGTAGGGTGCCCTAGTTCAGGCCTGTCAGAGTGGGACACAGCTCAGGTTGAATCTAATGCATAGCTAGCAAGTTCATTCTCAGCCTTGTGGCTTAGTTTTCCCTCATTGTGAATGCTCAGCTCTAATCCTGGGACAGTTGCATTCTGGTGGCCACCCTCACCGACCATCACTTTGAAGTCCTTTCTCTGGGTTAGGGACTTTCTTTTTTTGGGGAGGGGTGTCCAGTTATGGGGCCTGAACTCTGTGCCTGGACACTGTCCCTCAGCTCTTCAGCTCTAGGCTAGCACTCTACCACTTGAGCCACAGCGCCATTTTTTGGCTTTTTTTCCTGCTTCTTTGGTGCTGAGGAATTGAACCCAGGACCTCAGGCATGCAAGGCAAGCACTCTACCACTGAGCCACCTTCCTAGGCCTGGGCTAGGGACTTTCTATAACAAACCTGCCCAGGAAAGTGGCTGGAAGTCATGCGTGAGGGCTGCCTTAGGAACTAGGGACTGTTTTTCTTGGGCTGGAGCCATTCTTAGAAGGAGCTTGGTGCCAGCGGGGAGATTTAGGGGACAGTGGGAATTATCTTGAATCACTAGGTCAGGGCTGATCTTGGCCAGGTAAGTACTGGGGAGTCTGAGGTCTGGAATAGTAAGTGTTAGGTGGGGTTAGAAGTTGGCTGGATTAGCAGCAGTCAGATGAGCCCAGTGGCTAGAGCCTTGTCTGGGACAAGAGCTCTATGTGGCTGCTGGCCTGGCAGGAAGACTGGCCTGTGGCAGAGCTGGCAGGGCCACAGGCACTCACTGTGTATCTCATGCCAAGTCCCATATGCAGGTCAAGTTGCCGAGTGTCTTTCGTAAAGCCACAGAGCTGGGAGAAGGGCTCTGGTCCTGGTTACCAGATCCTGGGTCCTGCATGGGCAGTACTGGGACTTCCCATGCATGTTTCTGCTTTAGCTAAGCAGTATCTCTGTGAGTTGCTGCTATTGCTCTAGCTGTTTTACAAATAGGGAAACTGAGACTTGATGAAGTTCAGTAAAGCGCCCACAATTTTACAGCCAGGTGCACCTGATTCCCTAGCCCACAGACTCAGGCTAATGCCAGACTGCTCTTGGTGATGATGGATGAGGAAAGGACTTGAGGTGGGAGGGGTTTGGGTAAGCAGTGGTTGATCATCCCAGGCCTGGGAACCATGCCCCATGGCTCCACTTCTTTGGTGGAGAGGAGATCATGGAAACTATGGATCAGAGCGGTTGAGCTTCTCTCCCAAAGTTCTACAAGTCAGATCACCAGCAGAGCTATGCTGGAAGTCCTCCTGCTCAGCCCAATGTCTCTTCCACTCAGAGCTGCTCCTGGGTTTCCTTGGCTTTAATCCTTACAGAGAAAGGGATGTGGTAAGAGAAAAATGATAGTCTTCCACATTCAGTGTGTTAGCTGTTCCTCCTCTGCCCCAGGATGCAGCTCCCATTGGGGGATAGATGACCCTGGTGTCTACCAGCATTCGTCAAGCCAGCAAGGTCATCAGCCCAGAAAGTGCCTGGGGCACAGGACGGCCAGTGTCCATACTTCCTGCTGCCATGCTCCAGGCCTGCAGTGTACAACGAAGAAGTACAGGCGTTTCAGTCCCTTGGAGAAGGTGAAGGGTTGTGGTTGTGTGAGGTGGGGGGTGCAGATGGCTGGGGCCTGCAGTGCCCAGGGGAGGACCTGAGCACCTGTGCTGTCAGGTGCAGTGTGTGTGTGTGTGTGTGTGTGTGTGTGTGTGTGTGTGTGTGTGTGTGTGTGTGCATGTACTTGCACATGTGTTTGTATGAGTGTCAGTGTGAGTGTGGTGGGCTTGCTTTTGTATTTGGCCAGATTAGTAAGGATTGTTCTCCAATGCCCTGTCCCCCTTTAAGGATAGCACAAATAAATATGGCATAAAGAAATGAATTGCTAAGACTGGACACAGTAATATAATGCTGTACCTGTTTCACCTGCTCCTGATAAGGAACAAATAGGAGTTCAGTTTGAGGCCCACCTGGGCAAAAAATAAAATAGAATAAAAAATAAAAATAAAAAAGAGATTCTATCTGAAAAATAATTAAAGCAAAAGCAGCCAAATTGGTGACTAATGTGGTAGAGAACCTGCTTGGCACTCATAAGTTCAAACACCAGTACTGCTTGTTTTTTTTTAAAGCACCTGTATTCATAACTATTCTGGAGACTGAGATCTGAGGATTGGGGTTCAAAGCCAAGCTTGGCAAGAGAGATTATGAAACTTATGCCCTTAATTAACTGCCCCTGAAAAAGCCAGATCAGGAGCTGGGTTCAGCTCTGGAGTTTAAATGCCAGGGTTGGTGTGTGTGCACAACAAAAAAACAAAAGAAGCACAAAAAAACCTAAGCATCGCTTCTGCATTTCACAAACCTACTGGGAGTTGTTCAGGGCTGGAATGCCTGAGCAACCATGGAAGGTTGGAGGGAGAAGGAAGCTCTCTGAAGGGAGGGCAGGTCACACTTGGACTCTTGGAGTCTGAGAGCTAGCCTCTAGAGGCCATGGCAGGAGGAGTTTGGGACCTGAGGGTGGTGGCTCTGGTCTGGGATGAGCTGCAACAAGGAGTGGAGGGCTGTTGCAAGGTCTTGTGGAGCTGCTGGGGGGATGGAGTTGCCATCACTGGGTGGGGAAGGCTGTGGGAGGTGTGGCTTGTGGGGAAGTGGGAAGTGGGAGGGGCTTTGGTTTGTTGAGATGTTTGTCTGGGCTGCAGTTTCCTGGTAAGCTGGGGTTGAAGCACCCTGAGGGAGTGTTGGGCAGTGTTGGATACAGCCCCTTTGGGGTGTGAGGGGCAGAACCAAGCCAGGTGTTCACACTTTGGTCCCCACTGAGGGTTGCTGGGAGGGACAGTGTAGCAGATGGCTTAGCAACCTGACTGTGCATGGTGGACTTAGGCTTAGTTGTCTTCCCTGGACTCTGGCAGGTCACCGTGAGCTGTGATGCAGGCTGGACCCTGACCAGCTGCAGTGCCCATCCTGAGACCTCAGTCACCCTGGGAGCTTTCCCTGTGGACAACACCTGTGTGGTGAGGCACCAGGACACTGACGAAACAGGAGGGACCAGTGAGGAGTTTGTAATAGTCACCGCCATCTGCTGTCGCATCCAGCTCTCTGACCAGCCATAGAGTGAATGGAAAGACCTCAACCTGCTGGGTGGTATTGATCAGGGCATGGTTGCGGGGGGTATATGTGTCCTGAGAGAACTTGGTCTCATTTTGGGTGCCCCTCCCTGGGAGCAGTACAGGAATACTCCCCATTAGGAGCAAGGAGGGGGTAGATTTAACAGCAAGAGGGACTCCTGGCAGACCTGCTAGAAGGCTAGTGACAAAATCACCTTTCACATACATTTGGCTCCAGCCTGGGGGAGGCCCTTGGACTAAGAAGAGCCAGTGTTATCAGGAACCAATGAGGGTGACCGGTGTTGGGGACTCCTCAGGACTTCTCACTTTATAGAAACTTCTTTGGACTGACTGATTGAGAGAAGCAGCCCCAACTAGGACAAGAATATCTCAAATGGCCATAGCGGCATGCCTCACTTTCTCTTTGCTATCCTCACTCTGTTCCACCTCTAGCTATGTCCCTGACTGGGATCAGAGAGCGACAGGTTACACCTCCATCCCTAGTTCTCCCACCCTCCCTTCTGCTCTATACCACATATACTAGCAACCTTACTTTATAGAGCAAGAAACAGGGCCCGAGGGAAAAGGGCCTGCCAAGCACAGTGAGGTGATATAAGGGGAGCTGGCAGGTTGGGCAACTTATTGCTGCAGGAAACAGTGTATGAAGGCAGCCAGAGCATGGCCTGCTTGCTCTAGGGCTGCTGCCTGTGTTGCGGGGTGGAGGGGTGGTGGTGGTAATGGGCCTATTCTTATGGTGGTGTCCCTCACGGGGGCTGGGTGGACATGTGAGGGGTACAGGTGCCATGTGTGAGGTTTGGCTTCCCACACGTGAATAACTATCCAAATAAACTAACACTGGTCTATCCTTTGGTTCTCAGTTGCCTTTGTGTGTCATTCTGGGGCTTGAACTCACTACCTGAGCACTGTTCCTGAGCTTTTTTGGCTCAAGACTAGAATCCTACCCCTGGAAAAACAGTTTTACTTCCAGGTTTTTGAGATAAGGCAGACTTTCCTGCCTGGATTGGAACTGAGGTCCTCAGATCTCAGCCCCTTGAGTATCTAGGGTTAGAGGCATGAGCCGTTGGCACCCAGTTTTCTGTGGCCTTTTTAAGGCAAGCTGATTTTCTGACCTGTTTTGCTCTTGTGACTTGATATTTATTGCAGATTTTGCCACCATTGTTATTTTTAGTTGTATTTGAGTGAGAAGGAGAGTGCTTGGCTCAGCTGGGACTGGTAGGGAGACTAGGAAGTCCCTCTGGGTACTCATCTTACAGGAATGTGGTGATTGTGGATCTGTAACCACACTAAGACCTACACACAATTGTGGTGCCTCATCCTAGGATCTGCTCTACCACGGAACCAAAGTTCCCAAGCCCTTTCCCATCCCAGGTCCCTGTCAAGAGGATTGAGCCAAGCACAGGGAATGTTCATGGAACCCCCTGTTCACAAACCTGCAGATGCTTCTAAGGAGTCAAGGTTCTTGACTTGAATCCAAGCCTGGAATGTGAGTAGCTTTCCAACTATGATGCTGCCACAATTACTCTTTGTGTCACACTGCAGCACAAATCCCCTGCCAATGGTGGGATGGTATCTGCCAGGTCCTCATGACCCCAGAGTAGAATAAGGACTAAGCATGATAAACCTCTTTTCCAGGGTGTCTTCTATTTTAGCCTGCAGTGATCGGTCCTGGAAGTAGGTGGCACTCTCTTTCAAGTTTCTGCAGCACATCTAGAGCCATATAAACTAAGAGCTTTCCAGTTAGTGGAAAGGAAAGTTTCTGAGTTTAAGGAGACTCCAAGTGACAAGACTTTGGGATAGACTGGGTAAATACA
Organism: Dipodomys merriami; assembly: GCF_024711535.1. Taxonomy (NCBI): domain Eukaryota; kingdom Metazoa; phylum Chordata; class Mammalia; order Rodentia; family Heteromyidae; genus Dipodomys; species Dipodomys merriami. The sequence goes on from NW_027204937.1 coordinate 774,565, forward strand.
GTCCCTATTATTATCTACTCTTCTGTCAGGGACCCCTAGTAAAACTCATTATACTTATTTCAGGCTGCATTGGAATCATTATTGGGCAGTGAGTTCCATCCAGTTTAGAAGAACACTGTTCTGCCAGACCTCCCTATAGCATTCATGCAGCACATGGTGTCTCTGTCCTTTTTACGAAGATAGTTATTCCATTCACTGTGGGAACTCCTGTCCCCAGCTAATGTTGTCGAGTGTCACTATTTTAGGCAATGTCTACCTCTGCTCAGGCAGTGTAAAAATGATGGGATTTCAGCAGAGGCAAAACTCCTGCCAACCAGTCTTCTGACAATTCAGTGTCACCTGTGGGAAATGCTCACTAGTCAAGGGATGATAAAGGCTCCAATGTGAGATTGGGGTCTCCAGTTCCACCATCACCTCCACTTGCCCCTTTCATGAAGGCCCAGGACCTACCCCAAACCAGCAGGAATCAACCTGTGCCTGAATAGCTTCCTACAGAGAGTTGGTCTCCATGAGTCAGAAGGAAGCGCCTAGCCTGCAGGGAAGGAGAAATATGGAATAATACTAGGAGAGGCCTCCTGTGAGCAACCCAGGACACAAGGAACGGGAACAGAGCAGGAAACCTAGCTTTACAGAGGGGTGGGTGGGGACATGATTTGTACTGGATAGTGACTCCTTGGGAAAGCATTGAGCAGATTATGTCGTTCCTGCTTGATTTGTAGACTTTGTGAAAGATTATAAAACATCATAAAAATTGGCAGTGAAAGTGACAACTCTTCCAAGGGAAGCCTATCACAATTGACCTTTGTGGAATGACCTTGAACACAGTCCACAGCAGGTTTGTTGACTGCAGCTAAGGATAATAATGTGGTTGCTAGCAAAGCACAAATGATGCTCATTGTAGCAACAATGTAACAATTAATCAAAATGCAGAGTGCACAGTGATCCATGTAGCTTCCCAGGAGGACAGATGGCAGGTGCAGGGTGGAGGGCATCGTTTCCATAGGAAATAAGGGACTGGAAGTGGCAATTTCACTCCTGAATTTGGGCTCCTGAGTGCAGTTGCTGGTAACTACATCCCAACATATATCATTGCCAACATTTCAATATGTGTCTCACACAATCTTACAGCAAATATGGGTATGGAGAGAAGCGTGTGTGTGTGTGTGTGTGTGTGTTTGTGTGTGTGTGTGTGTGTGTGTGTGTGTGTGTGTGTGTGTGTGTGTGTGTGTTGGGGGTTATAGCAGAGCATATTGAAAATCAACTTTAGAATGTCACATGCAAAAATATAAGAACATTGGAACCACTCCAAATCCTCCACTCATCTGTGTGCTTAGGAGGCACAGTTCTCTACAATGATGGTCTTCTGTTTCTTGGGTGTGGGGCTGGTTGCAGCTTACAGCACTTAACTGGAGCCATGGACCACAAGGGACTTTTGCAGGAGGACAGTGGAAGAAAGGGCTATTCTAAGTGCAAGCAGGGAAGTCGTCACCTTTGTCATGTGGCCCCACAGATGGAAAGCCAACCAGAAAGGCACTTTGGGGCTGGTTGGGCCTCTTTGACTTGGCAACTCTAGCTGACAGTGGCAATCTGGCATTTCCCAAGGCTCCCAAGCTCTGCACACAGAGGGGGTGAAATATGGCAGAAAGTGTATCTAAACATATGAAAGAGGGCTGAAACTGAGCAATTCAACATAGAAAATCTACACAATAAAGGAAAGGTCTGTCTGGGCGCCGGTGGCTCTCACCTATAATCCTAGCTCCTCTGGAGACTGAAATCTGAGGATCATGGTTCATAGCCAGCCCAGGCAGGAAAGTCCGTTAGAGTCTTATCTCCAATAAACAAATAGAAAACCGGAAGTGGCGCTGTGGCTTAAGCGGTAGAGCAATGGCCTTGAGCTGAAGAGTGCAGGGACAGCGCCCAGGCCCAGAGTTCAAGCGCTATGACTGACAAAAAAAGAAAGAAAGAAAAAGAAAAAAAGGGAAAAGTCTGTTACCATTCCTTTCCCACTGCCCTGGGCCGCTGAACCTGACTCAAAAACTTGTGGGTGTTCAGTCACTCCTAAGGATTTCTAAGGATGTCACTCTTACAGCTTTCTTTCCTCCTTATAGTATTAGTCATTGAGGAGAAATAAACTTTCAAGGTGAGTATCAGCATTATAATTATAATGAGACTCACAAAACAGTCTCTCCCAATCCAGATAGTATAGTCAATGCTAAGGACCACAGGAGTTATGATCAGGTAACAGCAAATGATTGAAGGTCACATGGTTTAAGACCACAGTTTATTCAATGTCTTCAAGATAAGTTTTAAGAAGTCAAACTGGATAAAAATTGTATCTGAAAGTACTTTTAATATCACTTAAAAATGTGTTTTGTGAGCAACCCATAACTTCTTTAGGATGAGGGCCAAAAGATTACAGCTGGTACTTCTGAAGAACATGACATTTTTATTGCTCTTTTCAGTCTTAATCGTATCAGAAAGTACCTCCAAGAGCTTAGTGAATGTTCCAGATTTGATCCTGATAGCATTTGCTCAAGGTCCAAGCCTAAGCCCAGAGCTCTCAACCAGGCCCATGGGCAACTCTATATGGAGAGGGAGACATATTAAACACAAATGTCCTTGTAAATGCAATTTTTCAGCCACTACTTTACAGCAAAAGGGAGTTTTACCACATTCTTTGCATCATTTTAAATGGGATATTCCCACTCAACATGCTACAGACATTTAAATTTGCCCCCCCCCCCCCGCACACCAAAAGGCAGCTCGCCTGTCTCCAGTATTATATGAAAACAAAGGAACTTTGTCTTATGGCAATGGTGATGGTGATGATGAAGGTGAAGATAGTGATGGCAGTCGTGATGAGGGTGGTGATGGAGGTGGTGCTGCAGGTGATTGTGATGGTGGTTGATGTCATGTTAGTCCTGATGATGACAGAGGTGATGGGAATGATGGGAATGGTGTTCTATGTGGTGGTGATGATGGCGATCACAGTGATGATTAAGTGATGGTGGTACTATTTTGTTTGGTGGTGGTAATAGTAGTTATGGTGATAGAGTTGGTGGTGATGATGATGGTGATGGAGATGACGGTGATCGTTGTGTTGATGATGGTGGTTGATGTAAGGTGGTCTTGATAACTATGGAGGTAGTGGTGATGAAAATGATGGTGATGGTGGTGATGGTAAGAGTGAGAGGATGATGATGAAGTAGATGATGGAGGTTATAATGATGATGGTATTGATGATGGTAGCGATTATGCTATTCATGGTGATGATGATGATGATGATGATGATGATGATGATGATGATGATGATGATGATGATGGTAGTGTTTGAGCGAGTCATGACCTAATTGGGAGAACAAACAACTTCTCTGAAGGTCAGAACCAGCTGGCTACAAGGGATCCTGGTATGGTACTCTATGTGTTCATTTTTTGTTTGGTCATCTTATGTCAATGGGCACATGGGTTTCTGTTGTGCATGATGATGGTGCTCTGAGTACCAATAGGCAAGGCCAGCCACACGGTCCAGAAGAACTGAGAGAGGCTCTGGGCAGAGGGGTGACTGTCTTGGGCCAAAAGCAAGGACCTGGCAGAAGGAGCCTCACCTATTCTCCTAAAGTGTAGTCTCCTTCTGACCAGTCCTACTGCCTCCTTCATGACTTCCCTCCCTCTGCATATCCCACTGCTCAGCCACTGGAGCTGAACATACAGAGACGGCTGCATCCTGAGAGTTTAGGAATGGGCTGTGGGCACACCTGCATCCATGTGCTTCTGTTTTGCCCACAGTCTCTGCACCACCAAGCACATGGCAATGACCTGCTTTCCACTCATTCACTGAACATATAGAAACTGCTGGATTCTGAATGATGGGAACAGGCTGTGGAAACCACTGCTCCATCCACTTTTCTGTTTCTGCAGTCTCTGCACCACCAAGTGCAGGACCTGCTTTCCACTCATTCACTGCCTAGAATAAAGGGCCTTCTGCATGTCAGGTTTGGGATGAGACCTCTGGGAAATGAATGATGAGACTTGAGTTCTAGAGCAAATGGTCTCTCACTTGTTGCTGCCCCTAGTGTTGGAGAGAGTGAGTGCACAGAGCAGGTCTGGGACAGCCACAGCCCACCATTGGAGCCATGCTCTGAACAGCATCTGCTTGTCAAATGGACCCCAGCCAAGTCCAGCTTCTTTTCCTGGGCACCCAGGGAGGTCTACCGAGGCTCTGGGCTGTGTGGAAGCAGCTGTGTTCAGATGCACAGGCTGTCTCCCTTTGTCTCTGCAGGTTGCCTTTGTGCCTGCTGACTCTGACTTCCAAGGTGCCCTGTCCCCAAAGGCACTAGGCCTGCTGGAGAGCAGACTGTCTGACTTGAAGAGGTGAGTGCAGGGGTGGCCTCGTCCCATCCTCCCATCAGGCGGAGAATGAAGGAAGGAGAGGGGAAAGTGTCCAGTCCAGTGGGGGAGCAGTATCTTCTATTTTCTCTCATGACCCAGGTTTCACTTTGCCTCTCCATTTCCTGAGAACAACCTGTTACACATCATGGGCTGTTTCTCACTCTTGCTCTGGGAACTAAGTATTAATATTCCCATTGTACAGAATCTGAGACTCAGGGAAATAGAGTCACCAGCCCTAAATCTCATGGGGAGTGATGGATAAACATGGAGCCTGAACTCAGGCCTGACGTGGTTCTGAGGCACAGGCAAGAACACCCTGGCCTCCACTGACCTCTGGCTGTGTCCCTAAGGACCAGGCTGCAGGCCTAAGGGGAGTGGGGCTCAGAGAAGCTAACTTGGCTGGGGGAAGCTGAGAGCACTGGCATGTTCTGCTCCTGACAGAGTCGGCCATCTGGGAGGCAATGCAGTGGATGTTTCACAGGAGAGCTGTGCAGCTCTGCACTGAGAATAGGACGAATATGGTTTCCTTGTCACATGGGTTTTCTCGACACTTCTTTGTCACTTCCTGGTCCTGTGATCTTGGGTAGTACAGTTTGTCTCTGACCCTCACGTCCCACAGGCTACAGTACAGTGACAGAGAACAGGACACCAGCCGAGCTCCAGCTGCTGGGTTGGTGTACTTTGGGTGCATTCCAGTTTTAATCTCTGAGGCCAGGTCTCCTCACTGGGCCTCCTGCATCACAGGGAGGGTCAGAGGAGCTCACTACCAGAGCCTGGCAGCCAAGGCGTCCACAATAATTAAATAATTCCCATGGTCAAAGGAAATGACCATGTCTTCCTGGAGCCTCAGCTTAGAGTAAGGTCTGTAACCCCATGCACCTCCATGGAATTGGTCTCCATTTTCTCCTCATACCCTGTGGTTCCATGGGAGACAACAAGTGAAGGGAACACAGGACTGGAAGTCAGACTTGGGGTTTGGCCCCAGCCTTGTCACATAATTTACTCACTCTGTGAGGCCTCAGCCTTGTATCCCATGAATGGGTACAGGGAGATCCCCTGGGGGGCTCTTGGTGAGATGTGTGGGATCTCATGCCCAGGGCACACAGCCAGGGGAGGACACTGAGGCTGGTTGAGTGTATCAATGCCCACCTGGGTGTTCTCTTCTCTTCCTCTCTCTCTCTTTCTTTCTCTCTCTTTCTCTCTCTCTCTCACTCCTTCTCCCTTCCTTCTTCTCCCTATCCCTCCTTCCCCTCCCTCCTCTTTCTCTCTGGGCCCTCAGTCCCCAGTCCCCCCATGTCAGTTTGTGGGAGGAAGCCACATATGACCAGAGTCTGCCCAACTTCAGCCACATCGAGATGAAGTTCATGGGTTACAGCGAGGACCCCCGCTCGCTGCTGACCCTTGAGCTGAAGTTGGGAGTCAGTGGGAGAGGAGAAGGTGGCTCTCCTGATGCTCAGAGCTGAATGGAGGTTGCCAGGGTTGTCCATAGGAGTTTGGCCAAGAATGAACAAGAAGGAAACCGAGCTCAGGGCAGGCAAGTATGCAAAGGAAGGAGGAGCTGTGGGATCACTGAGGATGGGGGAAACATGGGAGTAAGAGGCAGACAGCAGGGGATGTGTGACACGCAGCCAGCAGCAAACACACAAGCAGACTGTGGGTCAGAGGGGCCTGGCTGCAAAACCAGCTCTTTGGCTGTGTCAACTTGGCAATTTTCTTACTCTCTGGAGCCTTAGTTTCCCCAATGCAATAGTCATTCCCACTACCCAGCTGTGTTGTGAAGCTTGGGGTAATGTATTTCTGATGCCTGGCACACCGTAGGTCCTTGCTTTCTCTGGGTGTTTGTCATGAGTGCTGGAGGACAAGGAAGCAGAGGACGTGAGTCCACTGCTGTCAACCTTCCAGTGACCACAGGCCAGGCTGTCCCCCTGCACGCCTGTGTCTGCTTGCTTGTGACTGAGCTCCTGACTCGTCCACTTGTTTACTCATTCCACTGTTAGAACCTGGCACAAGCTCCCTTCTAGGCCTGTCTGCAGCTAGACTCTGCAGCTCTAGTCTAGTAGTTAAATGAAAGAGATAACAGCGGGCCCCTTGAGGTGAAGGGCTGTGAGGGACCAGAGGACAAGGGGATGGCTGGAGATATGGATGACAGGATGTATCGTCTGCACAGCAATCTAACAGTCCTGTTTCTTGAGCACCTGTCATATGGTGGGCATTGTGCAGTGTGCTTTGCCCGTGGTTTATTAGGGATGAGTCTCAGAAACAGGCTCAGCAGTGCGTACTCATTCCTGCTCACCTGCCAGGGAAGCATACTGAGGCTCAGAGAGGTGAGCTTTCTCTCCTCAGGCCTTGCAGCTGGTGACTGTGATCAGGTGATCTGACCAGGCAATCTGACTCAGGACGACTCTTGACCTGCTTATTTTGGCCCCTGCATCCTGCTGGCCTGTTCCTTAGCCCCTGCACCCTTGCCTTCCTTCCAAGATGAGCTGGACATGGGCTCCAGTGAAGGTAGCTGCCCTGACTCATCTCCATCTAACAAGGAAGAGCTGTGCCCTAGGCTACAAAAGTTCCAGCCCCCACATGGGCCCACTGGACCCCTTCCAGACTTTGCCCTAATTGATGACACCTCCACATTGGATGACATAACAGCCCCATAGAGGCAGGCCAGGTTGCAGCCCAACAACAAAGCTGGCAGCCATCTCTGAGGACAAAGAAGGATGCTGTAGTTCCAGGCCCCTGACAGCCCTTGGAGGAAGAAGAAGACCTATATTATGGGCTGCCAGACAGCCTCAAGAACAAGTGGCTGGGCTTTGAGCCTGACACACATTCCAGATATAGAGTATGATCCCATACATTTCTCTATTGTAGAAGTGAATAAGAAAACAATGAGAGAGATTACCCTGGGATGGTGGGATTCTCCTTCAAGTATCCCATGTAAAAAGCATTACATGTAGATCATGATCACAAAATAACAGTTTGCATTTAGAAAATGCTAGTAATTGTATTTTACAGAAATAAACATAATGATAGGTCCCCAGAAAGCAGTTTATTTCCGGGCTCCTGTGAAGCCATGGAGACCAGAGTCAAGCACCCAATGTGGCATGTGCCCTTGTGGATTCTGCTCTTCTCAGGAGTTTTGAGGAAACTTCCCTACTTGGCTTATTTGTCCCCTCCCCCCCCCCCACATTTACCTTGCTGGCTGAGGCCACCTAGTGTCTGTGATTCATGCTGTGGCTCTTGTGCTCACTTTAATTTTGAACAGGCTTAGAGGTGAACAGGAAAAGGGGAGTGGAGGCCCTGGCTCCATCTTCTCCCCACAAGCTCCTAAAAAGAGCTTCCAGGATCAAGAGAGGGGAGGAGAGGAACAGGTAGAGGCCCTCAAACTATGTTAGGCTTAGAGAAGTCCATGCAGGAGTGTGAATGAGTATGTATATGCAGAAAGCCAGTCAAGACCCTCTTCTATTCAGAAGCTTCCAGAATCTCCTTATCCCAATACCTTATCTGGTCCTGGCCTCAAATATTGAAAATCCACCCTGCATGCTCCCTCCCAGCATCTCCAAGTGGACCCTGCTGTGCTCTGTGGATGTGCTGCCTGTTACAGCTGAACCACAATGTTGAGCTGCCTCCTCCAGGAAGGCTGCTGGGACGCACTGCCCTCTGACTGGGCTCCCCCACACCTAACCTGCCTTTCCTGTGTGCTTTGCCTCTCTTACCACCATGCTCTTACCACCTCCCTGTGGGCTTTGGTGGGAAGGCTGGAGCAGGTGCTGCCCAGGCTGAGGTGGGCCCTGCCCTGCCTGCCTGTCAGGCTGCAGGCTGCAGGGCCTCACTCTGGCCACTGGGTGTCCTCTGCTGGTTCAGCTGGGCACTGCCACTGCTTCCCACAATCTCCAGAAGTTCATGGGTAGAAAGAAGCTCTTAGGCTGTCCCTCTGTCCCTCCTCCCTTCCCTCCCTTCCTCTGTGCTCTAGCCCTCCTGATCCTTGACTAGCAGCTCCATCCTCAGCAGCCTCTCTCCACATGCCCTTCTGACAGTTAGAAGTGCAGGCAGCTTTTCCTATTTGCCAGCCCTTATTGCGCCTGGGCACTGAGCCACAGTGTCCTTCTCCAGCCTCTTCCAGCTCCATTGGCCCAAGGAGGAGCCTGGGGCTTCTGTGGACAAAATACAACCTTTAGCACTGTGACAATTGTGGCTCCCAAGAAATAGCTGGAAAAATCCAATTCTACTTTTCCTCTAGCCTCATGTTTCTGGCACTCAATTTCTCCTTTTGTTAAGAAGGGAGATAACCCTAGATCAGTGTGCCGCTCAAGTTGACTTCAGAGGAGTAGAAATGTGTGACAAAGGTGCCAGTGAACACGGAGAGGGGAGGGGACTGCCTGACCCCTGGTCATCCCATGGCAGAAATGCTGAATGCAGACATGGAGACTCCCTCCTGTTCAGCCTCATCTGACTGCACAGGAGAACGGTACTATACATATGTGCCGGCACGTGGGATCTTTAGCTTTATGAACCTCTCCTAAGGTCCCCTAGAACTGAGGGCTTGGTGGTTGAGGTGGTTCAGTTAGAAGGAGGTGGGATATTTGGAGGACAGGGCCTATGGGAGGCCCTTTGGGCACTGGGAATGTACCCCTGGAAAGGACTGTGGGACTCTCTTTTATGTTCCTCTCTACTCCTCCCCTTTCCTCCTCTTGCAAATACTTCCTCTTCCTCCTTCCTCCTCTTCCTTCTCCTCCTCTCCCTTCTTCCTTCTCCTCGTCTGCCTCCTTGTCCTCCTTCCTCCTCGTCCTCCTTCCTCCTCTCTACTTCCTCCTCCTCCTCCTTCTCTTGGCCTTCTTCCTCCTCCTCTTCTTCTTTCTCTTCCTCCTCTTCCTCATTTTGTACTTGGATGAATCCAAATCAGGGCTCCCAGTTACTTGGCTGGTGCTTCATCACTTGAACCTCAGCCCTTTTTGCTTTAGTTATTTTTCAGCTGAGCTTTCACATGATTGCTACCATGTATTTGGGATTACAGCTGTGAACCAACAAACCCAGCTTGCTGGTTGAGATGCGGTCTTGATCACTTTTTGCCCAGGCACTCACAGACATTCTTGCTAGTGGAGGGAGCTTTGTTGAGGAAGCTGCCCAAAGGGGAGTTGCAGACACACTTCAGTTGCCAACAGACCACAGGAAAGAGAACTTCCACCTGACGCTCTTAGGCAACAATTGAATAATTGAACACAGCTGCTCTTTTTGTGACAAAAAGGTGGTGCTTCATGGAAAGGAGCGAAGGAGTGCACCTCCCTCCTCTACATGTCACTGAGGACCCTGCTGGTCCATGGCTGGTCCAGGGTGGTCCTGTGGTTCTTTGGAGGCTCTGCAAACAGGTGGGAAGGGCAGCAGCTGTGAACCCCCAAGGGCCCAGCTCAGCACTGAGAATCTTCTGCTACCTGCCAAGCATGCTCAAGCCTCTGGGGAGAGCCCCCATGGGCTGGGCTGCCAGTCCCCCCTTTCATCCTTCTGCCTGGTGCTTTCTGGATGCTTGTCCCTTTGGGTTCTTAGCCATGTGCTAAGAAATCTTTACAAACTCAGTTGCTTGCAACACTGAGATGTGACTGCATCTGTGGGTCATCTTCCCAGATTCTAAGATCTAGCTGCTGTAGACTGGAACTGAGAATCCAGGCTATCCCTCTTTGTGGAGGCCTAGATGGGGTTGGGATGCAGGGCACAGAAGGAAGAGGGGGAGGCCAGAGAGGGATCCAGTCTAAGTTTAGAGTGCTGGGAGGAGATGGGTGGGAAGTGAGGACTCCTCCATGAGACTGAGCAGAGTCACTCACCTCACAGTCGAGGGAACCCTGAGGGGACGGTGACAACTCAAGGTGAGAGACAGAGACCTGAGGGCAGGACTCTTGTCCAGTTCCATTAGGATTTGGGACTTTTTTTCAAAACCCGCCCACTGGTTCCTTGGGCAAGGGCCATCTGACAGAGTGTGGAGGGCAGGATGAGACTGAAACCGCATGCTCCAGGCCTGCGGGTGTGTGTGGAAGGGGGTGGGCTCCACTAGTATTTAATCAGATGGGACCGTCCTGGGTTCCAGGTGTACAGCCCTCGGCACCTAGGTCTCTTTCCCCCGACTGGGAGACACTGGGCTGCAGGCGGGCCCCACACCGTGAGCCAGACAGCCCGGCTGCCCTGCGTGGCCATGTGCTTGTCCCTTCACGGGTCCTGGATCTGGGCGTCAGTGCCAGGTGCACATCTCTCCTCCTGCCCCATGGGCACCGAAGGCTCTGGGAGGCTGTGGTGGCTGCTCCTGCTGCTGCTGAGTCCTGGGAGTTCCAGAGCCCAGGAGCAGCTGGACAGAGACAGGGAGAGCTTGGGGCTCACCTTATCATTGGAGAACCAGCATGAGCCCCCAACCATCATATACTGGAGTTCTGAGGTGCAGGGAAGGGGGGGTAGTGAGGAGCCGCGTGGATGTCCTTTCTTTTCTGTCCTCAGTTTCCCCAGTGTAAGGGAAAATCTAAAGCGAAGATACCAGAGAGCCTTTCCTTCATTTGGCCACTTGCTTAGCGTGGTGCGGGAACCTTAGGCACCAGATGGGGAGATAGGTTAGCAGAATCTGCCAGGACTGGCAGCAGTGCATGGCTGTACCTGGAGGCAGAGGGTCGGGGGAGCGGTGGGGTGGGGCTAGGGCTTGTATTGCACTCAGACCACCTGCCTGAGGTCTGGCTGCGGTCCCACGGTGGTCGGGGTGGGTGCCAGCAGTAGGCATGGTGTACTCAGGTACTGGTGATGTGTCTGGCTGCTCAGAGGGGATGAAGGAGGGAAGGAGACTGGTAGATCACAGCTTGGAAGGGCCCAGAGAGATGGTTGTCACAGTCAGGCAGCTGCTGTCTCCTCCTAGCCACACCTGACTTGCTTGCTCGGCCTCTGGGATGGAGTGGAGAGACCCAAGGGGCCTGTGCTGGGCCACAGGCTGCCAGGCCCTTGATCTGCTTCAGAGCACTTTTGCCTTATTCACTGGGTCTCTTGACACCTTTCCCGGAATCTTGTGGGGCTGTGGTGCAGATAATAAGCCATGAGCTAAGCATGGTGCACTCCAGTCATTCCAGTGTTAGGAAGGCTGAGGCAAGACGACTGTGAGTTTGAGGCCAACCTGGCTTCAAAGCAAGACTGTGTCTCAAAAAATTAATTAAAATAAGTAGATAGATCATAAAGAGGGCATTTCCAGTCATCACTGCCCATTCTCTGTCGCCCCCCCCATATCTATTGTACAAGGCTGAGTGTCCTATCCTAAGAGGTGCACGAGCAGAGGCTGGAAAGCCACCGGGACCAGGTAGCAGAGGGTGTTCATCCCTGTGGGAGTTTGTTCCAGGAAGTTCCTCAGGTCCACATGTTCATCCCATGAGCACTTTGGTGGAGTCAGATTTAGAATGCATGTGTGAAGTGTGTTGGGATTGGAACTGAGGGCATCGCCCTTGCTAGGCAGACATCCACCACTGAGCATCCCTCCAGCCCCTTGGTGCTCTCAATGTCTTATTAGCATACATGAGTTGTCTAAAGGGGTTTCATTGTGGGATTTACATACATGCATAGGATGTGCTTGGATCCAATCTACTGCCTCTATCTTGTTCTGGCTATTTCTCCTTTAAGGTCAGTGGAGCTGGGATGGTAGGTGCCCACTACAATGTCTACCTATTGGCTGAGATGGGCCCATTAGGAGCTGTTGGACTGGGACAGGGTAGAGCAGGTACCATATGGACGGTACACAGCAGTCCCTTCACTCATAGAGAGGCCACACTGGCCCAGAATGAGGACTTCTTTGTGTTTTACATGTAGAAAATCATTTCAACCTATCCTTCCATTACAGTAATGAGAAACCACGGCCCACAGAGCCTCTTCTCTCCCTGTGGAAGCGGCCTTGCTCTGATTCCCTGGACGTGGTGTGATGTGGATAGAGCAGTCTCTGGAATATAGAGACTCTGAGGTACAGGATGGTTAAGTGGCTTGCTCCTGGCCAATAACTGTTGGGTGTGGTAGAGCTCAGATCCATATTTTCCTGGCTCTGAAGTCTGTGAGGCTTCTTGGGCTGCTTCTGGTGAGGAGAAATGGAGATGTGTTAGACTGGGAAGGAGGTTGGGACACTGGGTTGACTAGGAGCGATGGCTTTTAGACAAAGCTGCAGGGGTGACCAGATCTGTCTAGGGCTTGGAGAGCACATCGGTGCGCTCCCCCAGGGGACTGTTGCTGAGGGTGACCTACAGTTTCCCTAGGAAATGGATGCCTGTTTTAGAATTTTGTGGATGTGTTGTGGGTGATGTCAGTGGGGCTTTCTGTGTGTTGTGGGGAGGTTTAAGCCTCACCGAGTCAGCTGGTATCTGTAGTCTCTCTATGCCCTGGATCTCTTTGGCTCTAAGTTGATCTTTAGACAGGGACGGGGTCTTTCTTTTGATGTCCTCATGCTCCTTTTCCTCCCTTGGGGCCAGATTGACTGGAAGGTGCCTAACACATACCTGGTAGTGTTCAAGGAATCTGAGAGACAGCAGATGGAGAGTATTGTCCACCGCCTGCAGAGGCAGGCTGCCAGGCGGGGCTTCATGTTCCAAGTGCTGCATGTCTTCAAAGACCTCTTTCCTGGCATCCTGATGAAATCTGACAAAGTGAGCGCACTGGACCTGGTGAGTCCCTGCTCAGGCATGCACTTCCCTCTGCTGGGGAAAGGCCTGCACTCACCCTCTGGTGGACACTCAGGAGACTGCAGACACTTATTGAGTACTGGTGCATCTCTAGTTCAGTGATGCCAGTGATGCCAGCCTCCTCAAGCAGCTTCTTTGTTAACCTGGCCAATTACCCTAATAGTACTTTGTCCATTCACCCTCATCAAAGCAGGAGGGATCTCAGTGCAGAGGCCCCACATGGTCTCAGAGGGTAGAGCTGGACCCCTAGCTTCTGGCTCACCTGGCCATTGTCTTTGTGTTGGTGCATTGCAGCCTGTGCCCGCAGCTAAGGTGACAGAAAGGTTAGGGAGAGCCCAGGAGGGTGTGCAAGTGGGGTATGCTCCAGAGCAGAGAGAGGGATGAACACACACACACATACACACACACACACACACACACACACACACACACACACACACACACACACACACTGTGTCCTCAATTCTTTCTGGTGTCTCTACCCTCTCCCATATCCTCCAACTTCTGCATTGGCTCAGCACCCAGTTGCCACCATTAGGGTTCATAACACTGTGGTCTAAAGAAGGAAATACAGGGGAAGGGAGTGAACACCCAGGATGGCCAGTGCTGACATCATGATGTGCACATGGAGTCCTGGCCCAAGGGACTTCCCCCACTGTCCAGCCTGCCTAAAACTGGCACTGTATGGCTCCCAGATGAGATGTGCAAGCTGAATCCTTCCTGCCACTCATGTGGGCTCAGCTACCAGTTGTGGGGGCACTGGTCCCAGCTTCCTCCACTCCCAAGCCTAGAAGAGCAGTGAGGACCCTGGTTTGTCTTCAGGTCCATGGGAGGGGGAGTATGGGTGGGCAATGCTGGGGGCACTGGTGGGATCAGGTGCGGCAAGTGCTGGGTGCTGCTGGTTAAGTGACTCATGAAATTAAGATCCTGTGTTCTTATTATCCGCAGGTCTTGAGTCTGAAGCGGGTGAAGTTCATCGAGGAGGATTCCTTTGCCTTTGCACAGAGCCTCCTGTGGACCCCTCATCTGATTTTCCGTCACCGGAACCAGATTCGGAGCATCCTGTGAAACCTGCGGCGGATTTCTCCTGAGTGGAACCAGTCTCATAGCTTCAACCACAGCAGTAAGACCACAGCTGCCATGGCCCACATCTCCTCCCTGTCCTGGCACCTGGCCCCCTGCCTGTTTTCTCTCTGTCCTCTCCAAACCCCACTTCGGACTGCGCCCCCTGCTGGTACTCAGTGTACAAGATTCTTATTGTACCTGAATTTTGTAAAATTTGGGGCCTTGAACTCAGGGCCTGTGTGATATCCCTTCATCTTTTTTCAGCTCAAAGGTAGTGTTCTACCAGGTGAGTCACACATCTACTTCCAACTTTTTGCTGGTTAATTAGAGATAACAACCTCACAGACTTTTCTGTAGGGTAGGTTTTGAACTGCCACCCTCAGATCTCAGCTTCCTGAGTAGCTAGGATTACAGGCCTGAGCCCCTGATGCCTGAATAACCACCTTCATAATTCCTTCTCTCATCTTCTCTCCAGCAGGCCACTCTTTCCCGAGGAGGAGGCTGGACTTGACTGTGACTTACAGTCTCTAATCTCTATAGCTTTCAGTCCTCAAAATAAGACCAGATCTCCAGAGCTTCCCCCATCTAGTCTCTGGTCTCCCCCGGCCTCCAAGCCTCTCTGCCCACATTTCCTTCTGTCTGTGCAGAGAGAGGCAGAGGAGGAGACTAGGAAAATAACTGTATGGGGGGTGTATGGGAGTGGAGTCCCAGTGTCACAGAGCTGAAGAAGGCATTAAGGGCACCTACGTGGGAGAGGATCAGAGGTTCTGACTGGACCCTGTAGTGTTAGACAAGCCTGACACAGATGCCTGGAAATGACTTTGCTAGATAATCAGAGATGGAGTCTAGAGGACTTGTCTGCCCAGGCTGGCTTCACACCTTTAATGTCCTAGATCTCACCTTCCCAAGTAGATAAGAGGCTTGAGACACTGATAGTCAACTTTATTCATTTTTTTCCCTCCTTTACAGTCTTGGAGTGTATACTCTGGGCCTCCTGCTTGGGACGCAGGTCCTTTACCAGTTGAGCCATTTACATAGTAGTTATTTTCAGATAAGTTCTCATGTTTATACCAGAAATATGAGACCTATGCCACAATCCACCTTGGTTTGGTTGCTTAGTAACTGGGATGACAGGCTTGTGCTACTGCATCTAGCTATTGGTTGAGATGAGGTCTTGTGAACTGTTTGCCTGGGGTGGCCTTGTACCTTGATGCACTGGTCTCTGACTCACAGATAGCAGGTATTATTGATGTGAGCCACTATGCCGAGCATTCCCTTCCTTCTTGTGTGAGTCTACTTGAAATTGAATTTAGCACCATTGGTTCATCCTGGATGATCTTTCACTGGAAAGATCTCTTATCCAGAAAAGGTCTGGTGGTGGTACTGGAATTGGAATCCAGGGCCTCACATTTATGAGGTTACCACTGAGCTACACCACTAGCCTCCAGCTAGGTCAAAAAGGATCTGTTCTGGGGCCACTATTGACCACCTCTCCTGCAGGTTTGGAGTAGACAATCTGTTTCCTGCCCCCTAGGGATGCCCATGATGACCTTGTCCCTCCCTGGAGGAGTGGGTAGAGTCTTCTAGAGTCTTCTCAAGGGCTTGGCTAGAAGAGTCCATTTAGAAGCTGTTGGGCTGGGACAGGATAGAGGAAGTACCATATGGTCAGCTATAATGTAGGCTGGGAGTATTGGTGCTGTCCTTCATTAATAGAGAGACCAAGAGTACAGGTGACCAGCCTGTTTGTTATCCTCAAACCTAAACCTTTTAAGAGAATGAAGATTAGAGGAGGAGGTTCTGTGGAGATGGGTAGAACTTGGAGTGAGGTGGCTTGAAATCTCGGAAAGCCAGCAACCAGCATAAAAAAGAGGACAAGGTCATGGAGGCTTGTTATTCAGAAGCTTCAGAGGGAGTGTGGCATGGCTGATCATTTTACCTTCTATTTCTGGTTTCACTAACTGTAGTTCGAGTTGGTCAGCAGGAAAACCATAGAGCTTGTGCTGCTGTAATCCTGCCTCAAGAGAACCAGTAGTAAGAGCAGGTCACTGAGGCCCTTCCTCCTGGGCTGCTCCCAGCCAATGACAGAGCTCAAGGTGGAGCTGGGCCATTTGAGTTGATAACAAGACCCAGGCAGCATGCTATTGGGGAGTTTCCTGATTCTCTCAAATTGCCCACCTACATGGTTTTGGACAGTTTCCTATCTCTTATTTTTATTGTGAAAATACCGTACAGAGGGGTTATAATTACATGGGCAAGATAATGAGTACATTTCTTATCAAGCATTATAGCCCCCTCCTTTGTTTCCCCTCCCCATCCCTTCCCATACTTCCCCATCCCGTCCTCCACCCAGTCATCCCCACCCCATCAAAGTTGTAAAGTTTGTTTTCAACATAACGGCTTGTACATCTCTTGTCTCACTGGCCTGGTCAGTAAAATATTCCCAATAGGAGGTAGTGGGAGGACTTTTCGAAGATTAAGTTCATGTACAGTCCTTGAAACAGTGTCCATAATTGGTAAGCAGAGCATGCCATCATTGATACACATGACCACCAATAACATCATCCTTCTGGTTCTCCTTTTCCTCATCTCGCACAAATGTCACTGTGGGAAGAGAGGGACAACCCCGTGGAGGTGTATCTCTTGGGGACTGGCATCCAGCCTAATCACATGGAAATTGAGGGCAGGATCAACATCTCTAACTTTGAGAGAGTGCCTGAGGAGGAGTGGCAGAGCACCAGTGCACCCAGGACACAGGTGAGCCATCCTTCCCCAGCCCATCCCAGAGGAAGATGAGGACCACCAGACCTGGAGCACCATGGCCACCGTCCCCAGCCATCACCGTCCATCCCCAGTCCTCAGCTGTAGGCAGGGAGGGTGGGCATTGCAGTCCATCCGGGGTCTATTGGGAAATCATGGGGTAGATGGCTTTCTCATCTGGTCCTTGTGTTGGTGGAGCAGGAGGACAATTGTGAAAGCCATGGCACTCACCTGGCATCTCTGGTCAATGGCCAGAGTGTTGGCGTGGCCAAGGACATCAAGATACACAGCCTGCGTGTGCTCAACTGCCAAGGGAAGGGCACCGTCAGCGGCATCGTCATGGGTGAGTGGCAGCTCCCATTCTGTTGTCTTTCCATCTGGCCATGCGGGGAGGGGCTTCAGCCAGGGAGGAGCAATGTCTCCAGACCCAAGAGGGCATGGTAGCCTCTGTCACAGAGTACCATTGGAGGAGCGGCAGAACCCTCAAGGCTGCCAGTGCAGGTGGAGAGACTGAGGGCTCAAGGGAGCAGAGACCCAGCCCAAGTTCCATGCTCCTTCTCCATTCCATGTGCTCTGTGCTTGCAGAATTCTGTGTCATTTGTCATGTGGGTTTAGATCTCCACAGACCCTGAGGAGACAGAAAGGAAGCCAGTTTCCCCTCCAGTCATGGTGGGGCTCATTTCTCTTAGTTTGGCTCCATGTGTCACCTTGGCTGAGCAGACTTGGTGGAGGAACCGGCAACCCATTGTCCAGACTGTCCCAGGTTTCTTCATCCACTGCATGGAGAGGAGAGGTGGGGCCCGGGTCTGAGAGGTCCTGCTGAGAGCCAGGCCTGTCGTGGCCATGGACAGGGAACAAGGAGGGAGCTCTGCACAGAGCTGCGGTGGCCAAGGGCTGAGCCAAGGGCTCTGTACGCCACACCTGGGGCTGGCAGGTGACATCCATTAACAGTTAGTGAAACCAGCTAGAGAGGGCGACTTGTCCAGGCTCACAGAGAAGATACTGGCTCACAGAGAAGATACTAGGTGGCGGCTGACTCACCTTCCCCAAGAGCCCAGGCCCCTTGTCAGATGCTCAACTGCATGGAGTCCAGAGGTACACACTGCCCCAAATCTTATTCACAGAGGCTCCAGCTTTGTGTTCCATTGCAGGCAGGGATCAAGAGACCCTGGCTCATCACAGTGACCCCTGTGCCGGTCTCATGCCTCTGCTGATTGACCTTGGCCTTGACCTTTGATTCCCAAAGGTGATGAGTGGAGGGAAGGCTTTGATGCTGGGCCTGGCACAGGGAAGAGCAGCCCGTCTTTGGAGTCTAAGTCATGGCATCAACTGGCCAGAGCAGGGCTCACACAGAGGAGCTGTCACCTCCACCACAATCAGCAGTTCCTCTGTGCACAGTGACTGAAATGAGGTGTGACTGAGCACAGAGCTTTGCACAGCGTAGCGGTCTAATAACTACAGCTGTGACTGCCCTTGTCACCCCCACTGCCATGCCCACTCCCCCTCCCTCGTCAGCAGCTGTCCTCTAGGCATGTGGCAGTAAGATTCCAACTCCTCCCTTGGCCACCGAGGCCCAGATCCAGGAGTGGCCGAGGGGTATGTCCAGTTACACCATGTAACAGCAGCAGCTAAGCCTATGGGGTTGTTTTCAGCAGGTTTCTAAGGTGGAGGGGGGATTAGAACCCAGGTCTCCAGGCCATGCTGTGTGGCCAGAGGGAGCCCCATCCTCCTAGCATGGCAATCAGCTGCTCCTGGAACCCTGGAGACACCCAGAATACCTGTGCCTGTTTTACAAATGGGGTTGCCAGCTGGCATCAGGCAGCCAGGACAGGCTCAGGTTCCTGTGGATCCAGAGCTCTGCGAGACACTGGAACCAGGCCTAGAGTGTGGTGAGTGTTTGTGAAGTCTGCCTTCATTCTCAGAATGCCAGGCTTCTACCTCAATAGCCGTTTCCTGTAAAAGTGTAAGAACAGGTTGTGTGAGCATCTTTTAAACAAGGCATCTAGAGAGGCAAGCAAGGGAAGTCCTTGATATTGGCTGGTTTGAAGCTGCAGTTGCAATTAATGGCTTCCATGTGCACACATGGGACACGTGTGTATGTATGTGTTTCTGTGTGTGTGTGAGAGAGAGAGAAAGAAAGAAAGAAGGAAAAAAAAAAGAAAGAAAGAAAGAAGAAAGGAAGAGGGGCGGTGATTTAAGGAGTGGTCTTTTTACTTGGCTGGTGAGCCTGCAATCTGCAGGGCAGGCCAGGCAGGCTACTGATGCCTGCAGCAGCTGACTGCAGTCTTGAACCAGTAGGTTTATGGAGGCAGAATTCCTTCTTCTGAACCATCATGTGATTGAGCAAGGCTTACTACCTTAACAAAAGTCATTAAAATGAAGAGCAATTGATGTAAATGTTAGCCATGGAGTGTGTGTGTGTGTGTGTGTGTGTGTGTGTGTGTGTGTGTGTGTGTATGTATTAGTACTTAGATGCATTTGACCCAACATAGGGTCATCACTGCTTTTTTGGAGGGAAGGGGTTGGAAGGAAGCATGTCCCTCTCCAGGCAGTCATCTTGTTCTCAGTCATCTATGTTCTCTCAGGCTTGGAGTTTCTTTGGAAAAAGCTGGTCTCCAATCCCTCCAAGCGCATGGTAGTGCTGCTGCCCCTGGTGAGTGGGTACAGTCAGAGCATCAACAATGCCTGCAAGCGCTTGGCAAGGGCTGGAGCAGTGCTGGTGGCCGCTGCGGGCAACTTTCAGAGCAATGCCTGTGCCTACTCTCCAGCGTCGTCTCCTGAGGTAGGTGCCAGCAGGGCTTCCTGCTCATGTCCTGCCTTGCAGGTTGTCAGAGGCCCAGCCTCCACCCCCAGTGTGACAAGGGTTGGGGCTAGTCCTGCCCTTCCTGTAAAACACATCCCTACATTACCCCCGCCCCCCCTCCCGCATGGAATCCTCCACCATGCCTCCCCTCCTGACTGACATTTGCAGAGCCCCTGCCTTGTGTGGAGCTTGTCTGGCAGTACCAGGAGGAGGACACCTGTCCCACTTCCCCGATTTCTGGGCCCTGAAATGTGTGGCAGCTGCTTCTCTCTCTCTTCCCCTGAGACTGGCCCAACAGGCCTACAGAGATGCTGAACTTAAAACCACCTGTACCCAGCCTGGCTGATTAGGGGTTGCCCCACAGCACTCTGCCTTCTTGATGACAACATTATATGTTTAGTATTTGTCTCCCTATTATGTACATTAAGCATGGGGAGCACTGTCTATATCCTGTGGAAGTCCCAGAACTGGACATGGAATCAGCTGTGCTCATGAGCCAGATTTTCCTCAGAAGGGGACATGTGCATGGGGCTTAAACAGGTAGTATAGGAGTCAATAAGTCTGCCCCTGAAGCCTTTTCCTCAGCTCCTTGCCACATTCCAGGTCATCACTGTTGGAGCTGTCAATTTCCTGGACCAGCATTTCACCCTGGGACCTCTGGGGACCAACTATGGATCCTGTGTGGACATCTTTGCTCCTGGGAAAAGCATTGTCAGTGCTGACAAAGACTGTACCATTTGTTATGTAAGAAAGAGTGGGACCGCGCAGGCCGCTGCCTATGTGGCTGGTGAGTCATTACACCACTGTCCTGGCCACCAGGATTCCAGTGGCCCCTTTGGCCAGATCCTCTATATGCCAGGCTCTGCGCAGGAGGACCCAATGGGCAGACCTGATGGTGATGGTGCGCTTTGCATCGCTGGGGTTTGGAGGTTAAACAGGAGTTCACCTGGTGAACACAATGGCCAGTTCCAAGGACAATCTTTCACTAAGCAAGGGATTGCAGGTGGCTTCATTTTGGGAAGATCACAAGATGTGTATGTGTGTGCATTTGTGTCCTAAAAGGAGTTCCCAGCTAGGACAGGCCATCACCTTGTCTGACCTCTCCCTCCTCCATCAGGCATTGCAGCCCTGATGCTCACTGCCCAGCCAAACCTCACTGTGGCTGAGCTGAGGCAGAGGCTGCTCCACTACGCTATCAGCAATGCTATCGATGACACCTGGTTCCCTGTAGAACAGCGAGTCAACACCCCCAACCTGGTGGCTGCACTGCCCCCAAGCACCCAGGACACAGGTGAGCAGGGCAGGTGGGTAGGCAGAGGCCAACCTGGGCTGTGAGAGGCCCATGAGATGGTGACAGTCCCCAACCTGGTTGACAGAAGGACTGTCCTCCTCAGATAGGACTCCAGGCTCCAGGGCATTGTTGTAACTCTATAGTTTTACCTCAAAGTTTCATGTGGTGTCTTAGTTTCTCTCCCTCTCCTCGGGTTGAACCTTTTTCTGCCGTCTCCTGGTGCTCCCCAAGAGCCTCCTTATCCTGTTCTTGTTGCAGGTGAACAGATGTTCTGCAGGACTGTGTGGTCAGAACCCAGGGGCCTCAGGCTCACACATGCTGCTGAGGCTCACTGTGACCCAGAGGAGGAGCTGCTGGGCTGCTCCAGTTTCTCCCAGAGTGGGAAGCGGCAGGGCGAGCGTGTGGGGGTGAGCTGCACACTCTGTGTGCCCAGTCCTCTGTCCTCTGGATTAAAATCCCTGTCTCGACTTCAAAGGCCTGGGCAGGGCCAGGTGCTCCTGGGGGACTCAGGACAGACAGCACCCTCATGGGCACAGGAGGGAAAGGACAGCGGTGGCTTCGGCTCTCTGCCTTGCCTAAAGCCATCTCTGTCCTGGGTGTTTTTTTCTCATGCCTGTTGTTGTAATGTCTCAGGAGGCTTAGTTCTGAGGATCGTGGTTCAAAAGGCAGCCCATTCAGGAAATGTCATGTGGTTCTTACCGCAAATTAAGCGTGAAGGGGAGTTGCAGCTCTGCTGGTAGAGTGCCAGGCTTGAATAATAAAGCTGAGGGACAGCACCTAGGCCCTGAGTTCAAGTCCCAGTACTGACACACCCCTTCCTTCTCCTTGCCAACCAAGAACATCCACAACCAGGACCCTCAGGTTGGGATGACAGAGGCTCTGTGAGCTGAGAATTTCAAAGGTGCAAAAGTAGCTGATGGAGTTTCCAGACCCTAGGTGGCCCTGGGAAGGGTAGGGGGCCATGAAGGTGAGGTGGGTGAACATTTCTGTGCAGAAGTCAATGTTAGGGAGGTTTCTCAGGCGAGGCCTGGTGCGTCAGGGAGCCCGTAGGTCCTGTGCTGCTGTCTCAGGTCACCTTGTCTCCACTTGGAAGCCATTGTCAGTGTTGGGAAGATTCATCTGAGCTGCACATGGCACCAGAGCCTGCCTGGGCTCAACCAGTGCTGAGGACTCAGGAACCAGAAATTGCAGACTGGGTCCCTCTCAGACCAGATTCCCCATTCCCAAACCTCTTCACAACAAGTTCCCATTCCTCTCTTGGACTCTCAGATCCTAGGAAACAGACCCGTTTGCCTGGCATTTGGAGATAGTCAGGTTTCTGCGGTGGCCAGATGCTGCCTGCTCCCCCGAGCCAACTGCAGCGTCCACACAGCTGCTCCAGCCTTGGTGGGGCTGAAGACCTACACCCACTGCCCGGATCCTGACCAAGTCCTCACAGGTAGGGGCTGGTCCCGCCAGGATGAGTCAGAGGCACTACCTCCTGCTGGTCAGGAGCCTTGTCCCACACTTGGTCCCCATGAGTGTGAGCAGCAGATTTAGGAGCCTCAGGAGTCATAGCTAAGCCAGATGTGCAACTTGCATGCCATGTGGCCTTGGGTAGGTTCACCTCTCTCTCTGTTTACCTCTCTCTTCCTCCCCTGCCTCAGTGGCAGCGATGAGAGGGATGGCAGATGGGCTCCGGCTTGGGCACTGGGAGCTGTTTACCAGCTGTGTGGTGGGGAGCCATAGTTCAGGCCTGTCAGAAGTGGGGCACAGCTCAGGTTGATTCCAACTGCCACTCAGTAGCTGGCAAGTTCCTTCTCAGCCTTGAGCCCTAGTGTCCTCATCGTGAATGCTCAGCTCTAATCCTGGGACAGTATGCTTTCTGGTGACCACGGTTATCGGCCATCACTCTGAAGTCCTTTCTTTGGGCTAAGGACCTTCTGTCAAAACTTGCCCAGGAAAGTGTCTGGAAGTCATGGATTAGGGCTGCACTGAAAAGCTAGGCACTGTGGATCTTGGGCTACAGCCATGCTCCGAAGGTGCTTGGTACCAGGTGGGGCTTAAGGGGCTCTAGGAATTATCTTGAATCA
The DNA here is from genome assembly GCF_024711535.1 of Dipodomys merriami. Lineage (NCBI taxonomy): Eukaryota > Metazoa > Chordata > Mammalia > Rodentia > Heteromyidae > Dipodomys > Dipodomys merriami. The sequence continues at coordinate 797,611 of NW_027204937.1, forward strand.
CTAAGTCAGGAGCTGATCTTGGACAGCTAAGCACAGGGGAGACTAAAGGCTCTGGAATAGTAAGGGTCAGGTGAGGTTAAAAGCTGGCTGGATTAGAATTCTCAGCAATCAGATGAGCCCAGTGTCTAGAGCCTTGTCCAGGACAAGAGCTCCATGTGGCTGCTGGCCTGGCAGGAAGCCTGGCCTTTGGCAAAGCTGCAGAACCACAGGCACTCACTGCGTAGGCCATGCCAAGTTCCATTTGCAGGTAAAGTGGCTGAATTCATTTCTTAAAGCCACACAGCCGGGAGAGGGGCTCTGGTCCTGGCTACCATAACCCTAATGTGGGCAGAGCCCGGGTCCTGCATGGGCAGTTCGGGGAATTCCCTGGCATGTTCTGCTTCAGCTAAGCAGGAATTCTGTGGGTCCATGGTATTGCTCTGGCTGTTTTCGCAAATAGGGAAACTGAGCCTTGATGAATTCCAGCAAGCCATTCAGAATTTTACAGCCAGGTGCCCCTGATTTCCAAGCCCACAGATCCAAGCTCAGGCTGATCTTCTAGCTGGTGATGGATGGGGAAGGGACCTGAGGTGGGAGGGGGTTGTGGTGAGAAGTAGCTGAACATTTCTGGCCTGGGGATCCTGTCCCAGGGCTCCCCTTCTTTGGTGGAGAGGAGACCATGTGATTCCCAGGAAACTATGGCTCAGAGCAGTTGAGCTGCTCTCCCAAGTTCCTACAAGTCAGAGCTAAGCCAAAAGTCCTGCTGCTCAGGCAATGTCTCTTCTACTCAGAGCTGCTCTTGGGTTTCCCTGGGTTTGGATCCTAAAAATAAAGTGTGTGATTGAGGGAAAGGGTGTCCGGCATCCCAGGGTGTGAGCTGGCCCTCTTCTGTTCCAGGCTGCAGCTCCCATTGGGAGGTGGAGAATCTTGGTGTCTTCCCACATACCACACCTAAGAGAGGTACTAATCTGCCCAGACGGTGCGCGGGACACAAGGAGGCCAGTGTCCATGCCTCCTGCTGCCATGCTCCGGGCCTGCAGTGTACAACGAAGAAGTACAGGCCTTTAAGCCCCTTGGAGAAGGTGAAGGGTTAAGGTTGTGGGAGGTGGGTTGGCGATGGCTGGGCTGTATCCTCTTGGGGTGGTCAGTGCACAGTGGAGGATCTATTCACCTGTGCTGTGTGTATGTGTGTGTGAGTGTTGTGGCTTGAATTTGTTTCTGTCCAGATTGGTAAGGTTGCTCTCCAGGTGCCCTGTCCCACTTTAAGGATAGCACACATGAACAGGGCATAAAGAAATGCAGTGCTGGGCTGAGAATGTGGCTCAGTGGTAGAGTGCTTGCCTCGCACACACGAAGCTCTGGTTTCAATTTTCTCAGTACATCGTAAACAGAAAAAGCCAAAAGTGGTGATGTTGCTCAAGTGGTAGAGTCTTGAGCAAAAGAAGCTCAAGGACAGTGCCCAGGCCCTAAATTCAAGCCCCAGGATTGGCAGAGAGAGAGAGAGAGAGAGGGAGAGAGAGAGAGAGAGAGAGAGAAAGAGAGAGAGAGACAGACAGACAGACAGACAGACAGACAGACAGACAGAGACAGACAGAGAGAGAGACAGAGAGAGACGGAGACAGAGACAGAGACAGAGACAGAGAGACAGAGAGAGACAGAGACAGAGAGAGAGACAGAGACAGAGAGATAGAGAGACAGAGAGAGAGACAGAGAGAGAGACACAGACACACAGACACACAGACACACAGAGACAGAGAAAGAGCAAGAGGGAGGGACAGAGACAGAGAGAGACAGAGAGACAGAGAGAGAGACAGAGACAGAGGGAAACAGAAAGACAGAGAGAGACAGAGAGACAAAGAAACAAGAAATGCATTGCTGAGTCTCAAAAAGTAATGTAATGCTGTGCTTGTTATACCTGCTACTTTTCAGGAAGAAGTAGGATCTCAGTTTGAGACCCACCTGGACAAAATGTAAAGAAATAATATCTAAACAATTAAGCTGGGTATGCTGGTACAACTGGACTAGCAGCTGGCACTTTCTCTCTCTCTCTCTCTCTCTCTCTCTCTCTCTCTCTCTCTCTCTCTCTCTCTCACACACACACACACACACACACACTTTCTCTCTCTCTCTGTCCCTGTCTCTCTGTCTCTCTGTTGCTCTGTCTCTGTCTCTCTGTCTCTGTCTATCTGCCTCTCTCTTGCTCTCTGTAAGTAGCATAAATAGGAGGAATGCAAAGAACTATAGAAGAAAGGGCCAGAGTTGTGACTCAAGTGCTAGAGAGCCTGCTTAGCATTCATGAATTCATACCCCAGCATTACCTTAAAAAAAAAAGCAACCCAGTAGTCTGTACTCATACCTGTATGTCGAGCTACTCAGGGAGCCGAGATCTGAGGATTGGGGTTCAAAGCCTGCCAAGGCAGGAAAGTCTAAGAAACTCTTACCTCCAATTAACAGCCTCAAGAAGCCAGAAGTGGAGCTGTGGCTTAAGTCTAGATTTCTAACCCCAGGATTGGTGCTCTCTCTCTGTCTCTCTCTGTGTCTCTCTGTCTTTGTCTCTTTCTCTTTCTTTCCCTCCCTCTCACTGTCTCTCTTTCTCTCTCTCTCTCTCTTACACACACACACACACACACACACACACACACACACACACACACACACACACACATTAACACCTGTGCACTTAACACACCGAGTGGGAGTTGTTCAGGGCTGGAATGGCTGAGCAACCATGGAAGTTTGGAGGAAGAAGGAAGATCTCTGAAGGGAGGGCAGGTCACACTTGGACTCTTGGAGTCTGAGAGCTAGCCTCTAGAGGCCATGGCAGGAGGAGTTTGGGACCTGAGGGTGGTGGCTCTGGTCTGGGATGAGCTGCAAGGAGGAGTGGAGGGCTGTTGCAAGGTCTTGTGGAGCTGCTTGGGGGATGGAGTTGCCATCACTGGGTGGGGAAGGCTGTGGGAGGGGTGGCTTATAGGGAACTGGGAAGTGGGAGGGGCTTTGGTTTGTTAAGATGTCTGTCTGGACCCCAGTGTCCTGGTAGGCTGGGGTTGAAGCACCCTGAGGGAGTGCTGGGCAGCGTTGAACACAGTCCCTTTGGAGTGTGAGCGGCAGAACCAAGCCAGGTGTTCACAGTTTGGTCCCCACTGAGGGTTGCTGGGAGGGACAGTGTAGCAGGTGGCTTAGAGACCTGACCATGCATGCTGGACCTGGCCTTACTTGTCTTCCCTGGACTCTGGCAGGTCACCGTGAGCTGTGATGCAGGCTGGACCCTGACCAGCTGCAATGCCCATCCTGAGAACTCAGTCACCCTGGGAGCTTTCCCTGTGGACTATACGTGTGTGGCGAAGCACCAGGATCCTGATGAAACAGGAAGGACCAGTAAGGAGTTTGTAATAGTCATCGCCATCTGCTGCCGCATCCAACCTTCAGGACAAGCATAGAGTGGATGGAAAGACCTCAACCTGCCAGGTGGTGCTAACCAGGGCAGGACTGGGGTGGAGACTCTTGCCCTGAGAGAACTTGTTCCCACCTGAGTGCCCTTCTCTGCCAGAGTTACAGAATGGGCCCCCATTAGGAGCAAGGAAGGGTGGTTTGACAGCAAGCGTGGTTCCTGGCAGACTTATGAGCAAAGTCACCTTTCATGTGCATTTGCCTCCAGGAGTTGACACGGGTCTGCAGGAGGCACTTGGATTGAAAGGAGCCAGTGTTAGCAGGAACAAATGAGGGTGACTGGGGCTGGGGACCCCTCATGGTCTTCTCACTTTGTAGAAACTCCTTAGGAATTACTGATTGAGAGGGCCACCCCGTCTAGGACAAGCGTGTCCCAGGTGACCATAGGGCCATGCCTCAGTTTCTCCTTGCTCTACTCCACCTCCAGCTATGTCTCCGACTGGGAGCACCTGCAGTAGAGGCTGACAGATCATATCCCCATCCCTACTTCTCCTGATCCCTGTTCTGCCCTACAGTATATGCACTGGTTACCCATGCTTTATGGAGCAAGATACAGGGCCAGAGAGGGGAGGGCCTGCCAGGCATACAGTGGGAAGTGAGGTGATATAAAGGGAGGTGGCAGGTTGGGCACCTTATTTCTGCAGGGAACAAGGTGTGAAGGCAGCCAGAGCCTACTTGCTCTAGGGCTTGTCCCTGGGGGCATGGGCCTTCTCCTGTGGTGGTCTCACTCCTGGTGTCTGGGGGAATATGTTAGGGTGCACGTGGCATGTATAAGGATCAGCTGCCCACATGTGAATAAATATCAGAATGTACCAACACTTGTCTATTCTTTGGGTCTTTGTTGGCTTTGTGTGTCAGTTCTGGGGCTTGAACTCAGGGCTTGAGCACTGTTCTTGAGCCTTTTTTTTTTACTCAAGGCTCGTACTCTACCCCTTGAGCCACAGCTCTAGTTCCAGCTAGTTGAGTAAAGATATGAGTCTCACAGACCTTTCTGCCTAGACTGGAACTGAGATCCTCAGATCTCAGCCTCTTGAGTAGCTAGGATTAGAAGCATGAGCCATTGGCACCCTGTTTTCTGTTGCCCTTTTATAGCAAACCAATTTTCTGACCTGTTTTGCTTTTGTGACTTGATATTTACTCTAGCTTTGGTAACCATTTTTATTTTTAGTTATATTTGAGTGACAAGGAGAGTGCTTGGCTCCGCTGGGACTGGCAGGGAGACCAGGAACTCCCTCTGGTGCTCATCTTACAGGAGCACAGTGAATGTCGATATGAAGCCACCAATTGTGGTGCCTCTTCCTAGCCCAAGTTCCCAACCCTTTTCCCATTCCAGGCCCCATCAAGAGCACTGGGCCTAGCACAGGGAATGGTCATGGCACTGCTGCTCACAAACCTGCAGATGCTTCTGAGTCAGGGTCCCTGCATGATTATGGTTCTTGACTTGAACCAAGCTTGGCATGTGACTAGCTTTCCAACCATCATGCTGGCATGAAGTTACTCTTGGTGCCACACTGCAGCACAAGTCCCCTGCCAATGGTGGGATGGTATCTGCCAGGTCCACAAGATCCCAGAGAAGAACAAGGACTAATCATGATAAACCTAACTTCCTGGATGTCTTCTATTTTAGCCTGCAGTGACCTCTTCTGGCAGTAGGTGGCACTCTCAGGCAGGTTTCTGCCCCAGATCTAGAGCCATATGAGTTAAGAGCTTTCCAGTTAGAGGAAAGGAAAGTTTCTGGCTCTTGGGAGACTACAGGTGAGAAAAGTTTGGGAGAGGCTGGGGAAATACAATCCCTACAATTATCTACTGCTGTGTAAGGGACGCCTTACAGAACTCATTCTACTCATTTCAGCTGGCATTGAGTTATTATTGGGCAGTGGGTTCTATGTAGTTTGGAAGAACCCTTCTGCTAGGCCTCCTTATAGAATACATGTAGCACAAGTTGTCTTTATCCTTTTTACAAGATATAGTTATCCCATTCAGCGTAGGAACTCCTATCTCTAGCGAGTGTTGGCAAGTGTCACTGTTTTTAGACAATGTCTACCTCTAATCAATCAATGTATAAATGATGGTGCAAAACTCCTCTCAACTTCTCTTCTGAAAATTCAGAGCCAAAGGTGGGAAGTGCTCAATAGTCAAGGGGTAATCATGGCTCCAATGTGAGATCTCTACTTCCAGGTCCAGTGTCAGCTGTGCTTGCTTGTTCTTGGAGGCCCAGAACTGACCCCAAGCCAGGTGGCCTGATACCTGTGCCTAAATAGCTTCCTACAGAGACTTGGCCACCATGAGTCAGGAGGAAGGGCCTGGCCTGCAGGGAAAGAAAGATCTCGAATAACACTACGGAGAGACTCATGTGAGCAACCCAGGACACAAGGAATGAGAACAGAAGGAAGACTTTATAGGAGCAGGCCATGGGGGAGACACGATTTTTACTGGGTAGTGAACTCCTTGGGAGAGCCAACGTTTCAGGAGGATGTCTATAGACGATTAGCCTGAGTTTGGCATCTTTGCTTGACCTTTACAAAGGAGTCCCGGGTAGAGGAAAGATCTCAGAGGGACCAGGACACCCACAGATCCTTACTGCAGAATGGCCCTGACCACCAGCCAGAGCAGTGTGGGAAGGGAGCATTGCGCCACCTAGGGCCGGTCCTCAGACCCTTGTGATCTGGCTCCCCACATGCACCTATTGTGGTATTCGGAAAAAAATGTCTGTGAGACTAACTCACTCATGTTTGGAAATTTTATTTTATGCTCTTACAAGCTAAGCTCTCTTGTTCACATGAACCAAGCTTAGAATTAAGATTCCTCCTTAGTTTACGACTTTCTTTTGGACTTTTATAAACAGAGAGGGAAATTCCAGTCTGCTGGTTCAGAAGCTCAGAGTTCTGCACAGGCCTCCATGTCAGCAGGGAGGGAAAGGTGAGCCACATGTGCCTGATGGCTCGTGCTCTAGGTCTTTCAACTTTTGTCAGTGGCCACACCAGTCTGCCAGGAGAGCTGTGGGCAAGCTGCTCACAGGGTGCTTGCTCATCTGTCCCAGGGTACCTGCAGGTCCCTCGAACAGCCTGGACTCAGGGCGCTTCTGGAGTATGTTGTGCAATTCCTGCTTGATTTGCAGACTTTGTGAAAGATTATAAAAACGTCATCCAAAAATTGGCATTAACAATGACAACTCTTCCAAGGCAAGCCTGTCACAATTGTCACTTTGTGGTAAGACATTAAAAACAGTCCTCAGCAGGTTTGTTGACTGCAGCCACAGGAAATGGGGTGGTTGCTGGTAAAGCAGAAATGATGCTCAATGCAGCAACAACATAACAATGAATCAAAGCGTAGAGTGGACAGGGATCCTGATGTAGCTTCCCAAGCGGATAGACGGCAGGTACAGGGGTGGAGGGCATCATCATTTCCGTAGGAAATAAGGGACTAGAAGTGTCCATTTCACTCCTGAATTTGGGCTCCTGAGTGCAGTTGCTGGCAACTATATCCCAACACATACCATCACCAGCATTTCAATGCATGGTCTCACATAATCTTTCAGCAAAAATGAGTGTGCAGAGAAGTGGCGGGGATCGGAGGGATATAGTAGAGAGCATGGAGCCTTCAGGAATTCAAAATCAACTTTAGAATGTCACATTCAAAAATATAAGAACATTGGACCCACACCAAATCCTTCACTCATCTGTGTGCTTTGGAGGTATAGTTCTCTTCAATGCTAGTCTTCCATCTCCTGGGTGTGGGCTTACACAATTAAACTAGAGCCCATGGACCACAAGGGACTTTTGCAGGGGACCCACTGTCTCCTATTCTAAGGGCTATTCTAAGTGCACAGCAGGGAAATTGTCACCTATGTCCTGTGACCCCACAGATGTAAAAAAACCAGAAAGGCAATTTGGGGCTGGTTGGGTCTCTTTGCCTTGGGAACTCTGGCTGACAGTGGTAATCTGGCACTTCCCAAGGCTCCCAAGCTCTGCACACAGTGAGTGGGAAATATGGCAGAGCATGCATCTAAAGCTGAACGAGGGCTGAAACTGAGCCATTCAACACACAAAAGGTACACAACACAGGAAAGGTCTGCGTCCACTCCTTCCCTACCGCCCTGGGCCTCTGAACCAGCCCCATCAGGAGAATGCTACCTAACTGTAACTTTGTAAAATGATCTTTAAGTAGTTTTACAAAGAAATTCCCATTCTACAAAACAGTATATGAGTACAAAGTGTCGGACAACATTGTAACCCATTTTTCTTAACCCATGCCTTCTCTCACTTTTTTTTTTTAATTGAGATGAGGGGATTACATAAATGTCACATATTTCACAGTGTTGTGGAATAGTGATACTTAGAGTCACAAACACATTTTAACTTTCACAAGGCAAATTGTCATGATCATGGTCTATACAGTTTGTGACTTCTCTGAAGGTTGACAATACAAGTTATTTTTTCAGGGGATGTTTACATTTCTTTCCTTTTGCTTAGTGTAGGTTGTTCCTACTTATTCTATTCCTCCTCTTGGCTTCCCTCTGTTGCATGCTTATATCTACCATCTATATGGTCTAGAACATGGAGCCATTTAGCAAAGCTATAACAAAATGGGTGGCTGTCCTTTGTTTCTTGAGTCCTGTTACTTTGCCATATCTTCTTGTATTTTGGCTTTAGCAGCCACATATCAGGAAGACCATGTGCTATTTGTCTCTTTGTTCTTGGATTACTTCGCTCAAAATAATCTGTTCTAGTTCCATCCATTTCCCTGCAAATACCATTATTTTGTCCTTTCTAATGTCTATGTAATATTCCATTGTACATAGGTACCACAATTTTTGGATTCACTCATTAGTAGTGGGCATCTGGGATGTTTCTAAATCTTGGCTATTGTGAACAGTGCTGCAATAAACATGGAGGTGCATATGTCTTTGTATCCTGGTTCCTGTTGTTCTTTGCCATTTTTAGCTCTTCTTCTGAGAAGTCTCTCTTTAGTTCCCTTGCCCATTTCATGATTGGTTTGTTAGATTTGTGAGGGGTTAGTTTCTTGAGTTCCCTGTATATAATGGATATTAGACCCTTGTCTGATATTTTGCTGGTAAATATTTTTTCCAAATGAGTTGGCTGTTTTTCTAGTTTGGTTGTTATTTCTTTATCTGTGCAGAAACTTTATTTTAAGGTAGTCCCATTTGTCCAGTCTCTCTCCTATCTGTTGTGACCCTAGGAGTCTGTTCAGGAAGTTTCTGCCTGTTCCTTTAAGTTCAAGTGTCTCTCCTACTCTGTCCTGCAGTAGTTTCAGAGTATCAGTTTGATGTTAAGGTCTTTAATACATTTTGAGTTTGTGGTAGTGCATGGTAATAGGCTAGGGTCCAATTTCATTTTTCTGCATGTGGCCACGGAGTTTTCCCAGCACCAGTAATTGAAGAGGTTATGATTCTTCCACTGTATGTCTTTGGCTCATTTGTCAAATATCAACTGACTGTACATATGCGGCTTTATTTCTGTGTCCTCTAGTCTGTTCCATTGGTCTTCGGGTCTCTTTTTGTACCAGTACCAAGCTGTCTTTATTATTATGGCTCTGTAGTAGAGCTTGAAATCCGGTATCGTGATCTCTCCTTCATTGTTTCTGTTGCCTAGAATTGCTTTGGCTATTCTAGGTCTTTTGTTGTTCCATATGACCATTTGGACTGTTTTCTCTATTTCAGTAAAGTATGTCATTGGGATTTTAATGGTGATTGCATTGAACCTGTATATCAATTTTGGCAGTATGGCATTTTCACTATGTTAATTCTGCCTATCCAGGAACATGGGAGATCTTTTCATTTCTGGTATCCTCTATGATTCCTTTATTTGGGCTTTTATACTTTTCATGAAATAGATCCTTTACATCTTTGGTTAGTTTAATTCTTAGACACTTTCTTTTTTGTGTTTTGAGTTTATTGTGCATGGGGTTGTTTCCTTGATTTCCCTTTCTACTTATACATTGTTGGTGTACAGAAAGGCACCTGATTTTTGTGAGTTAGTTTTGTATCCTGCTACTTTGCCAAAGTGGTTTATAAGCTCTAAGAGTTTGGGGATGGAGCCTTTGGGATCGTTAAAGTATAAAATCATGTCATCTGCAAAAAGAGATAGTTTAATTCTTCCTCTCCTGTGCAGATCCCTTTAATGTCTTTTTCCTGCCTTATTGCTCTGGCTAAGGACTCCAGAACTATATTAAATAGGAGTGGAGGGAGTGGGCATCCTTGCCTTGTTCCTGTTTTTAGGGGAACTGTTTGTAGTTTTCCCCATTAAGTATGATATTGGCTGTTGGTCTGTCATATAAAGCTTTTATTGTTTTAAGGAATGTTTCTTCTATTCCAATTTTTTCCAGAGATTTTAACACGAATGAATGTTGGATTTTATCAAAAGCCTTTTCCGTGTCAATGGAGATAATCATGTAGTTCTTGACCTTGGATCTGTTGATGTGATGGATTATGTTTATTGACTTATGTATGTTAAACCATCCCTGCATCTCTGGGATGAAGCCTACTTGGTCATAATGTATGATTTTTTTGGTATGTTTCTGGATTCTGTTGGCTAGAATTTTATTTTGGAGCTTTGAAAATGTTCACCAAAGAGATTGGTCTGTAATTCTATTTTTTGTTGGGTCTTTGCCTGGTTTGGGAATGAGTGTGATATTGGCTTCATAGTATGAGTTCGGGATTATTCCCTCTGCTTCTATTTCTCTGAAGAGCTTGAGGATTATGAGTATTAGCTCCTCTTTAAAGGTCTAGTAGAATTCCGTAGTGAATCCATCTGGTCCTTGGCTTTTCCTTGTTGGAAGATTTCTGATTGCTTCCTCTATCTTGTTGTAGGTTATTGGCGTATTTAATTGATTTATTTCTTCTTGGTTCAGTTTGGGCAATTTGTATTTCTCTAAGAATTCATCCATTTCTGCTAGGTTTTCCTTCCTTTGTGAGTATAGAGTCTGGAAATATTTCTTTATTATTGTTTGGATGTCTTGGATGTTTGTTGTAATTTTTCCTGTGACATCTTTGATCTTATTGATTTGGGTCTCTTCTTTTTTTAGTTAATCTTGCCAGTGGTCCATCAATTTTCTTGTTTTTCTTTTAATAAACCGGGTTTTGGTTTTATTAATTTTATTAACACTTTTCTTAGTCTCTGTCTCATTAATTTCAGCTCTTATTTTGGTTATCTTGCCCGTCTAGTGACCTTAGGTTCAAGTTTTTCTTGTGTCTGTAGCAGTTTTAGTTGCATCATGAAATTGTTTATTTGGTCTGTCTCTGTTTTCTTGATGTGCACACAGAGCAATAAACTTGCCCCTCAGGACTGCTTTCGCTGTGTCCCATAGGTTTCTTTGTGATGTGTCTTCATTTGCATTGAATTGTAGGAACTTTTTAATTTCTTCTGGGACCCATGTGTTGCTCAGCAGTGTGCTATTTAATTTCCATGTGTTTGAGTTTTTTCTACTGAATTCCTGGTTATTGAGAACTAGTTTGATTCCACTATGGTCAGATAAAATACAGGGGATTATGTTGATCTTCTTGTATTTGCTAAAATTCTTTGTATGAACTAAGATATGATCTATTTTAGAAAAAGTTCCATGGGCTGCTGAGAAGAATGTGTACTGAGTTATTGTTGGGCAGAAAACTCGGTATATGTCAGTTAAGTCTGTTTGAGATATGTTTATTTAATTCAGAGACTTATTTGCCAGTTCTTTGGTTGGTGGTCCTGTCCTTTGGTGAGAGTGGAGTATTTAAGTCTACTAGTATTATTGTATTTGGATCCATCATTTCCTATAAATTGGAGAGTATTTGCTTAACATATTTGGGTGCAGCACTGTTTGAGGTGTATAGATTGACAATGGTGATGTGTTCTTCTTGGATTGTTCCCTGTATTATATATAGTGACCTTCTTTGTCTTTTCCTAGTGATTTAAGTGTAAAGTTTATTTTATCAGATATCATAATGGCAGCACCTGCCTTCTTTCTGGAGGCATTTGCACGGTAGATCTTTCTCCATCCCTTCACTTGGAGTTTGCTTTTATCTTTGGTTGTTAGGTAGGTCCCTTGAAGACAGCAAATTGATGGATCTTGTTTTCTGATCCAATCTGCAGTTCTTGTTTTCTTTTTTCTTTTTTTTTTGTCAGTCATGGGGCTTGAACTCTGGGCCTGGGCGTTGTTCCTCAGCTCTTTAGCTCAAGGCTAGCACTCTACCATTTGAGCCACAGCACCACTGTTCTTTTTCTTTTGATTGGTGGATTGAGTCCATTGATAGTTATGGTTATTATAGAGAGGTCTTTTATATTTCCTGTCATCTAACTGTAACTGTTACAGTTACCTTGCCCCACCCCAACTTTGTGCCATCTTTAGAATTCAGAGCATTCATCTTTAGCTCATGCAGAGGACTTCCAAACCCTTTACTCCTGACTATAAATTTGGCCCTTAACAAAGGACAGGCTCCATTTTTTGCTCTCCCATGGGAGAGGGGGCCTTGTCAGCATCAGCTGGCAATAAACTGGTTCTCCTGATCGTAGGTGTGTCTGTGTGGTTTTCTGGGATGGGGTTTACAGAAAATACCTTCAAGAGTAAAGTTAACATTCCAATTTTGATCCTGATAGCTTTTCCTCAAGGTTCAAGCCTAAGCCCAGATCTCAACCAGACCCATGGGCAACGTATATGGAGAGAGAGAAACATATTAAATACAAAGGTCCATGCAAACACAATTCTTCAGCCACTACTTTACAGTGAAAAGGATTTTTTCCTCATATCTTTACATCATTTTAAATGGGATATTCCTACTCAATATTACAGGAACATTAAAATTTTCCCCACACACCAAAAGGCAGGTCATCTTTCTCCCATAAAATATAAAAATAAAGGAGTTTCTCTTGTGGCAATGAGGACAAAGCCACCGCTTACGCCTCTCTTGGGTGCTCATGGGACACGAGCTTGGCAGCAGCTCTGTTTCCTTGGTCTCCTCACAAGTGTCAATCCACATGCGGGACTCGGGTCCACTTGCTGGAGTTTGTCTACCAACATCTTCCCACCCTCTAGGCTCCAAAGAAAGCTTTCCTTCAGAGCACATGGCCCTCCAGAGTCACACTTTCCAGCTCTCCAGGTTCCTCTAAGGGCTTTGAGGATGAGGTTCTGGTTTCTTGAGGTGCTAAGCACCCAGTGTTGTGAGGATCTAGGCACAGACTTCTAAGGGTCAACATCATCAAGGCCATTTCTTAATTCATTAGTCATCATGGGAAATTCTGATCCCTGAGGCAAAGAACAAGAAATTAAGGTTATTGTGAAAATGAAGGGAGAGATTTTCTACACCAAGTCCCTTATCTGTGTTCTATATGTCCACATCTAATCAATTAAATCTATGTCTCTTAAAAGGGAATGAAAACAGGCCAGTTGTATTCCCTGAGTCGAGGTCTCCCCACCATGCCTCCTGGCATCATGGGGAGCCTGGCAGGTCAGGAGCCCACAATAACTGAGGAGTGACCACCAGGATGGCCCACGTGTACACGGAAAATGGTAATGTTTGCCTGAGCGTCAGCTTAGAGTCAGGGTCTGCTTACGAGTCTGAGACCCTATGCCGCTCCATGGCACTGCTCTCCATTTTGCCCTCAAACCCTGTGCTTCCTTTTCAGACATAAAGTGAAGGAAACACAGGACTGAGAGGCAGACTTGGGGTTGGACCCCAGCTCTGCTACTGAATTTATGGTGTGAGAGCTTCACCTTGTTATCTATGAATGGGTAGAGGGAGATGCCCTGAAGGGCTCTTGGTGAGATGCATGGGCATACCCAGAGCACACTGGCCAGGGGAGGACACTGAGGCTGGCTGAGTGGATTGAGGCCCACTTGCCTTGCCTTGTCTTGCCTTGCCTTGCCTTGCCTTCCCTTCCCTTCCCTCCCCTGCCCTCCCCTCCTCTCCTCTCTTCTCCTTTCCTCTCCTCTCCTCCCCTCTTCTCTCTTCCCCTCCCCATTCCCTCCCCTACCCTCCCATGCCTTCCCATCTCTTCTCTTCCCTTCCCTTTCCTTCCTTCCCTTCCCTTTCCTTCCCTTCCCTTCTCTGCCCTTCCCTTCCCTTCTATTCCCTTCTCTTCTCTCCTCTTTCCCCTCCCCCCCCCCCCGGCCTGGTCCTCTGCCCCCATCCCACTAAGTCAGGCTGTGGGAGGAAGCAACCTATGACCAGTGCCTACCCAACTTCGGTCACATCCAGATGAAGGTTATGGGCTACAGCGAAGACCCCTGCCTGCTGCCGACCCTAGAGCTGAAGTTGGGAGTCAGTGGTGGAGGAGAGTGTGGCCCTCATGATGCTCAGAGCTGAATGGAGGCTGCCATGGTTGTCCACAGGAGTTTGGACAAGAACGAACCGAAGGTACTCAAACTCAAGGTAGGTGAGTGTGCAAAGGAGGGGAGGCCTGTTGGGTCACTGAGGGTCAGAGGCACTTGGGAGTGAGGAGCAGGCAGCAGGGGATGTGGGACATGAAGGCAGCAGCAAACACATGAGCAGACGTATGGGTCACAGGAGCCTGGCTGCAAAACCAGCTCTCTGGCTGTGTCAACTTGGCAATTCTCTTACTCTCTGGAGCCTCAGTTTCCCCAACGGAATAGTCATTCCCACATACCCAGCTGTCTTGTGAAGCTTGGAGTAATACATTTCTGATGCCTGGCACACAGTAGGTCCTTGCTTTCTCTGGGTGTTTGTCATGAGTGCTGAGGACAAGGAAGCAGAGGACGTGAGTCCACTGCTGTCAACCTTCCAGTGACCACAGGCCAGGCTGTCCCCCTGCACGCCTGTGTCTGCTTGCTTGTGACTGAGCTCCTGACTCATCCACTTGTTTACTCATTCCACTGTTAGAACCTGGCACAAGCTGCCTTCTAGTCTTGCCTGACCTCCAAGCTTTGGGGACTCTAGTCTTGTGGAGGCAAACAGAGGAGATAACAGAGGGACTCTTCGGGTGACAAGTGTTGTGAGGGACCAGAGAAGGTGGATGGCTGGAGATATGGATGACTGGAGGTGTAGTCTGCACAGTAATCTAACAGCCCTGTTGTGAGCACCTACCACATGCCGGGCATTGTGCAATGTGCTTTGCACATTGTTATCAGCTATGACTCTCAGAAACAGGCTCAGCAGTGCATATACTTATTTTTCCTCACCTTCTGGGGAAGGGAACTGTGTCTTGGAGATGTGAATTTTCTCTCTTCAGGCCTTGCAGCTAGTGGCTGTAATCAGGACCCAGGCAATCTGACTCAGGGCTCTTGACCTCCTTGTTTTTTGCCTTTGTAGCCCCCCGACCTGTCCCTTGGCCCCTGCAGCCTTGGCCTCCTTCAAAGATGACCTAGACATTGACTTCAGAGAAGTCAGCAGAGTTACTTCATCTCCAGCTGATGAAGGATGAGGATGAGCAGCCGTGCCCTGGGCCACAGTGGTCCTAGGCCGACATGGGCTTACTGTACTGCTTCCATGACTTTGCCCTAATCGATGACACCCCCACCTTGGATGACACAGTCCCAGAGAAGCAGGTTCAGGATGCAGCCTGGCCCCAAATCTGGCAGCCATCTCTGAGGACAAAGGAGAAGAAGGATGCTCTAGTCCCAGGCCCCTTAGAGCCTGAGGAAGACTTGTACTATGGGCCGCCAGATAGCCTGGAGAACCCCCATTTTGACAAGGAGCGTGGCTCTGAGCCTGACACATGGGGCTACAGTGATTCTGCTCCCCCATTTCCATCCTGGAAGCTCTGCTAACCCGAAGTGACCTGACAGAGCTTCACTTTTCCAATATGCCAAGTGGGAATGGATGGGAGTCAAAGGAGACAGATGATGGGCTGGAGAATGCTGTGAAATGTAAAGGAATCCATGGGGCGAGGTCAAGGGGGACGTCGACTCTTCGGGGACCATTGCTCTTCCAGTTGTTAGCTTCTTCCTCCACACTCTTGAAGGTCCAATGAGATTTTCTGAGATTTTTCAGCAGCTGATTTCTCAGAAACCCTTTCTAGTCTCCTTGAAGATGGCCTGTGATGGGACCGCTCTGTGGTGCTATCAGGGCCTGGTCCCTCATGAAGGCCTCACAGGGTCCCCTCTTAATCCGTTTCAATCCTGTGGTGGGTGGTGTGATCCATCCCACTCAGAGCTGACTGAATTTCCTCCTGGTCCTGTCCCTTCTGGGGTTTCCATGATCCTCTACTGGGATGCATGACTGAGCTCTGCAGATTCTCGACTTCATTCTTGGACAACCCGCTCCCCAATCCACACACACACACTCATTCTACAACATTCTATCCTTATTCTGCTGCCCATGCCCTGGCCTAGCTGCCCTTCTCTATCAAGATGTCATTTTTCCAGTAGTTGCAGAGATCACTCTCCAGGCATTTCTGGTATCCCAGCTTCCTCGAATAAGGGAGTCCTCACTTCTTGAGTTCCCCTGGGGACAGGCCCATTTCTCACTGTGGCTTGCCTCCTGCCTCTTGCTCTAGGGTGACACCTCAACCTTACTTACCTCAGTCTCCAGAGTTCCAGCGTCCTAGAGTTGGTGGCCCCTGAGCATGTGTAGAACACACCAGACCCCTCAGACAATGCCACCGCCTTGAGTTCCCAAATTTTATACTCACAGCCCCTTGACTCTCCGCATTCACCTTTCATTTTTCTTTGGTCTTTTGCAGTGCTTGAATTCAGGGCCTGGGCCCTTTGCCTGAATTTTCTGCTCAATGTAGAGTTCTACCACTTTGAACCACAGCTCCACTTGCAGTTTTCTGGTGGTTAATTAGAGGTAAATGTGTCACAGACTTTCCTGCATGGGCTGGCTTGAACCATGATCCTCATACCTCAGCCTCCTGAGTTGCTAGGATTATAGACACAGGGCTTGTCTCATATTTTATTCCTTCTTTCTTCCTTTCCCTCCTTCCTGTCTTTTTTCCTCCCTCTCTCCTTTCCTCCCTCCCTCCTTCCTGCTTTTTTCCTCTCTTTCCTTCCTTCCTTTCCTCCCTCCTTCCTTCTCTCGTCTCTCTATTTTGTTCTCTCTTTCTTTCTTTCTCTCTTTCTTTCTTTCTCTCTTTCTTTCTTTCTCTCTTTCTTTCTTTCTCTCTTTCTTTCTTTCTTTCTTTCTTTCTTTCTTTCTTTCTTTCTTTCTTTCTTTCTTTCCTTTGTTTTCTTCTTTCTTTCTTTTTGCTTTCTCCTTACTTCCCTCCTTCCTTCTTTCCTTCCTTTCTTCCTTCCTTTTTATTTTTTTGCTGGTAAAAAAGATTGAACTCAGAACCTTGTGCTCTCACTTGGCTTTTTTTGGGGGGGTTCCAGTAGTGGGTCCTGAACTCTGGGCCTGGGCGCTGTCCCTCAGCTCTTCAGCTCAAGGCTAGTGCTCTACCACTTTAGCCACAGTGCCACTTCGCCTTTTTTCTTTCTTTTTGCTTATGTGGTGCTGAGGAATCGAACCCAGGGCCTCATGCATGCAAGGCAAGCGCTCTACCACTGAGCCACCTTCCCAGCCCTCACTTGGCTTTTTCATTCATAGCTTCTCCTTGAGCCACATCTCCACCTCAATAGTTTTCTGGTTAATTGGGGATAAGAGTCACATAGAAATGTCTTTCCAGGCTGGCTTTGAACCTTGGCCCTCAGATCTCAGCCTTCTGAGTTGTTAGGATCAAATTTATGAGCCATCAGAACCTGACTGAATGTTAACATTACTCAATGGCCTGCAGACATCCCAAAGCCAGGCAAGAAGGCTTCAGGACAACATCATAGCTCCCCTGAGACCCTGTAAACCTGGGGTCCATTGAGGGGTCAAAGAGGCTGAGCAGCTGGTGCAGGTCTTGCTGTCACTGTCCATGGCCTTCCAGTCTCCCTGCTTCCTGTGGAGCTGGGCAAAGCCCTGGGCAGCCAGCCCTGAGCTGGGCCTGGTGCTGCTGACCCATAGCAGGTCTGCACACTCAGCATTCTGCCCTGGCTGCCTCAGAGTGGAGCCCTTTACCTGGGCTGGGCCTCTGCATGGAGAGTGGGGCCCCACCAAGGGAGGGAGATGCCCTGTAATATGTCCAAAAGGGCCTGCTCCTCCTAGATCACACCCTCCCCTCTCCGGGCCATTTCTACCTCTGCAGTGGCCGTGCTCAGCTCCTCTCTGTACTGATGAGTCCCAGGGTGGGCGTCCCTGCTCGTGCCCAGGTCATGGTGAGGGGAGGTGCAGCCTGTTCCTGTGCTCTGCTGGCCAAGGTGGGGCACCTGTGACCCCATCAGAGAAGGCCCGCAGCAAGGCCTGAAATGAAATCCCTGTCAACAGGAAAAGAGTCGCCTTTATTTACCTGCAAATTAACTTCTGTGAAACACCCATGCTCTCAGGGCAGCATGCCTGTACGGCAGCAGCCACAGCCACAGTGGTATGACAGTGTGATGGTGTGTGGTGTGACAGTGTATGGTATGTCCTCTGATGGTGTATGGGTGGTGATGCTGTGATAGTGTATGGTGTGAAGTGTGACTGTGTGTAATGTGATGGTGTAATGTGTGACAGTGTGTGGTGTGATGGAGTGTGGTATGATGGCTTTATGATATGACTGTGTGGTGTGATGGTAGGATAGTGTGTAGGATGATTGTGTATGCTGTGACCTGTGATGGTGTGAGAATAATGGTATAACTGTGTGATGTAACAGTGTACAGTGTGACAGTATACTTTGTGACAGTGTTATGGTATGTACTATGACAGTGTATGGTATGATATGACAATGTAGTGGCATAGGAGTGTGGTTTGATATTGTATAGCGTGATGCTATGTGGTGTGAAGGTGTGATGGTATAAAGGTATGTGATATGATGTGACAATATGCAATGGGATGGTGTAAAGTGTGATGGTATGATGGTGTGGCTGTGGTGGTGTGATGATATGGTGTTATGATGTGATGGTATGGTGGTGTGATTGATTGTATGGTAGTGTGGTGGTATGGTTGTGTGATGGTGTGGTTGTGTGATTGTATGGTGGTGTGATGGTAAGGTGGTGTGATGGTATGGTGGTGTGATTGTATGGTAGTGTGGTCGTGTGATGGTGTGGTGGTGTGATTGTATGATGGTGTGATTGATGGTATGGTGGTGTAATGGTATGGTAGTGTGATTGTGTGGTGGTGTGATGATGTAATGGTGTGGTGGTGTGATGGTGTGGTGGTGTGATGGTGTGGTGGTGTAATGTTGTGGTGGTGTGATGAAGTGGTGTTATGATGGTATGGTGATGTGGTGGAGTGACAGTGTATTAGTGTGATGATGTGGTGGTGTCATGGTTTCATCGTTATGTGTACAGTGTGACAGTATAATGGTGTGATATTATAAAGGTTTATGGTGTGATGGTGTGTGATGTTAGAGTATGCAGTGTGACATTGTATGGTGTGATGGTACAGTGGTGTGCTGTATACATTGTGATGATATATAGTATGACAGTGTGTAGTGTGACAGTATGATAGTAAGATAGTATGACAGTGTGTGGCCTGAGAGTGGATGATGGTATGATGGCATGAATAAACAAAGGAAGGAAGGAAGGAAGGAAGGAAGGAAGGAAGGAAGGAAAGAAGGAAGGAAGGAAGGAAGGAAGGAAGGAAGAAAATGTGACCCGGGCACTAGTGGTACTAGTAGAAACTCAGGAGGCTGAGACCTGAGATCATGTTTCAAAGCCAGCCTGGGCAAGAAAGTCCATGGGACTCTTATCTCCAGTAAACTATTTGGGGACAAAAACAGAAGTGGAGTTGTAGCTCAAGTGGTAGAATGCTAGCCTTGAATAAAAATAAAACTCAGGGACAATGCCCAGGACCAGAGTTCAAGCCCCAGATCCAGCAAAAAAAACAAAGAAGGAAGGAAGGAAAGAAAGGAAGGAAGGAAGGAAGGGAGGAAGGAAGGAAGGGAGGAAGGAAGGAAAGAAAGAAAGAAAGAAAGGAATGAAGGAAGGAAGGAAGGACAGAAGGAAGGAAGGAAGATGGATTCGTATAAGGTGTCCATACTATGAAAATCAGACAGGATATATGTGTTGGGTGTGCAGATTGAAGACAGTGCCCAGCCAGCCCCAATGACCCGCAGTCACCATTATCCTCATCATTGTTGAGCTGAAGCTGTGTGGATCAAACCCAGAGCTGACAAGCTAGCTTGACCTCAGGTCAGCATTCTCACATGAAGTTGCCAAATGTGGTTTGGTGGATCCTGCTGAGCAGCTGTCATGAGACTCTGCCAGGTAGCCTGAATATGCCCAGTTCAGTTCCAATCTAGGATGACAGCAAGTGAGGGTCAAATGGCCTGGAAATGGGAAGCCCTGGGGTAGGTAACAGGCCCCACAGCTGAGAGTGTTCCTAGTTATAAGCTACCTGAGCATCCTCCCTGTCACCCAGAGCAGGGCAGCCTGGGATGGAGGGCAAATGGGCAGCAAGGGTCACCCCAGCCAGCAGGGCTGGGAAGAGGCAGATTTCATCCACTGTTCCTTCCACTGTTCTAAGAAGTAGAAGTGTAGCTCAAGAGGTACAGCACAACCTTAAGTGAAAAGCCATACCACAGCACACACACAGACACACACATACACATATAGATACAGACACACAGACAGACACACAAACAGACACACACACACATGCACGCATGCACACACACACATGCACACATGCACACACACAGACACACACAGAGACATAGACACACACGCACGCATGCACACACACACGCATGCACACACACATAGACACACACACATAGGCACACACAGACATAGACTCAAATGCACACAAATGCACACACATGCATGAACACACACACGGGCACACACATAGACACACACACATAGACACACACACGCGCATGCACACACACATGCACACACACAGGCACACACACATAGACTCATACACACATAGGCACACACACATAAAGCCACACACGCACACACGCACACACACACATAGATACAGACACTCACACACATATACAGGTTCCAAGGCTGCTGACTCCGCAGCCCTCTACATATGTCCCTCATCATCTAGCTGTCACTTTTCCTTAGCACAGAAGCCTCTTTAGGGTCCACAGCCGCATGGAAGGGAGTGAAGATGGGGCGAGGGGAGCACAACCATGTCTAAGTCTTGAGGAAGTGTCCAGAGAGGCCTGCCTGGAGGAAGTGACCTTGGTGTCTGAAAGTAAATTTCATTTGTGCATTGTCACCCCTTCCCTCCTCTCTCACTTTTCCCTCCCATCCCACTCACAAAGTGTATAGTTCATTTCAACATAGTATCTAGTGAGCACCATTGCTGCATTGGTTTAGAAACCAGTTCTCTCCTCAAGAGTAGGGGCTACCTGCAGAGGAGACCCTATCTACCATGCTCGCTGATGCCACCTAGTGTCTGTGACTCCAGCAGCGGTTGTTGTGGTCACTTTACTTTTGGACAGGGTCAGAGGTGAGCAGGAAATGGGGAGTGAAGACCCTGGCTCCATCTTCTCCTCACAGGTGCCTGCAAGGAGCTTCTGGGACCAAGAACAGGAGGACAGGAACAGGGAGAGGCCCCAAACTGTGTTGAACTTAGAGAAGTTCATACATGAGTGTGAATGAGTATGTATAGCAGAAAGCTAGTCAAGACTCTCTTCTGATTAGAAGCTTCCAGAATCCCCCTACCCTCAGGAAGTGCCCTGTCTTGTCTTGGTCTGAAATATTAAAATTAAAATCCACCCTGCACGCCCCATCCCAGCATCTCCAAGTGGACCCTGCTGTGCTCTGTGGATGTGCTGCCTGTTACAGCTGAACCACAATGTTGAGCTGCCTCCTCCAGGAAGGCTGCTGGGACGCACTGCCCTCTGACTGGGCTCCCCCCACACCTAACCTGCCTTTCCTGTGTGCTTTGCCTCTCTTACCACCATGCTCTTACCACCTCCCTGTGGGCTTTGGTGGGAAGGCTGGAGCAGGTGCTGCCCAGGCTGAGGTGGGCCCTGCCCTGCCTGCCTGTCAGGCTGCAGGCTGCAGGGCCTCACTCTGGCCACTGGGTGTCCTCTGCTGGTTCAGCTGGGCACTGCCACTGCTTCCCACAATCTCCAGAACTTCATGGGGAGAAAGAAGCTCTTAGCCTGTCCCTCTGTCCCTCCTCCCTTCCTGACAGCTCCTCTGTGCTCTAGCCCTCCTGGTCCTATGCTAGCAGCCCCATCCTCAGCAGCCTCTCTCCACAAGCCCTTCTGACAGTTAGAAGTGCAGGCAGCTTTTCCTATTTGCCAGCCCTTATTGCGCTTCGGCACTGAGCCACAGTGTCCTTCTCCAGCCTCTTCCAGCTCCATTGGCCCAAGGAGGAGCCTGGGGCTTCTGTGGACAAAATACAACCTTTACCACTGTGACCATTGGGGCTCCCAAGAAACACCTGGAAAAATCCAATTCTCCTTTTCCTCTAGCCTCATGTTTCTGGCACTCAATTTCTCCTTTTGTTAAGCAGGGAGATAACCCTAGATCAGTGTGCCGCTCAAGTTGACTTCAGAGGAGTAGAAATGTGTGACAAAGGTGCCAATGAACACGGAGAGGGGAGGGGACTGCCTGACCCCTGGTCATCCCATGCCAGAACTGCTGAACGCAGACATGGAGACTCCCTCCTGTTCAGCCTCATCTGACTGCACAGGAGAACGGTACTATACATATGTGCCGGCACGTGGGGATCTTTAGCTTTATGAACCTCTCCTAAGGGTCCACTAGAACTGAGGGCTTGGTGGTTGAGGTGGTTCAGTTAGAAGGAGGTGGGATATTTGGAGGACAGGGCCTATGGGAGGCCCTTTGGGCACTGGGAATGTACCCCTGGAAAGGACTGTGGGACTCTCTTCTATGTTCCTCTCTACTCCTCCCCTTTCCTCCTCTTGCAAACTCTTCCTCTTCCTCCTTCCTCCTCTTCCTTCTCCTCCTCCCCCTTTTTCCTTCTCCTTGTCTGCCTCCTTGTCCTCCTTCCTCCTCGTCCTCCTTCCTCCTCCTCCTCTTCTTCCTCCTCCTACTCCATCTCTTGGTCTTCTTCCTCCTCCTCTTCTTCTTTCTCCTCCTCCTCTTCCTCCTTTTGTACTTGGATGAATCCAAATCAGGGCTCCCAGTTACTTGGCTGGTGCCTTATCACTTGAACCTCAGCCCTTTTTGCTTTAGTTATTTTTCAGCTGAGCCTTCACATGATTGCTCCCATGTATTTGGGATTACAGCCGTCAACCAACAAACCCGGCTTACTGGTTGAGATGCGGTCTTGATCACTTCTTGCCCAGGCACTCACAGACATTCTTGCTAGAGGAGGGAGCTTTGTGGAGGAAGCTGCCCAAAGGGGAGTTGCAGACACACTTCAGTTGCCAACAGAACACAGGAAAGAGAACTTCCACCTGACGCTCTTAGCCAACAATTGAACAATTGAACACAGCTGCTCTTTTTGTGACAAAAAGGTGGTGCTCCGTGGAAAGGAGCGAAGGAGTTCACCTCCCTCCTCTCCATGTCACTGAGGACCCTGCTGGTCCATGGCTGGTCCAGGGTGGTCCTGTGGTTCTTCGGAGGCTCTGCAAGCAGGTGGGAAGGGCAGCAGCTGTGAACCCCCAAGGGCCCAGCTCAGCACTGAGAATCTTCTGCTACCTGCCAAGCATGCTCAAGCCTCTGGGGAGAGCCCCCAGGGGTTGGGCTGCCGGTCCCCCCTTTCACCCTTCTGCCTGGTGCTTTCTGGATGCTTGTCCCTTTGGGTTCTTAGCCATGTGCTAAGAAATCTTTACAAACTCAGTTGCTTGCAACACTGAGATGTGACTGCATCTCTGCGTCATCTTCCCAGATTCTAAGATCTAGCTGCTGTAGACTGGAACTGAGAACCCAGGCTATCTCTCTGTGTGGAGGTCTAGGTAGGTTGGGATGCAGGACACAGAAGGAAGAGGGGGAGGCCAGAGAGGGATCCAGGCTAAGTTTAGAGTGCTGGGAGGAGATGGGTGGGAAGTGAGGACTCCTCCATGAGACTGAGCGGAGTCACTCACAGTCACAGTCGAGGGAACCCTGAGGGGACGGTGACAACTCAAGGTGAGAGACAGAGACCTGAGGGCAGGACTCTTGTCCAGTTCCATTAGGATTTGGGACTTTTTTTCGACACCCGCCCACTGGCTCCTTGGGCAAGGGCCATCTGACAGAGTGTGGAGGGCAGGATGAGACTGAAACCGCATGCTCCAGGCCTGCGGGTGTGTGTGGAAGGGGGTGGGCTCCACTAGTATTTAATCAGATGGGACCGTCCTGGGTTCCAGGTGTACAGCCCTCGGCACCTAGGTCTCTTTCTCCCGACTGGGAGACACTGGGCTGCAGGCGGGCCCCACACCGTGAGCCAGACAGCCCGGCTGCCCTGCGTGGCCGTGTGCTTGTCCCTTCTCGGGTCCTGGATCTGGGCGTCAGTGCCAGGTGCACATCTCTCCTCCTGCCCGATGGGCACCGACGGCTCTGGGAGGCTGCGGTGGTTACTGCGGGCCCTGACGCTGGTCCTGCTGCTGCTGCTGAGCCCTGCGAGGTCCAGAGCCCATGAGCAGCTGGATAGAGACAGGGAGAGCTTGGGGCTCACCTTACCATTGGAGAACCAGCATGAACCCCCAACCATCATATACCGGAGCTCTGAGGTGCGAGGAATGGGGGTAGTGAGGAGCCGCGTGGATGTCATTTCTTTTCTGTCCTCATTTTCCCCAGTGTAAGGGAAAATCTAAAGCGAAGATCCAAGAGAGCCTTATCTTCATTTGGCCACTTGCTTAGCGCGGTGCAGGAACTGTAGGCACCAGATGGGGAGATAGGTTAGCAGAATCTGCCAGGACTGGCAGCAGTGCATGGCTGCACCTGGAGGCAGAGGGTCGGGGGAGCGGTGGGGTGGGGCTAGGGCTTGTAGTGCACTCAGACCGCCTGCCTGAGGTCTGGCTGTGGTCCCACGGTGGTCGGGGGGGTGGGCACCAGCAGCAGGCATGGTGTAAGCAGGTACTGGTGATGTGTCTGGCTGCTCAGAGGGGATGAAGGGGGAAGGAGACTGGTTGATCACAACTTGCAAGGGCCCAGAGAGATGGTTGTCACAGTCAGGCAGCTGCTCTCTCCTCCTAGCCACACCTGACTTGCTCAGCCTCTGGGATGGAATGGAGAGACCCAAGGGGCCTATGCTGGGCCACAGGCTGCCAGGCCCTTGATCTGCTTCAGAGCACTTTTGCCTTATTCCCTGGGTCTTTTACACCTTTCCAGGGATCTTGTGGGACTGTGGTGCGGATAATAAGCCATGAGCTCAGCATGGTGCACTCCAGTCATCCCAGTGTTAGGAAGGCTGAGGCAGGACGACTGTGATTTTGAGGCCAGCCTGGCTTCAAAGCAAGACTGTGTCTCAAAAACTTAATTAAAATAAGTAGATAGATCATAACGAGGGCATTTCCAGTCATCACTACACATCTTCTGTCGCCCCCCCCCATATCTATTGTACAAGGCTGAGTGTCCTATCCTAAGAGGTGCACGAGCAGAGGCTGGACAGCCACCGGGACCAGGTAGAAGAGGGTGTTCATCCCTGTGGGAGTTTGTTCCAGGAAGTTCCTCAGGTCCACATGTTCATCCCATGAGCACTGTGGTGGAGTCAGATTTAGAATGCATGTGTGAAGTGTGTTGGGATTGGAACTGAGGGCATCGCCCTTGCTAGGCAGACATCCACCACTGAGCATCCCTCCAGCCCCTTGGTGCTCTCAATGTCTTATTAGCATACATGAGTTGTCTAGAGGGGTTTCATTGTGGGATTTACATACATGCATACGATGTGCTTGGATCCAATCTACTGCCTCTATCTTGTTCTGGCTATTTTTCCTTTAAGGTCAGTGGAGCTGGGATGGTAGGTGCCCACTACCATGTCTAGCTATTGGCTGAGATGGGCCCATTAGGAGCTGTTGGACTGGGACAGGGTAGAGCAGGTACCATATGGACGGTACACAGCAGTCCCTTCACTCATAGAGAGGCCACACTGGCCCAGAATGAGGACTTCTTTGTGTTTTTCAAGTAGAAAATCATTTCAACCTATCCTTCCATTACAGTAATGAGAAACCACGGCCCACAGAGCCTCTTCTCTCCCTGTGGAAGCGGCCTTGCTCTGATTCCCTGGACGTGGTGTGATGTGGGTAGTGCAGTCTCTGGAATACAGAGACTCTGAGGCACAGGATGGTTAAGTGGCTTGCTCCTGGCCAATAACTGTTGGGCGTGGTAGGGCTCAGATCCATATTTTCCTGGCTCTGAAGTCTGTGAGGCTTCTTGGGCTGCTTCTGGTGAGGAGAAATGGAGATGTGTTAGACTGGGAAGGAGGTTGGGACACTGGGTTGACTAGGAGCGATGGCTTTTAGACAAAGCTGCAGGGGTGACCAGATCTGTCTAGGGCTTAGAGAGCACATCTGTGTGCTCCCCCTGGGGACTGTTGCTGAGGGTGACCTACAGTTTCCCTAGGAGATGGCTGCCTTGTTTGGAAGTGTGTGGTGATGTCACTGGGGCTTTGTGTGTGTTGTGGAGAGGTTTAAGCCTCACCGAGTCAGCTGGTATTTGTAGTCTGTCTCTCTATGCCCTGGATCTCTTTGGCTCTAAGTTGATCTTTAGACAGGGACGGGGTCTTTCTTTTGATGTCCTCATGCTCCTTTTCCTACCTTGGGGCCAGAGTTCCTGGAAGGTGCCCAACACCTACCTGGTGGTGTTCACGGAATCTGAGAGGCAGCAGATGGAGAGTATTGTCCACTACCTTCAGAGCAAAGCTGCCAGCTGGGGCTTCATGTTCGAAGTGCTGCATGTCTTCAAAGACCTCTTTCCTGGCATCCTGATGAAATCTGACAAAGTGAGCGCACTGGACCTGGTGAGTCCCTGCTCAGGCATGCACTTCCCTCTGCTGGGGAAAGGCCTGCACTCACCCTCTGGTGGACATTCAGGAGACTGCAGAGACTTACTGAGTACTGGTGGGTCTCTAGTTCAGTGATGCAGGTGATGCCAGCCTCCTCAAGCAGCTTCTTTGTTAAACTGGCCAATTACCCTAATAGTACTTTGTCCATTCACCCTCATCAAAGCAGGAGGGATCTCAGTGCAGAGGGACCACATGGCCTCAGAGGGTAGAGCTGGACCCTCAGCTTCTGGCTCAACTGGCCATTGTCTTTGTGCTGGTGCATTGCAGCCTGTGCCCGCAGCTAAGGTGACAGAAAGGTTAGGGAGAGCCCAGGAGGGTGTGCAAGTGGGGTATGCTCCAGAGCAGAGAGAGGGATGAACACACACACACACACACACACACACAGGATGCCCTCAATTCCTGCTGGTGTCTCTACCCTCTCCCATATCCCCCACCTTCCGCATTGACCCAGCACCCAGTTGCCACCATTAGGGTTCATAACACTGTGGTCTAAAGAAGGAAATACAGGGGAAGGGAGTGAACACCTAGGATGGCCAGTGCTGACATCCTGATGTGGACATGGAGTCCTGGCCCCAGGTTCTTCCCCCACTGTCCAGCCTGCCTAAAACTGGCACTGCCTGGCTCCCAGATGAGATGTGCAAGCTGAATCCTTCCTGCCACTCATGTGGGATCAGCTACCAGTTGTGGGGGCACTGGTCACAGCTTCCTCCACTCCCAAGCCTAGGAGAGCAGTGAGGATCCTGGTTTGTCTTCAGGTCCATGGGAGGGGGACAATTGGTAGGCCATGCTGGGGGCACTGGTGGGATCAGGTGCGGCAAGTGCTGGGTGCTGCTGGTTAAGTGACTCATGAAATTGAGATCCTGTGTTCTTGGCATCCGCAGGTCCTGAGTCTGAGGCAGGTGAAGTTCATCGAGGAGGATTCCTTTGCCTTTGCACAGAGCCTCCTGTGGACCCCGCATCTGATTTTCCGTCACCAGAACCAGATTCGGAGCATCCTGTGGAACCTGCGGCGGATTTCTCCTGAGTGGAACCAGTCTCATAGCTTCAACCACAGCAGTAAGACCACAGCTGCCATGGCCCACATCTCCTCCCTATCCTGGCACCTGGCCCCCTGCCTGTTTTCTCTCTGTCCTCTCCAAACCCCACTTGAAACTGCACCCCCTGCTGGTACTCAGTGCACAATACAGAGACATTTGCCTAAGATTGTTATTGTACCTGAATTTTGTAAAATTTGGGGCCTTGAACTCAGGGCCTGGGTGATACCCTTCATTTTTTTCAGCTCAAAGGTAGTGCTCTACCACGTGAGTCACACGTCTACTTCCAACTTTTTGCTGGTTAATTAGAGATAACAACCTCACAGACTTTTCTGTAGGGTAGGTTTTGAACTGCCACCCTCAGATCTCAGCTTCCTGAGTAGCTAAGATTACAGGCCTGAGCCACTGGTGCCTGAATAACCACCTTCATAATTCCTTTTTTCATCTTCTCTCCTGCAGGCCACTCTTGCCAGAGGAAGAGGCTGGACTTGACTGTGACTTACAGTCTCTAATCTCTATAGCTTTCAGTCCTCAAAATAAGACCAGATTCCAGAGCTTCCCCCATCTAGTCTCTGGTCTCCCCCGGCCTCCAAGCCTCTCTGCCCACATTTCCTTCTGCCTGTGCAGAGAGAGGCAGAGGAGGAGACCAGGAAAATAACTGTATGGGGGGAAGGTGGTAGAGGAGTCCCAGTGTCACTGAGCTGAGGAAGGCAGTAAGGGCACCTGCTTGGGAGAGGATCAGAGGTTCTGACTGGACCCTGTAGTGTTAGAAAAGCCTGACACAGATGCTTGGAAACGACTTTGCTAGATAATTGGAGATGGAGTCTAGAGGACGTGTCTGCCCAGGCTGGCTTCACACCTTTAATGTCCTAGATCTCACATTCCCAAGTACATAAGAGGCTTGAGACACTGATGCCCAACTTTATTCATTTTTTTCCTCCTTTACCGTCTTGGAGTGTACACTCAGGGCCTCCTGCTTGGGAGGCAGGTCCTTTACCAGTTGAGCCATTTACATAGTAGTTATTTTCAGATAAGTTCTTATGTTTATGCCAGAAATATGAGACCTATGCCACAATCCTCCTTGGTTTGGTTGCTGAGTAACTGCTAGCTATCGGTTGAGATGAGGTCTTATGAACTGATTGCCTGGCGTGGCCTTGTATCATAATGCACTGGTCTCTGACTCACAGATAGCAGGTATTATTGATGTGAGCCACTATGCCGAGCCTTCCCTTCCTTCTTGTGTGAGTCCACTTTGAATTGAATTTAGGGCCACTGGTTCATCCTGGATGATCTTTTACTGGAAAGATCTCTTATCCAGATAAGGTCTGGTGGTGGTACTGGAATTGGAATCCAGGGCCCACATTAATGAGGTTACCACTGAGTACACCTGTAGCCTCCAGCTAGGTCTAAAAGGATCTGTTCTGGGGCCACTATTGACCACCTCTCCTGCAGGTTTGGAGTAGACAGTCTGTTTCCTGTCCCCTAGAGATGCCCATGATGACCTTGTTCCTACTTGGAGGAGTGGGGTACAGGGCTAGAGTCTTCTGGAGTCTTCTCAAGGGCTTGGCTAGAAGAGGCCATTTAGAAGATGTTGGGCTGGGACAGGATAGGGGAAGTACCATATGGTCAGCTATAATGTAGGCTGGGAGTATCAGTGCTGTCCTTCATTAATAGAGAGACCAATAGCACAGGTGACCAGCCTGTTTGTTATCCTCAAACCTAAACCTTGTAAGAGAATGGAGATTAGAGGAGGAGGTTCTGTGGAGATGGGTAGAACTTGGAGTGAGGTGGCTCTAAATCACGGAAAGCCAGCAACCACCAATAAAAGAGGAAAAGGTGATGGAGGCTTGTTATTCAGAAGCTTCAGAGGGAGTGTGGCATGGCTGATCATTTTATCTTGAATTTCTGGTTTCACTAACTGTAGTTCGAGTTGGTCAGCAGGACAACCATAGAGCTTGTGCTGCTGCAATCCTGCCTCAAGAGAACCAGTAGTAAGAGCAGGTCACTGAGGCCCTGCCTCCTGGCTGCTCCCAGCCAATGACAGAGCTCAAGGTGGAGCTGGGCCATTTGAGTTGATAACAAGACCCAAGCAGCATGCTAATGGAGAGTTCCCTGATTCTCTCGAATTGGCCACCTACATGGTTTTGGAGAGTTTCCTATCTTTTTTTTTATTGTGAAAATACTGTACAGAGGCGTTACAATTACATGAGCAAGATAATGAGTATATTTCTTATCAAGCATTAGAGCCTCCTCCTTTGTTTCCCCTTCCGATCCCTTCCTATGCCCCTCCCCCACCGTCCTCCACCCAATCCTCCCCACCCCATCAAAGTTGTAAAGTTCGTTTTCAGCTTAACGACTTGTACATCTCTTGTCTCACTGGCTTGGTCAGTAAAATATTCCCAATAGGAGGTAGTGGTTGGACTTTTTGAAGATTAAGTTCATGTACAGTCCTTGAAACAGTGTGCATAATTGGTAAGCAGAGCATGCCATCATTGATACACATGACCACCTATAACATCATCCTTCCGGTTCTCCTTTTCCACATCTCGCACAAATGTCACTGTGGGAAGAGAGGGACTACCCCGTGGAGGTGTATCTCTTGGGCACTGGCATCCAGCCTAATCACATGGAAATTAAGGGCAGGATCAACATCTCTAACTTTGAGAGAGTGCCTGAGGAGGAGTGGCAGAGCACCAGTGCGCCCAGGACACAGGTGAGCCATCCTTCCCCAGCCCATCCCAGAGGAAGATGAGGACCACCAGACCTGGAACACCATGGCCACCCTCCCCAGCCTTCACCGTCCATCCCCAGTCCTCAGCTGTAGGCAGGGAGGGCAGGCATTGCCAGTCTATTCGGAGTCTATTGGGAAATCATGGGGCGGGTGGCTTTCTCATCTGGCCCTTGTGTTGGTGGAACAGGAGGACAATTGTGTAGGCCATGGTACCCACCTGGCAGCTCTGATCAGCGGCCAGAGTGTTGGCGTGGCCAAGGACATCAAGATACACAGCCTGCGTGTGCTCAACTGCCAAGGGAAGGGCACCGTCAGCGGCATCGTCATGGGTGAGTGGCAGCTCCCATTCTGTTGTCTTTCCATCTGGCCATGGGGGCAGGGGCTTCAGCCAGGGAGGAGCAATGTCTCCAGACCCAAGAGGGCATGGTAGCCTCTGCCACAGAGTACCAGTGGAGGAGCGGCAGAACCCTCAAGGTTTCCAGTGCAGGTGGAGAGACTGAGGGCTCAAGGGAGCAGAGACCCAGCCCAAGTGAGCCCCTGTTCCATGCTCCTTCTCCATTCCATGTGCTCTGTGCTTGCAGAATTCTGTGTCATTTGTCATGTGGGCTTAGATCTCCACAGACCCTGAAGAGACAGAAAGAAATCCAGTTTCCCCTCCAACCATGGTGGGGCTTATTTCTCCCTACTTTGGCTCCATATGTCACCTTGGCTGAGCAGACTTGGTGGAGGAACCGGCAACCCATTGTCCAGACTATCCCAGTTTCTTCATCCACTGCATGGAGAGGAGAGGTGGGGCCCGGGTCTGAGAGGTCCTGCTGAGAGCCAGGCCTGTCGTGGCCATGGACAGGGAACAAGGAGGGAGCTCTGCACAGAGCTGCGGTGGCCAAAGGCTGAGCCAAGGGCTCTGGACGCCACACCTGGGGCTGGCAGGTGACATCCATTAACAGTTAGTGAAACCAGCTAGAGAGGGCGACTTGTCCAGGCTCACAGAGAAGAACCTGGCTCACAGAGAAGATACTGGGTTGAGGCTGACTCACCTTCCCCAAGAGGCCAGGCCCCTGGTCAGATGCTCAACTGCATGGAGTCCAGAGGTACACACTGCCCCAAATCTTATTCACAGAGGCTCCAGCTTTGTGTTCCATTGCAGGCAGGGATTAAGAGTCCCTGGCTCAACGCAATGACCTCTCTGCCTGTCTCATGCCTATGCTGATTGACCTTGGCCTTGACCTTTGATTCTCAAAGGTGATGAGTGGAGGGAAGGCTTGGATTCTGGGCCTGGCCTCAGAGGCCCAGATCCAGGAGTGGCTGAGGGGTCGGTCAGTCTAGCGACACTAGTGTGTTGCCAGGAGCTAAGCATATAGGCTTGTTTGCTGCAGGTGCCTGCCCTAGGCAGGTTTAGACCCCAGGACTCCAGGTCATGCTGGATGGCCAGAGGCAGATCATAATTGTGAGGGAGCCCCATTTCCCTAGGATGGCAGCCAGCTGCCCTTGGAACCCTGGAGACCTCCAGAGTACCTGTGCCTGTTTTATAATGGGTTGACAGCTGGCAGCAGGCAGCCAGGACAGGCTCAGGTTCCTGTGGGAGGGATGTCTAAGAGACACTGGAGCCAGGCCTAGAGTATGGTGGGTGATCGTGAAGCCTGCCTTCATTCTGAGAACAACAAGCTTCCACGGCACGCCCTTGTCCTGGAAAAGTGTAAGGACAGGTTGTTGTGAGCATCTTGTAAACCAGTCATCTAGAGAGGCGAGCAGGGGAAGACCTGGAGACTGGTCAGTTTGCAGCTGCAGTCAGGATTAATAACTCCCATGTGCACACACAGGACACGTGTGTGTGTGTGTGTGTGTGTGTGTGTGTGTGTGTGTGTGTGTGTGTGTGTGTGTGTGGTCAAGATCTGAGGAGTGACTCTTGCCATCTGGTGGTTGAGCCTCCAATCTGCAGGCCAGGCCAGGCAGGTTAGAATTGCCTGCAGTCTTGAATTAGAAGGTTGTGTGCAGGCAGAATTCCTACTTCCTTTGAGCCATCATGTGATTGAGCCATCATAGTGAGCAAGGCTTACTACCTTAACAGAAGTCATTAAAACAAAAAGAATAATGGATATAAATGTTAACCATGTCATGTGTGTATTGTGTGTGTGTGTGTGCGTGTGTGCGTGTGTGTGTGTGTGTGTGTGTGTGTGTGTACACACACTAAGATGCATTTCACATAACACAAGATCATCGAGTTGTCAATAATGAGCATCACTGCTGTTTTGGAGCGAAGGGGTTGGAGGAAGGAAGTGTGTCCCCTCCAGACAGTCATATGGCTCTGTTTTCTCAGGCTTGGAGTTTCTTTGGAAAAAGCTGGTCTCCAATCCCTCCAAGCGCATGGTAGTGCTGCTGCCCCTGGTGAGTGGGTACAGTCAGAGCATCAACGATGCCTGCAAGCGCCTGGCAAGGGCTGGAGCAGTGCTGGTGGCCGCTGCTGGCAACTTTCAGAGCAATGCCTGTGCCTACTCTCCAGCGTCGTCTCCTGAGGTAGGTGCCAGCAGGGCTTCCTGCTCATGTCCTGCCTTGCAGGTTGTCAGAGGCCCAGCCTCCACCCCCAGTGTGAAAAGGGTTGGGGCTAGTCCTGCCCTTCTTTAAACAACATCCCTACACTCCCCCCCGTCCCCCCCCCGCATGGAATCCTCCTCCTGTGGCATGCCTCCCCTCCTGATTGACATTTGCAGATCCCATGCCTTGTGTGGGGCTTGTCTGGCAGTACCAGGAGGAGGACACCTGTCCCACTTCCCCGATTTCTGGGCCCTGAAATGTGGGGAAGCTGCTTCACTCTCCCTCTTCCCCTGAGACTGGCCCAACAGGGCTACAAAGATGCTGAACTTGCCGGGCACTGGTGGCTCACGCCTGTAATCCTAGGTACTCAGGAGGCTGAGATCTGAGGATCGCAGTTCAAAGCCAGCCCGGGCAGGGGAGACCATGAGACTCCTATCTCCAATAAACCACCAGAAAACCAGAAGTGGCGCTGTAGCTCAACTGGTAGAGCGCTCACCTTGAGCTGAAGTGATGAGGGACAGCGCCCAGGCCCAGAGTTCAAGCCCCACAACGGACCAAAACAAAAACAAAGAAACAAACAAAAAAAAACAACCAAACAAAGATGATGAACGTAAAACCACCTGTGCCCAGCCTGGCTGATTATGGGTTGTCCCACAGCACTCTGCCTTCTTGATGACAACATTATATGTTTAGTATTTGTCTCGCTATTATGTACATTAAGCATGGGGAGCACTTTCGATATCCTGTGGAAGTCCGGGAACGGGACAGGGTATCAGCTGTACTCATGAGCCAGATTTTCCTCAGAAGGGGACATGTGCATGGGGCTTAAACAGGTACTATAGGAGTCGATCCATGTGCCCCTGAAGCCTTTCCCTCAAGTCTTTGCCACATTCCAGGTCATCACTGTTGGAGCTGTCGATTCCCAGGACCAGCCTTTCACCCAGGGACCTCTGGGGACCAACTATGGATCCTGTGTGGACATCTTTGCTCCTGGGAAAAGCATTGTCAGTGCTGACAAAGACTGTACCATTTGTTATATAAGAAAGAGTGGGACCGCGCAGGCTGCTGCCCATGTGGCTGGTGAGTCACTATGCCACTGTCCTGGCCACCAGGATTCCAGTGGCCCCTTTGGCCAGATCCTCCATATGCCAGGCTCTGCGCAGGAGGACCAAATGGGCAGACCTGATGGTGATGGTGCACTTTGCATCACTAGGTTTTAGAGGGTAAACAGGAGTTCACCTGGTGAACACAATGGCCAGTACCAAGGCCTGGAGGTAATAGGACAAGCTTTCACTATGGAAGGGCTTGCAGGTGGCTTCATTTTTGGGAAGAGCACATGATGTGTGCATGTGTGTGCATTTGTGTCCTAAAAGGAGTTCCCAGCTAGGACGGAAGGCCAGGCCATCACCTTGTCTGACCTCTCCCTCCTCCATCAGGCATTGCAGCCCTGATGCTAACTGCCCAGCCAAACCTCACTGTGGCTGAGCTGAGGCAGAGGCTGCTCCACTACTCTATCAGAAATGCTATCGATGACACCTGGTTCCCCGAGGAGGAGCGAGTCAACACCCCCAACCTGGTGGCTGCACTGCCCCCAAGCACCCAGGACACAGGTGAGCAGGGCAGGTGGGTAGGCAGAGGCCAACCTGGGCTGTGAGAGGCCCATGAGATGGTGACAGTCCCCAACCTGGTTGACAGAAGGACTGTCCTCCTCAGATAGGACTCCAGGCTCCAGGGCATTGTTGTAACTCTATAGTTTTACCTCAAAGTTTCATGTGGTATCATAGTTTCTCTACCTCACCTCGGGTTGAAGCTTTTTCTGCCGTCTCCTGGTGTTCCCCAAGAGCTTCCTTATCCTGTTCTTGTTGCAGGTGGACAGATGTTCTGCAGGACTGTGTGGTCAGAACCCTGGGACTTCAGGCTGACACACGCTGCTGAGGCTTACTGTGACCCGGAGGAGGAGCTGCTGGGCTGCTCCAGTTTCTCCCAGAGTGGGAAGCGGCAGGGCGAGCGTGTGGGGGTGAGCTGCACACTCTGTGTGCCCAGTCCTCTGTCCTCTGGATTCCAATCCCTGTCTCGACTTCAAAGGCCTGGGCTGGGCCAGGTTCTCCTGGGGGACTCAGGACAGACAGCACCCTCATGGGCACAGGAGGGAAAGGACAGCGGTGGCTTCTGCTCTCTGCTTTGCCTAACGCCATCTCTATGCTGGGTGTTTTTGTCTCATGCCTGTTGTTCTAATGTCTCAGGAGGCTTAGATTTGAGGATCATGGTTCAAAAGGCAGCCCAGTCAGGCTATGTCATGTGATTCTTATCTCCAATTATGCGTGAATGGGAGTTGAAGCTCTGCTGGTAGAATGCCAGGCTTGAATAATAAAGCTGAGAGACAGCACCTAGGCCCTGAGTTCAAGTCCCAGTACTGACACACCCCTTCCTTCTCCCTGCCTACCACGAACATCCACAACCAAGACCCTCAGGTTGGGATGACAGAGGCTCTGTGAGCTGAGAATTTCAAAGGTGCAGAAGTAGCTGATGGAGTTCCCAGACCCTAGGTGGCCCAGGGAAGGGTAGGGGGCCATGAAGGTGAGGTGGGTGAACATTTCTGTGCAGAAGTCAATGTTAGGGAGGTTTCTCAGGCGAGGTCTGGTGCGTCAGGGAGTCCACAGGTCCTGTGCTGCTGTCTCAGGTCACCTTGTCTCCACTTGGAAGCCATTGTCAGTGTTGGGAAGATTCATCTGAGCTGCACATGGCAGCAGAGCCTGCCTGAGCTCAACCAGTGCTGAGGACTCAGAAACCAGAACTTGCAGACTGGGTCCCTCTCAGACCTGATTTCCCAGTCCCCAAACCGCCTCAAAACAAGTTCCCATTCCTCTCTTGGACTCTCAGATCCTAGGAAACAGACGCGTTTGCCTGGCATTTGGAGATAGTCAGGTTTCTGCGGTGGCCAGATGCTGCCTGCTCCCCCGAGCCAACTGCAGCGTCCACACAGCTGCTCCAGCCTTGGTGGGGCTGAAGACCTACACCCACTGCCCGGATCCTGACCAAGTCCTCACAGGTAGGGGCTGGTCCTGCCAGGGTGAGTCAGAGGCACTACCTCCTGCTGGTCAGGAGCCTTGTCCCACACTTGGTCCCCATGAGTATGAGCAGCAGATTTAGGAGCCTCAGGAGTCATAGGTAAGCCAGATGTGCAACTTGCATGCCATGTGGCCTTGGGTAGGTTCACCTCTCTCTCTGTTTACCTCTCTCTTCCTCCCCTGCCTCAGTGGCAGCAATAAGATGGATGGCAGATGGGCTCCGG
The DNA here is from genome assembly GCF_024711535.1 of Dipodomys merriami. Classification (NCBI taxonomy): domain Eukaryota; kingdom Metazoa; phylum Chordata; class Mammalia; order Rodentia; family Heteromyidae; genus Dipodomys; species Dipodomys merriami. The sequence goes on from NW_027204937.1 coordinate 833,448, forward strand.
CTTGGGCACTGGGAGCTGTTTACCAGCTGTGTGGTGGGGAGCCATAGTTCAGGCCTGTCAGAAGTGGGGCACAGCTCAGGTTGATTCCAACTGCCACTCAGTAGCTGGCAAGTTCCTTCTCAGCCCTGAGCCCTAGTGTCCTCTTCGTGAATGCTCAGCTCTAATCCTGGGACAGTATGCTTTCTGGTGGCCACGGTTATCAGCCATCACTCTGAAGTCCTGTCTTTGGGCTAAGGACCTTCTGTCAAAACTTGCCCAGGAAAGTGTCTGGACGTCGTGGGTGAGGGCTGGACTTAGGAGCTAGGCACTGTGGATCTTGGGCTACAGCCATGCTCAGAAGGTGCTTGGTACCAGGTGGGGCTTAAGGGGCTCTAGGAATTATCTTGAATCACTAAGTCAGGAGCTGTTCTTTGACAGCTAAGCACTGGGGAGTCTAAAGTCTCTGGAATAGTAAGGGTCAGGTGAGGTTAAAAGCTGGCTGGATTAGGATTCGAAGCAATCAGATGAGCCCATTGGCTAGAGCCTTGTCCAGGACAAGAGCTCCATGTGGCTGCTGGCCTGGCAGGAATCCTGGCCTTTGGCAAAGCTGCAGAACCACAGGCACTCACTGCGTAGCCCATGCCAAGTTCCATTTGCAGGTAAAATGGCTGAATTCATTTCTTAAAGCCACACAGTCGGGAGAGGGGCTCTGGTCCTGGCTACCATAACCCTAATGTGGGCAGAGCCCGGGTCCTGCATGGGCAGCACGGGGACTTCCCAGGCATGTTCTGCTTCAGCTAAGCAGGAACTCTGTGAGTCGATGGTATTGCTCTGACTGTTTTAACAAATAGGGAAACTGAGGCTTGATGAAGTCCAGCAAGCCATGCACAATTTTACAGCCAGGTGCCCCTGATTCCCAAGCCCACAGATCCAAGCTCAGGCTGATCTTCTAGCTGGTGATGGATGGGGAAGGGACCTGAGGTGGGAGGGGGTTGTGGTGAGAAGTAGCTGAACATTTCTGGCCTGGGGATCCTGTCCCAGGGCTCCCCTTCTTTGGTGGAGAGGAGACCATGTGATTCCCAGGAAACTATGGCTCAGAGCAGTTGAGCTGCTCTCCCAAGGTCCTACAAGTCAGAGCTAAGCCAAAAGTCCTGCTGCTCAGGCAATGTCTCTTCTACTCAGAGCTGCTCCTGGGTTTCCCTGTGTCTGGATCCTAAAAATAAAGTACGTGATTGAGGGAAAGGGTGTCCGGCATCCCAGGGTGTGAGCTGGCCCTCTTCTGTTCCAGGCTGCAGCTCCCATTGGGAGGTGGAGAATCTTGGTGTCTTCCCACATCCCGCACCCAAGAGAGGTACTAATCAGCCCAGACGGTGCGTGGGACACAAGGAGGCCAGTGTCCATGCTTCCTGCTGCCATGCTCCGGGCCTGCAGTGTACAACGAAGAAGTACAGGCCTTTAAGCCCCTTGGAGAAGGTGAAGGGTTAAGGCTGTGGGAGGTGGGGTGGAGATGCCTGGGTCTGTATCCTCTTGGGGTGGTCAGTTCACAGTGGAGGACATATGCACGGGTGCGGTAA